>NC_133008.1:5738936-6041967 GCF_048564905.1 Vicugna pacos | reverse complement strand
TGTGAGATCTTGGAAAAACTTGTCTGACTTGTTGGAATGTCAGTGAGCTCGTTCCAAAACATGGTACTGATGCCTACCTCTCAGGTTATGTGTCATGAACAAAAATGTGGTAACAAATGTGAAAACACGTTGTCAACTGCAAAGGGTGCTATAGAAATGTAAGAATGATCACAGTGGCCACTAGTGACCTACTGAAATGTTGAGGACACCTTTTTAAAATCTGAAGGACAATAGAGTGGGAAAGTTAGAGCGGGCACGGGGATTTCTCACTTGGGGTATGTTGAGTGTCGGTAGGCTATTATCGGAGATCTCCGATAGGTACGTAGTGCTTTGGTACTTGACGCCTTCTGGGGATTTTCCATGTTTTGACCTTAAATAAATTCCTGTTCCTGAACACCAACTAGCACCAGGCAGTTAAGACACTGAATGTAGCAGCTGAGGGGTTAGGCTGTAGTGGCAGGAACAGAAGAACAAGTAAACAGGAACCCTGTATCAGGGACAGTAAGTCCTTCACATAAGGAACGTGGAGAGCGTGAGGTTCGACAACAGTGGGGGAGTTTGTAGTTAGGACGGGGGTGGAGTAAGGGTGGAATTTAGGTAGTCAGGAAAGAACTGAGTGTGACCAAAGCTGCCAGGTGACGGACAGGAAGGAGCCAGTCACACGAAGGTCCAGGGGAGGGACGTTCCAGACAGAGAACAGTGGGTGGTGAGAGATGACCATGTTCAATTGAGTGACTTACAGTGACAAAATTTAACTGTTACTTATAGCAGTGTTTACAAACAAACAGTTGTGGGGTAATACAAGTCAGTATTATTGGGGATATACTATGAAGAAAGGCCTTTGTTTTATATATATGTTTTATAGGCCATATATTTTCATATTTTTATAAAATTTGCTGAATAATATATATACTTGCATATATAACTTATATATTTTTATATATATATAATAAAAAGGTAAAACAGAGGCTTTCACTCATCGTATATCCCTAACAATACTGATACATCCCTGATCTATTATATATAAATGCTGAAATATATATATTTCTCCACATGCCTTGTTATACTTACATTTTCCTTTTTACTTGCCTTAAGTTTGTACTTCACTAGTCATGTCTCATTTTTTCTTTTCTTCCTCCTCCCCACTTTTTTTTTTTAATGATTTTCCCCAAACCTAATATTTCTCTGCAGAAAACACTTCCTCGGTGTCTGCTCTTTCAGTCCATCTCACTCTGCCTCTGTGAACATATTTAGTGACAGCTTTCTGTTTACTATGTGTGTGGCTTTCACTCATGAGTCATTGCCCCTCAGAATTACTTTTGTTCTTATTCCTCTTTCTTAGAAGTAACTGACTATGAACAACCATTTGTCTGTAGCTTTTTGGCGAATGGAATAGAAGTAGCTTATACTGTTTGCTGTTCTAACTCATCCAAATAAGATACTGCTAAAAAGTAAACTCTCATATTTCCCCCATGAGAGATCATTCACACATATATAAATCATGCAAACACATTTCAAAATACAACCACCACTTTAAATTTCTTAATGTGAGGTTTTTCAATACGACTCTAAACTATCAGGTATAAGATTTTGTTCTAGATCATTTTGGTCAAGAAAGTCATCTAATGGATACCATAGTGTTTGTATAATAATCAATGAGGGGTAAAGAAAGTAACATTTTGGGACCCCTGAGGTCATCTGTCATAATCCTCACCCCATGAGAAGATGTAGGTTGGTAAATGACAGACCCGGGACTTGAATCCATATCTGAATGACTCCAAAGCCAGCGCTCTTTGTTAGATCATCTAGGAATGGGGAATGTTACAGTTACTTTATTCAGTTTCATATTTGTTGTTCTTAAAGCTGCAATTTTCTTCTCTAGAAAGTCCGGCATCCAAGATTTGCCAAGCTAATTCGGGCCTGGGAAGAACCCGTGATAAACAGTAAGTTATTTGAAGACTGTCTTTTTGTGTTTTCACTGATGAGAAATTACAGATCATTTCATCTACTGTACCTTGTTTTCACTACAGCAGAGGCAAAAGATGGTGTTTTGAAACCAGGAACTAGCACCGTCTTTGAGGACCATAATTCTAATAGTGAAAATGAAGATGCAGTTAGAACCTTTTCCCAACCATCCAGTGAAGTTTCAGGCTTTTCTCATCCTGCCTTCCCAGCACCGGAACCTCTCACGTCTTCAGTAGTCCTTGGTGTTTCAGAGGTAAGCCGTTTTGTTTTTAACTTTTCCTTCCTGTGCTTTTTCACTTACCGTCCCCCTGATTCTCATGGGGATGAAAAGGATCCTACAGAGGAATGGAAGTCCTCAAGATCACAATAGAAAACAGTGTGACAACAAGAGAGGTACACGTGCAGGACTGAGATTTGTAAAGGTTGGTGGCAATAAACAGTTCTCAGATACGCCATTAAGAAAAGAAAGAGTAAGAGAGCAACAGGAAAGAACAGCTGGATGAATATGAAGATGGGCAGGGGTACAAAGGGGAAGCATTCATCTAATAAGGACAAGATGTATGAGTGTCAAAATGAGAGAGATGATTATACAGACACAGCAGAAATAGTGGGGTTAAGTGAGAGCAGGAACTCTATAGCACACATTATGACAGAAATTATCTCTAATTCAAATTAAGAGAAGGAAAAGTCAGGTCATGGAAGAAAGTGCTCAGACTCTTCTGAAGGACATAGAGCTGATTTTATGAACAACAGAAAGAAAATTTGACCCTAACCTTTTTTCTTTTTGGTTATAGAAGTTTGTTTTTTAATTCAAGTGTAGTTGATGTACAGTATTGTGTGAGTTACAGGTGTGCAGTAAAGTGATTTGGTTATATATATATATGTATATATAACCAATTTTTCTTTCTTTCCCATTATAGTTTTTTTGTGAGATTTTGAATACAGTTCCCTATGGAAGCTAGTTTTAACTTGAAGTTATTTTTTTAGATAGCCTCACATTTAAATTAATGAAGTGATGTCTTATATTTAATCTAGCAAATTTTGTCTCTCCATTCCGTCCCCAGTAACTGAGTTCTAGTTTTCCATGTGACTTATCATGCTGTTTCACACCTCGACCTTCGGCTCAGGCTGCCCTTTTTAGAACCCCCTTCACATCTGCTCTTTGCACTGGGTCTGTCTTTTAAGACACAGTCTGGTCTTCCCAGCATTCCCGGAGCTATTGGCATGCAGCAAGTCTCTTCTCTCCTTTGTGCCCTTACTGTATCTGTTCACTTCAGGTGTAGAGCTGTTGAATGATAACTTGTCTGTGTTGATTCGTTTTCATGTGTCTCTACCTCCCCTAGAGTGTAGAGCAGAATCTGTCTTTTATGTATATTGCCAGCTTCTCCCAGGAGAATGCCTATGATTTGATGGATACAGTAACTATATGTTGTCTTCCTGACTGATTGATTGAATGACCAAGTGTAGGAATATGATGTTTTCTGATGTTGGGTTTTTGTGACATTGTGTTTTGTTTTTATAGGGAGAGGCAGCAAAGCCAAAAACTGGGGGAAAAGAGACCGGCACTCGGGCAGTTAACGGTGTTCTAAAGGAGAAGGCAGATCAGAGCAAGTTGATTTCTGCTGATGGAGACGGAGCACACAAAGGTGACAGAGGTGGGAAGTCAGGGAGCATCTATGGGTTTTCTTCTCTGCTTAAAAGCTAGTGTGGTTGGAGGGGGGAGGGTATAGCTCAGTGGGAGAGCACACGTTTAGCATGCACGAGGTCCTGGGTTCAATTCCCGGTACCTCCATTCAAAAAAAAAAAAGTCGTGTAAAAAATCTGAAGTGTGTAGATCCAAATCTGATAGCCATTTCTTCTTAAGTGTTTTTCTTTTGCCATCTTCCTTCATAAATATCCCAACTGCGACCAAGTTTTCTTCCAGAAAATGCTTCAACCCTCTGAAATTCTTTCGTGCCACTTTAATTTATTGACATATTCATGAATCAAGATAGACTTATGTGTACTTAAACTTCCCAGTGGTATGTGTTCTCATTAATGTATCTGTGACTGCATTTTGTAGATGCAACACCAGCATTAAGATTCAAAGGAAAGAAAGATGCAGAATCATCCCGGGCTTTTGAGGTACTGTCTTCTATTGTTATTATGTTCAAATGTAAGCATTGCGTGATGTTGAAACATAAATGGAGGGATGTTTTGACTTCACTTTCTCACTTTTACATTTGCCCAGCAAAATTTTGGTTCCTCACTTTAACCCTCACTTAGTAAAGTCATTCCGTGCTACATGTCATGCCACTGCAGAGTGCACTTGTGTTAATTTTCCAGACTCGCCTAATGAAACTGCTGTATGTAGTGCAAAAGCCAAGGCTTAGAAGTCACAGGGAATCGGTTTGGGTTCTGAAGTTACATTTTCTAAAAACTGAAGAAAATAATTCTTGGTCGGCCTGTGACCAGATGTTTGCTTCTTTGTTATAAATGAATGTGTAAAACTCTTAGATTCAGAGAGAAACAGGTTGTACTAAAAAAAGAAAAACACAAAAAACCGGTGTTTTTGTTTGTTTAACCACTTTGACCTTGGAAAGACAGTGCCTGCGACTTGAAAGTATTATTATATTTGGATTGTCAAGTAGATCTGCAGCGAACATTTCAGGAGAAGCAAAAGCATGGGGACTAGTAATAAATATGTGGGGTTAAAATACCACCAGTTTGGTTTAGTGATGTTTTACTGAGGACAGCCCATTTTGGGTAGAAAATAGCAGGCACTGAGTACCTTTATGGCGACCGAACTTGAAGGAAGCTGAGTGCAGGGTAGTGATGACCTATTGCAAGGTGATAGCCGTGGAAAGAGGTCAGAAGAGCCTGAACTCTTGGATCTCGGCAGGTCCTGTACTTGAAGTCAGCAGACGTGGTAGCATCCTGGTTCTGACCCACTGTGAGATCTTGGAAAAACTTGTCTGACTTGTTGGAATGTCAGTGAGCTCGTTCCAAAACATGGTACTGATGCCTACCTCTCAGGTTATGTGTCATGAACAAAAATGTGGTAACAAATGTGAAAACACGTTGTCAACTGCAAAGGGTGCTATAGAAATGTAAGAATGATCACAGTGGCCACTAGTGACCTACTGAAATGTTGAGGACACCTTTTTAAAATCTGAAGGACAATAGAGTGGGAAAGTTAGAGCGGGCACGGGGATTTCTCACTTGGGGTATGTTGAGTGTCGGTAGGCTATTATCGGAGATCTCCGATAGGTACGTAGTGCTTTGGTACTTGACGCCTTCTGGGGATTTTCCATGTTTTGACCTTAAATAAATTCCTGTTCCTGAACACCAACTAGCACCAGGCAGTTAAGACACTGAATGTAGCAGCTGAGGGGTTAGGCTGTAGTGGCAGGAACAGAAGAACAAGTAAACAGGAACCCTGTATCAGGGACAGTAAGTCCTTCACATAAGGAACGTGGAGAGCGTGAGGTTCGACAACAGTGGGGGAGTTTGTAGTTAGGACGGGGGTGGAGTAAGGGTGGAATTTAGGTAGTCAGGAAAGAACTGAGTGTGACCAAAGCTGCCAGGTGACGGACAGGAAGGAGCCAGTCACACGAAGGTCCAGGGGAGGGACGTTCCAGACAGAGAACAGTGGGTGGTGAGAGATGACCATGTTCAATTGAGTGACTTACAGTGACAAAATTTAACTGTTACTTATAGCAGTGTTTACAAACAAACAGTTGTGGGGTAATACAAGTCAGTATTATTGGGGATATACTATGAAGAAAGGCCTTTGTTTTATATATATGTTTTATAGGCCATATATTTTCATATTTTTATAAAATTTGCTGAATAATATATATACTTGCATATATAACTTATATATTTTTATATATATATAATAAAAAGGTAAAACAGAGGCTTTCACTCATCGTATATCCCTAACAATACTGATACATCCCTGATCTATTATATATAAATGCTGAAATATATATATTTCTCCACATGCCTTGTTATACTTACATTTTCCTTTTTACTTGCCTTAAGTTTGTACTTCACTAGTCATGTCTCATTTTTTCTTTTCTTCCTCCTCCCCACTTTTTTTTTTTAATGATTTTCCCCAAACCTAATATTTCTCTGCAGAAAACACTTCCTCGGTGTCTGCTCTTTCAGTCCATCTCACTCTGCCTCTGTGAACATATTTAGTGACAGCTTTCTGTTTACTATGTGTGTGGCTTTCACTCATGAGTCATTGCCCCTCAGAATTACTTTTGTTCTTATTCCTCTTTCTTAGAAGTAACTGACTATGAACAACCATTTGTCTGTAGCTTTTTGGCGAATGGAATAGAAGTAGCTTATACTGTTTGCTGTTCTAACTCATCCAAATAAGATACTGCTAAAAAGTAAACTCTCATATTTCCCCCATGAGAGATCATTCACACATATATAAATCATGCAAACACATTTCAAAATACAACCACCACTTTAAATTTCTTAATGTGAGGTTTTTCAATACGACTCTAAACTATCAGGTATAAGATTTTGTTCTAGATCATTTTGGTCAAGAAAGTCATCTAATGGATACCATAGTGTTTGTATAATAATCAATGAGGGGTAAAGAAAGTAACATTTTGGGACCCCTGAGGTCATCTGTCATAATCCTCACCCCATGAGAAGATGTAGGTTGGTAAATGACAGACCCGGGACTTGAATCCATATCTGAATGACTCCAAAGCCAGCGCTCTTTGTTAGATCATCTAGGAATGGGGAATGTTACAGTTACTTTATTCAGTTTCATATTTGTTGTTCTTAAAGCTGCAATTTTCTTCTCTAGAAAGTCCGGCATCCAAGATTTGCCAAGCTAATTCGGGCCTGGGAAGAACCCGTGATAAACAGTAAGTTATTTGAAGACTGTCTTTTTGTGTTTTCACTGATGAGAAATTACAGATCATTTCATCTACTGTACCTTGTTTTCACTACAGCAGAGGCAAAAGATGGTGTTTTGAAACCAGGAACTAGCACCGTCTTTGAGGACCATAATTCTAATAGTGAAAATGAAGATGCAGTTAGAACCTTTTCCCAACCATCCAGTGAAGTTTCAGGCTTTTCTCATCCTGCCTTCCCAGCACCGGAACCTCTCACGTCTTCAGTAGTCCTTGGTGTTTCAGAGGTAAGCCGTTTTGTTTTTAACTTTTCCTTCCTGTGCTTTTTCACTTACCGTCCCCCTGATTCTCATGGGGATGAAAAGGATCCTACAGAGGAATGGAAGTCCTCAAGATCACAATAGAAAACAGTGTGACAACAAGAGAGGTACACGTGCAGGACTGAGATTTGTAAAGGTTGGTGGCAATAAACAGTTCTCAGATATGCCATTAAGAAAAGAAAGAGTAAGAGAGCAACAGGAAAGAACAGCTGGATGAATATGAAGATGGGCAGGGGTACAAAGGGGAAGCGTTCATCTAATAAGGACAAGATGTATGAGTGTCAAAATGAGAGAGATGATTATACAGACACAGCAGAAATAGTGGGGTTAAGTGAGAGCAGGAACTCTATAGCACACATTATGACAGAAATTATCTCTAATTCAAATTAAGAGAAGGAAAAGTCAGGTCATGGAAGAAAGTGCTCAGACTCTTCTGAAGGACATAGAGCTGATTTTATGAACAACAGAAAGAAAATTTGACCCTAACCTTTTTTCTTTTTGGTTATAGAAGTTTGTTTTTTAATTCAAGTGTAGTTGATGTACAGTATTGTGTGAGTTACAGGTGTGCAGTAAAGTGATTTGGTTATATATATATATGTATATATAACCAATTTTTCTTTCTTTCCCATTATAGTTTTTTTGTGAGATTTTGAATACAGTTCCCTATGGAAGCTAGTTTTAACTTGAAGTTATTTTTTTAGATAGCCTCACATTTAAATTAATGAAGTGATGTCTTATATTTAATCTAGCAAATTTTGTCTCTCCATTCCGTCCCCAGTAACTGAGTTCTAGTTTTCCATGTGACTTATCATGCTGTTTCACACCTCGACCTTCGGCTCAGGCTGCCCTTTTTAGAACCCCCTTCACATCTGCTCTTTGCACTGGGTCTGTCTTTTAAGACACAGTCTGGTCTTCCCAGCATTCCCGGAGCTATTGGCATGCAGCAAGTCTCTTCTCTCCTTTGTGCCCTTACTGTATCTGTTCACTTCAGGTGTAGAGCTGTTGAATGATAACTTGTCTGTGTTGATTCGTTTTCATGTGTCTCTACCTCCCCTAGAGTGTAGAGCAGAATCTGTCTTTTATGTATATTGCCAGCTTCTCCCAGGAGAATGCCTATGATTTGATGGATACAGTAACTATATGTTGTCTTCCTGACTGATTGATTGAATGACCAAGTGTAGGAATATGATGTTTTCTGATGTTGGGTTTTTGTGACATTGTGTTTTGTTTTTATAGGGAGAGGCAGCAAAGCCAAAAACTGGGGGAAAAGAGACCGGCACTCGGGCAGTTAACGGTGTTCTAAAGGAGAAGGCAGATCAGAGCAAGTTGATTTCTGCTGATGGAGACGGAGCACACAAAGGTGACAGAGGTGGGAAGTCAGGGAGCATCTATGGGTTTTCTTCTCTGCTTAAAAGCTAGTGTGGTTGGAGGGGGGAGGGTATAGCTCAGTGGGAGAGCACACGTTTAGCATGCACGAGGTCCTGGGTTCAATTCCCGGTACCTCCATTCAAAAAAAAAAAAGTCGTGTAAAAAATCTGAAGTGTGTAGATCCAAATCTGATAGCCATTTCTTCTTAAGTGTTTTTCTTTTGCCATCTTCCTTCATAAATATCCCAACTGCGACCAAGTTTTCTTCCAGAAAATGCTTCAACCCTCTGAAATTCTTTCGTGCCACTTTAATTTATTGACATATTCATGAATCAAGATAGACTTATGTGTACTTAAACTTCCCAGTGGTATGTGTTCTCATTAATGTATCTGTGACTGCATTTTGTAGATGCAACACCAGCATTAAGATTCAAAGGAAAGAAAGATGCAGAATCATCCCGGGCTTTTGAGGTACTGTCTTCTATTGTTATTATGTTCAAATGTAAGCATTGCGTGATGTTGAAACATAAATGGAGGGATGTTTTGACTTCACTTTCTCACTTTTACATTTGCCCAGCAAAATTTTGGTTCCTCACTTTAACCCTCACTTAGTAAAGTCATTCCGTGCTACATGTCATGCCACTGCAGAGTGCACTTGTGTTAATTTTCCAGACTCGCCTAATGAAACTGCTGTATGTAGTGCAAAAGCCAAGGCTTAGAAGTCACAGGGAATCGGTTTGGGTTCTGAAGTTACATTTTCTAAAAACTGAAGAAAATAATTCTTGGTCGGCCTGTGACCAGATGTTTGCTTCTTTGTTATAAATGAATGTGTAAAACTCTTAGATTCAGAGAGAAACAGGTTGTACTAAAAAAAGAAAAACACAAAAAACCGGTGTTTTTGTTTGTTTAACCACTTTGACCTTGGAAAGACAGTGCCTGCGACTTGAAAGTATTATTATATTTGGATTGTCAAGTAGATCTGCAGCGAACATTTCAGGAGAAGCAAAAGCATGGGGACTAGTAATAAATATGTGGGGTTAAAATACCACCAGTTTGGTTTAGTGATGTTTTACTGAGGACAGCCCATTTTGGGTAGAAAATAGCAGGCACTGAGTACCTTTATGGCGACCGAACTTGAAGGAAGCTGAGTGCAGGGTAGTGATGACCTATTGCAAGGTGATAGCCGTGGAAAGAGGTCAGAAGAGCCTGAACTCTTGGATCTCGGCAGGTCCTGTACTTGAAGTCAGCAGACGTGGTAGCATCCTGGTTCTGACCCACTGTGAGATCTTGGAAAAACTTGTCTGACTTGTTGGAATGTCAGTGAGCTCGTTCCAAAACATGGTACTGATGCCTACCTCTCAGGTTATGTGTCATGAACAAAAATGTGGTAACAAATGTGAAAACACGTTGTCAACTGCAAAGGGTGCTATAGAAATGTAAGAATGATCACAGTGGCCACTAGTGACCTACTGAAATGTTGAGGACACCTTTTTAAAATCTGAAGGACAATAGAGTGGGAAAGTTAGAGCGGGCACGGGGATTTCTCACTTGGGGTATGTTGAGTGTCGGTAGGCTATTATCGGAGATCTCCGATAGGTACGTAGTGCTTTGGTACTTGACGCCTTCTGGGGATTTTCCATGTTTTGACCTTAAATAAATTCCTGTTCCTGAACACCAACTAGCACCAGGCAGTTAAGACACTGAATGTAGCAGCTGAGGGGTTAGGCTGTAGTGGCAGGAACAGAAGAACAAGTAAACAGGAACCCTGTATCAGGGACAGTAAGTCCTTCACATAAGGAACGTGGAGAGCGTGAGGTTCGACAACAGTGGGGGAGTTTGTAGTTAGGACGGGGGTGGAGTAAGGGTGGAATTTAGGTAGTCAGGAAAGAACTGAGTGTGACCAAAGCTGCCAGGTGACGGACAGGAAGGAGCCAGTCACACGAAGGTCCAGGGGAGGGACGTTCCAGACAGAGAACAGTGGGTGACATCTGCTCATCACAGTACTCCAGCATCTTGGAGCGGCCAGGAAGCAGCAAGAGCAACAAGTGGGTAACCGTCCTTAGAGTCACTGTTATTATTGTTGTGTGTAGAGAAGAGAATGTGCATCATAAGGGCCTGGCACATGCGGGTGGTCACTAAACGGTGTTCTTATTCTTCCCTCAGTGAAGTAAAGCTTATGGTACTTCTTTGAAGAGCTGCATAGCTACATTTAAAATTTTTCTGCTGTTAATTTAAACATAAATGTTTTTCTTTCTATTTTGGTACTTTATTCAACTATTTTCCCTATCAATAAAAGTTTTATCAAATAATAGATTCTGGTAAGCCTTTGTTTACTGAAATGTAGCAGTTTCCACAGTGTTCTGTTAATACTCAACATGACAGGCTCCAAGGCTTGTTTTCATGCCATTTATGTTATTGTAATGCTAAAAACAATATCTGTCCTTAGAAACATTTTAAATGTATAGCATACTTATTAAAGAATATATTTAAATATGTATTTTAATTTTTTATTGAAGTGGAGTCAGTTTATAATGTTAGTTTCAAGTGTACCTGCAAAGCAATTCAGTTATATGTATAAAAATACATATGTTTTTTAAACGTCCTCTTCTTTTGTCGAGGAATGCAAAATGGAATTAGGTGCTTTGAAGTTAATTCTTTGTTGAAATCTGCATGTAAGTCAGTATTTTGTCTGTGAATTTATTTGCTCTAGCTTTCCATGCTGAGTTTACAGAAGATCAAAAGCCAACTGAAGATAAAAGATAGACTTGAAATTTTCTATTTAAATGTTTGGGTTTCCAGGATATGCTTATTTTGTTTTCAAGTCTAATTGCTTTTACAGTAGGAAATTAAAAAAATAATAATAAGATAGGAAACGCAGGTATTTTCTTAGAAAGTGATCAGGAAATCTTTATGCAACTCATTATTAATATTAATTTTAACAGAGTATCTCCAAGATTGAACTACCGAACCGTGTTGATCATTTATCTGGAGCTGCAGGTCTAGGAGAAAAAAATACATTAAATGGACAAATAGAAAGTAAGTACTGTATTTTATTCCAAAAAAAGTCATTTTACAGAATGTTGATTTAAAACATGGATTTGGATCTATTCTCTCAGCCAAAGAAAATCGCCTGTTGAACATACAGTGAAAAAAAAGAGGAGAAAAGGAAGTAAATTGTATATCTTACCAGGTGTCAGCAACAGATTAAACTAGAATGCTGTTTAAGGAGCTCAGTTGTTAGTTTTGTTTCAAGATGCTCTGTGACCTGAGGACAGTCAGGAAACCAGGAGGAGGGAAGGAGGGAGTGAAGAATGAGGGAGGTAGAGAGGAGGGGAGTAAATGAAGGAAAAGGAGGGGGGTCCCTGGCAGGAGGTGGTAATGTAGAATAGTTCTTTAGAAGAAGAAAGAGAAGAGTGTTTGAAATGAGACGGGTATGAAGTGAGCTCCTTCCAGCACCAAACCTTGTCCGGGAGGCACAGCAGAATGTCCCACTCGCCCGTCCCCTGACCGTTAGGAAGGCGGCGAGGACTGCGGTACCTGATCACGCAGAGCTGGGTGTGGCTGCCGGTGAGCACAGGCGGGTGTGGTCAGCTGTCAATGTCTGGACCTTCGTGTCATGCAGCGTGTTGCTGCCTTACAGGATGGTGTCTCATAGGCCAACAGAAGAGAGTGGGAAAGAGGTGGAGAGCAGGGTGCGTTCCGGGGAGGTCAGGGGAGCTGGAGCCTGGTAAAGAGTCCACTGAAAAGTCTGCAGATCCTGATGCAGTTTTTGGGGAAGTGTTACTGGGAGACACCTGCGGCTGTTTCAGAGGGATCAGTTAAGTCCGAGTGCTATAGAAGCAGGCTCGGTATAGACCAGAGTTTCTCAAATTTTAGTCACCTGGGGACCCAGTGAAAAGCGCACATTCTGAGCAGTGGGTCTGCATTTCTAACAAGCTGTCAGGTGATGCCTTTGTTGCTGGTCTTCAGATCACGCTCAGAGGGTAGACTTGTGTTTAAGGGAATCTGGAAGAAGAGCCACTGGGGAGTTAAAGACAACAGCAACAAGGAAAAGCACGATTTTGTTTTTCTTTCTGAGCACGTTCATAGCCAGAGGGAGGCAAAGAGTTGAAGTAGAAATTAGAGGTGTAAGCTACTGCTGCTAAGCAGAGAGGGAAAAGAAGTGGTGGGGATCGTCCATCAAAAGAATAGAAAAGGGGAAGAATTAAGACCACAGATGTAGAGGTACCTTAGAAGAGGAAAGTGAAAGGAAGGAAGGAGGGAAAAAAGGCAGCAGGTAGGTGATTTTGGAATTGAGGGGAAACTTGAGAGAACTCCTTTTCGATGGCATCAGTGTATTTGCACTGAAGCCAGGTTAGATCATTGCCAATCCAGAGAATACTGGAATCAGGAGGGGGCCTAGAATTGGGGTAAACCACAGCCTCTCCTCCGATCAGGCTTCAAAGATAAATGTTGTATTGGTATTTGTTATTCAAATGAGACTAACTTGAATATGAAGCATTGGCTGTGTTGTTGTTGTTGTTTTTAATATATGTTATTTTTTGATAAGATATTTGTTTCACAAGAATCCTTTTATACATTAGCCTGATTTACCAAACCAATTTTGGAAATAAAAGAAATTAATAGGATTCATTCCATAAATGCTAAAGTTGTTATTTTCAGTGAATACTACACAGGTTTTGAAACATAAAAGACTTTTAATGTCTAATAATTCTGTGGCAATGAAATTTTTTTTTGATCACCAGATTTCAATATTGAAAACTCAGTATACATTCTTTCTTGCATGAGTGGATCAAGAAACTTTGATGGCTAGAGGATCCAAGAAATGTAGGCATACCGGTAGCCCATGTGGATATGGGAGAAAATGAATATTTTTATGAACGATTATTCTACAAGTGTGTATCCAGGCTGTATCCTGTGTATCCATAACACTTTCTCTGACGAGAAGTGAACTGCACATTCAAATGAACTGCCATCACAACTGTGGACTTTCTAAATCACAGGACAAATTGAAGAGCATGATAAACACTTGTAGTCTAACGGTGTCAGTCGCATGAAAGATGTGCTGTTGCATTTTACCATCAGCTTTCACTTTTGTCTTCTTGGAGCCGTGACTTGTTCCTCTGATTAAAGATCGCTTTTCTCCTCCTCAGGCAGCATGTTCACACTTGTATATGTGCACGTTTCTATTTTATAAAGTCATTTGAAACATACTCGTACTTTTGACATCTTAACTGCATGTTTTGTTAAACCTATATTCCTGCTCTTTATTCAGTATCTATCATGGATTCATATGTCTGTCTTGTTGCTGTCCTAACTGCCCCTGAAAAACAAAACACCGAAACCTAACGTGTTCATTTCCAATGCAAGCATGAGGATTGCGCTCAGTACTAACCGCATGACTGGATAGTTGGCATTCATATTTACTTATAATTGATTATGTGTCCCTTTTGGCTTTTAGGTTCTACTGAAAAATATCCTCACCTGAAGGTAAAAACTTTTATACTTTTATCTTGAATTTTTTTTTAATGAGGGTACTGGGAATTTAGCCTAGGACCTCTTGCATTGCTAAGCAGGCACTCTGCCACTGAGCTAGACCCTCCCCCCTTGAATTATTACTACAGATTGTATCAAATGCACATGATTAATCAATTTGTTTCAAAAACCATTCAGCCTGCAGTTGGAGTGAAAGATTCTGTTCCTAAAAAAACACGAGCAATGAAGAATTTACAAAGATTCAAATCAGGTAAATTTTGCAATACAAATTTAACTATGAAATGAAGTACAGTCTTCTTACTCCTAATTCCTTTTATTTTTTCTAATTTAATTGAAAGATGACATAAGTAAGGCAGGTGTTATGATCGGTATCCATGTTTGAAAAATATGTATAAGCATAAGAAATAGAGTTTTAAAATGTCAGCTTTGACTTGGATGTTTCTATTGATGTTGGGAGACACCAAAGTGCTCAGTTTGGAGTCCCTGTACTTCTCAGGGATTCTGAGAGATTGATTATTAGGTTCTAAGATTTTTCCAGAGTTTTAAAATGCTTAATTGAATTCTGACCTTTACGTAGAGTAAAGCTTCACTTGCTAACATGTCAGTCATATTTCACTTTATTTCATCTAGTGCTATCACATTGATGATATTTATTTCTGTATTTATTTATTAATGAAGGTCCTAGGGATTGAACCCAGAACCTTGTGCATGCTAAGCATGTGCTCTACCACTGAGCTATTTCCCTAGCCCAAAGGTCTTAAGGCAACTGGATGTTTTGATTAGCGCTCTCTCTCTCTCTCTCTGTGTGTGTGTGGTGTCTTTGATTATTAAAAATGATGGAAGTAATTAGTCCTACCTTAATGTTTGGTAGATATGATCTTTTAAAACAATAATCCTAAAAGTTTTTGGGTTTAGGATATTTTTTATACTACTAAAAATTATTGAAAATTCTGAAGAACTGTTAAGTGGGTTGTATCTATTGATGTTTAGTATATTAGAAAATAGAACTGAAAGATTTAAAAAACAAGCACACACAAACATTCCATTAGCCATTAGAGCTATGATGTTCTCAAATGTCATGTATCTGGAAACCTCCACTGCACACTTAACAGAGAATGAGAATGAAAATAGCATTCAGTATTATTGTGAAAATAGTTTTGACCTCCTGGACTCCCTAGATGGAGGGAACATGGGGCTTCAGGGCTTCTCAGATGACACTTGAGAACTGCTGTTTTAAACAGGGTTCATGGGTGTGAAATAATAAAGGGGCCCTTGTGATGAGGTGGGCTTTAAAGTTCATGTCTACATTTCTTGCCTTTTTTTCTTTAACTTGCCTTAAAAATTTTGAATCTGACAACTTAATTCTTTTTAAAAAAGGAAAACATTTTTGTTATGTATTTCCTGTCTGATGGCACTCTGTGCTCTTTGGATCTAGTTTGTACCTAGATTTACCCTATTTTTATATGGAAAAAATTAGTCACTCAAGGCTATCCTTTCTTATATAAATTTATGATGTTTATCCAAGGCTTAAGGTAAGAATTCTGAAGATATTGGTACATTGAGGAAAGACTGCCTCATTGTAATTTAAATAGTACCATTCAGTAGAAGTTTTCTTAAAGCCCGCATCTCTAGGACTCAATACTGTCATGCATATTTAAACGTCCAGTAAATGGCTGGTTAGGCCTACATTTTGTTAATGAAAAACTTCATATGTTGAAGAGTCGTAATTATTCATAAAGCTCTTACAGAATATAGACTGTTTTCTAGAGAGTGATGAGTGAATCCAAATTAGTAATACTAGAAAAGGTAGAAAAAAGAGAGACAGTGGTTCCCTATATGAACAGCAATGACATGTAAAGTACAACCAGCTGGGAAGGAGCAGTGTGTTTGGGGGAGAGGAGGGCATGGGGCTGCTGCTCTGGGAAGAGAATTCGTAAAAGTTAGTCAAGTTTGTATTGTTATTCACATTCTAATAAGTGGAAACTTTGTTTTCAGGTCCTTCAGAGTGGGTTTCTACTAGTTTGAGCCTCAATAATGAGGCTGGTCAAAGAGCCAAGCATTTGAAAGTTGACAAATGTCCGTTGGTATCACAATCAGTGACCACAAACCAGTCAGCACCCACAGAACTGAGGCAGACGGCCCTGGTAGATAAAGACCAGGTGAATATTGGAGCCGTGTCTCTGTCAGAAAACGCAGCGCTCCGTGGCCTGTGTGAGTCACAGCTGCCAGAGAACAGAAGCAGCAAAGAAGGTAATAAAGCAGCACAGAGAGCTAGCCATGGTCTACCTGTGCGTGGCTTCACCGTACTCTGACTTTGCAGAAATCATTTTGTGGCAGGATCTCCTTTGTGTTTACTCCTTTTATGCAACCTACAACCGGACAATACCTTTTTGCATGACATTTACATTCAACCTCTGATCAAAGCAACATATTAAATAGCAAAGAGAATTAGGAGAAAGTAAGTTCATTCAGAATAGTATTTAGCACACTCCTGAGAGCGGGTAGGAGGATGATGTCTAGAGCTTTGTGAGTAGTTGGGAAACCTAGGTGGACATCCAAAGATTCCCTTCTCAAAGTATGGTTTCTTAGCTTTATTTTTATCTAGCTCTGAATTTATAAATATTTGTTATAGCTGTATTCAGTGTAACTGAAAAAGCACCTCTGCGACTAAATATCAAAGTATTTCTAGTATATTCTCTGCCTTTCTGTATGTTAGAAGTGGCTTTCCCAGCGGTAGTGGCAGACATTGGGAATTTGCTACACAGGACCTCCTTCTTAACTGTGTCCGCACAGTGTATCAGCTTGTTTTATTATTTTTAATGGATTGATGGGTCGAAAAGGATATTGGTTTTTAAGGAGTGCTTGATCACTTAAAAATAATATATGGAATATCAATTCTAATTCTTCTAGGATACCCAGTCTGTTGATTAACCACATCTAATACGTGTTCTACTTTATATACCAATTAATTTAGTGCCTTAATCAGTGATATAATCAGAGCTGTAGTAATAAGTCTTACAATGTTTTTTCTGCTCCTGTAGTTTTATCTTTTCTATCCTTACCTGCAGAATTAATGTTGTATTTGGAAAAGATTCTCAGTTATCTCCTATAGTAGTGACTACAAGCTCAAAACTGAAAGTTTTTCTAATAAATAGTTTATACACAGATACTTTTAAGAGAGTGTCCTCTACAGCATGGGAGCAAAGAGGATAGACATGTAAAGAAATAGTTTACAGTTCAGCTGGTGAAGACACACTAGAAAAATCTGTGAAGTACCAAGGTAGCTTCAAGGAAAGAGATCCCTGTGTCTCTGCGGAAAGAGAGCTGTAATCAAGGAGGACTTCACAGAGCAGGCTGAGTCTTCAAAGAGGCAAAGGAACTTGTCAGAACAGTAGAGGGAAACGTTTCAGATAAAGGAAAGATAAAAGCATAAAAAGTAGCAATAATTTTGGAAACCATGAATGACATTGCTCTTGAAGCTTGGTATGTTGTTAAAAAAGGTACTGTTAGGAGGTAGAGAATAGAGTCTACCGTGACTTTGTATATTTCTACTGTATTTTTAAATTTTGTTTTATTTCTCTTTGTTTTGTTCATGTCTGGTGAATCAGTTTGTGAGTGAAACTTTGAGATGTTTGTATGCCTTTAATCTGGTAACATCTAGTATTTCCCAAATAGTTTGTTGAAGTTTTAAATAATTAGAAGTATTTCTTAAAGAAGTAAATATCCGGCTAAAGATGAAGCTTAATTTAAACTGTCAATTGATGAAATGTGTTTTATGTTTTTATAAAGATGATGCCTTTTATCTAGCTGTTCTAGATAAAAATGAATTTTAACTAAGCATATTCATTTTTCAGCAGACCTAGACTTAGAAAGGACATCTGAGGAAGAGGAAGAAAGACTTGATGGAAGTGAAAATAACCACTCACAGGTATGTAAAAATGTAAATTTAAATTTCTGGTTTAATACTGTTTTCTGTGCTTTAATAACACAGTTCAAAAGAAATTGCCTTTCAAACTAGACTTTTAGAGTCAATAAATAATTATTTAATATTTAGTTTTTAATAGCATTCTATCTAGTTACAAAACTTAAAGTATTGTTAGGATCTATAATCATTTATAGTTAAACTTTATCCTTGGAATTGAGGCAAAAAAACCTTCCTGAATATTGTTTTCCTATGGTAAAAAAAATTATAAAAGATAGAGTGGAAAAACAGAAAATCCTCCTTTGTTGTAGAAACATTTACTTAAAAATCATTTAGAAACACTATTGATAAAGTTAGCCTTTTGACAGAAATCAGTTCTTTCGAGAAGTGTCTGTGTTTTTGCTCTCATAAAAAGATGGATATCTATCACCTCTGTACACTGAGCATATTTTATAACTATGTTGGAGACACTGTGAAATAGCATTATTTATTCGTAGGTCAAAGAGCAGATGAATTCTGTGGATGGCCTCGATGACTTAACTCTGTCACCGGGGACAGCTTCCGAGGATTCTGAGTCGCTTTTCCATAACTCTAAGAACACCCTGAGGCCAGTCAAACGACTTGGCCCGGAGAGTGAAGGTAGGCCCCCCCCATGTGACTGCACAGCCCATGTAAGTGTCTCGTGGTGACGTGCGCACACCCAGCGCTGCCCGGGGAACGCGGCTGCGTCACAGGCCGTTGCGTCTCAGAAGCCTGCTCTGTGTTGAAGCAGAATCAGACGTGTGCGCTGCCAGCCAGGGGCTGTGGCCGTCCCCTCTCCCTGTGCTTTCTGTTGCCTCTGCTGCTCCTACGCCTTCACCCGGGGTCAGGTCATCGCTGCTTTCCTCTTAGAACGCTGAAATCACCTCAGGACTTTCTTGGCCGCCGCTCCGCCTCCTGGGACCTTGGTCTACACCGCAACCGTGATTACTAGACAGTTTTTAAAATTCAGGTCTTTGTTACCTCCTTGCCTAAAATCCAGCTCCTGCTTCTGTAGCTCCATGGTTAAAGGCCACAGTCCTCTGGCTTCATCTTGTTTCCTTTTATTACCCTTCTTTTCACATGAGTTTTAGAATCAGCTTGTCAATGTAAAAAAAAAAAAAAAAAGTCTGCTAGTGTCCTGGAAATGAGATGTAGATTATGTTGAATCTGTAGATTAATCTGGGGAGAATTGACTTCTTAACAATACGGAATTTTTAACCCCGAACAAAGTTGATTTCTCCGTTTACATAGGTCTTCCTTGATTTTCTCAGTAATATTTTAGAGTTTTTAGTGTCTGGGTCTTTCCGTCTTTTATGAGTTTACCTGTATTTCTTATTTTTCAGTGAGGTTATAAGTTGTATATTTTTATTTATTTGTTTTAAAATAATGTATTTTAAATTTTAGTTTCTGATGATAGAAATACAGTTGATTTCTGTATGCTGACTCTGTGCCCTCCAACCTGGCTGAACCTATTTGTTAGTTCTAGTAGCCTTTTTATGGATTCTCTCAGATTTTCTACATAACCAGAGGTGGTCAAGCTTTTTCTTCTTTAAACTACTGTCTTACTAAAGATAGTTCACATTTAAGACTTGCAGCCAATAAATAAATACATTCCCTGTCACAGC
Source organism: Vicugna pacos (assembly GCF_048564905.1). Taxonomy (NCBI): domain Eukaryota; kingdom Metazoa; phylum Chordata; class Mammalia; order Artiodactyla; family Camelidae; genus Vicugna; species Vicugna pacos. The sequence continues at coordinate 6,022,389 of NC_133008.1, read as the reverse complement.
TAATCAGCTCTGTCACCGTTGCAACAAGAGTAGCCATAGACAATACACAAGTTAATGGACGTGGCTGTAATGGATGTGGTAAAAGTTTATTTACCAAAGCAAGCAACCCAGCCCACAGGTTGGAGTTAGCTGACTCGCACCATATAATCATATTCCCCGCTGATTAGCTGACAGTTTTACCTCTTCATTTCCCATCCAGATGCCTTTTGGTTCTTTATGTTGCCTGATTGCACTGGCTCCAGTACGGTGCTGATTAGAAGGAGTAAGAGAAGCCACTCCTGTCCGGTTCGTCACCTTCTGGGAAAAGCATTCCGTTTTTCACCGTTGCGTATGGTGTCAGCTGTAGGCTTAGCACAGATCTTTGTCATAGTGAAGATGATCCCTTGGTTCCTAGTTTCCTGGAAGTTTTTATCAGGAATAGGTGTTGAGGTTTGACAAGTGCCTCTTTTTATCCACTGACATGATCATATGGTTTCTTTTTTAGTTTGTTAATATGATGAATAGCATTGATTTGTAAGTGTTAAAACAGCCCTGCATTCTTGGGATACACCCGACTTGGTCACAATGAATTATCCTGTATTGTTGGATTTAATTCGCTAATGTCTTGTTTAGAATTTTCACCTCCATTTTCATGACATTAGTTTTCTTTCTTGTAATATCTTTGTCTGGTTTTGGATTCAGGGTAATGTCAGTTTTAGAGAATGAGGACATATTTCTTCCTCTTCGTTTTTTGAGGAGAATTTGTGTAGAACTGGTATTAAATTTTCCTAAAATACTTGGTAGAATTCACCAGTGTAACCATTGGGACTGGAGTTTTCTTTGTCGTAAGGTCTTTAAATAGGACTTTTGTTTTTGTTTTTAAGATATAGGGCTTTTTTAGCTTGTTTGTTCTTTCTTAATTGAGCTTTTGTAATTTCTCCCCTTCAAGGAATTTTACCCACTTCATCTGAGTTGTCAAATTTATTTGCGTAATGTTCATAATACTACTTTGTCACTCTTTTAATATCTGCAGAGCTTAGAAGAATGTCTTGCACGTTATAGATGCTCAATATCCATTTGTTCAACGTATGGATGAATGAATGTGAAAATGCACAGTTCTTTATACACAAAAAGTATTCATGTATTTTGTTTCTGTTTTTGTTTTCTTCCTAATGCAGATTCTGATCGGTTATTGAACATTCAGGATCCAGTTGATTCAGTCAGATCAATAGAACTTAAAGAATCTGACTGTGCAGTACTTAGAGGAAAACTTAAAGAAATGGAAAATAAGGTGAACTGGCTACACACAGAGCTGCTGAAAACAAGAGAAGCAAAATCACAGTTAAAACTTCAAAATGTGGAGTGGGAACGAGAGCTCTGCCGCATGAGGTACTGAATTTCTTGGTTTTAAAGAAATATTGGAACCCTTTTTATTTACTTTAATACTGTAGGTATGTAGGAGAAGTCTTATAATTGCTCACTTACCTTTTGGGATTTTACAGGGGAGAAAATTTCATTAATATTGTGGAATTTGAGACTCTTGGAAATAACACAGCCATATATATATATATCCTCCTATATTTCTTTAAAACAAATCTTTGATCCTTATCTCTCAATTGTCCTCCAGAAAGTTTGTATTACTTTACATTCCCACTTGCAGAATTATGAAATGACCATTTTTCTCAAGGCAGAAACTTTAAGAAAAATTTATGCAGTTTGATTCTTAACATATGAATGGATGGACTGAAAAGTAAAGTGGAAAGTGATTACTGGTTAGTTTATTCAGCATCGCTCTCATACAGAGATAAGATTAGTTCAAAGGTCTATGCTGAAAGCATGGATTACTCTTTATTTTTTAATTACTTACTGTGGATCCTGCCTTGTACCAAAAGGGATTTAAAAATGATTAAATAAATAATATTCCACAAGGTAACTTCAAAGTGTTGCAAAAGAAGAAACATAGTGTAGGGCATCAGGGAGTAGACTCCCCAGCCTCGCCTTGGATTATGCTAATTAGCGGGTCTGTGTTCTGGAAAAGACACCTGCGGATGTTAACCTTCCGCTGGAGATCATGTAGGAGTCCCTGTAATACTTCAGAAAGTTTAAATTTTATCTCTCATGAACTTATAAACTTGTTTCTAAATAGCAAATTCTCTTTTAATTAGTAACTAAATTCTCTGTCCCAATGAAGGAGTAATTTATGACTATGTGGGGAAAAAAGGGTAATTTTCAATTCAAACCTTACTGAATAATTGCAAGATTTCTTTCCTACACTATTGACCAGAGTTACTCTTGTCTGAAACCCAGTAGCATTTTGTCTTTTCATTGCTACTTTTCAAACGTATGTGTGTGTGTATACCTTTATGAAGAGATTGAAGTGAGGAAATTAAAATGTGAGACTTAGAAATGAAAAAAAATTGAGAACATAGAAATTCCATTAGGGTAATAAATGAGCATGTGAAGAATCACATCATAAAGTGAACTTTTAATTTTTAAACTTAAAAATAAATTTTAAGGTAAGCATATTTCACTGCAGATGCACATTAGAACAAGAAAACAAGAAGAAGAAAAATGCTTATACATTATATGAAAAATGTAAGGATGATTTAAAAAGAAAAGAGAAACAATACAATGAGCAAGTTGACCTGAAACAACAACTTGAAAGCACTGCCCGAGCACTAGAATGCAAACTGAAGAGCGTAAGGAATAAACCAAATCAGGTAAATTAGTCATAATGTGAAAGTTTTGTACCTCTAACACTGTTTCATCAATATTATTTATAATATTCTTTTGAATTAATCTATATTTTCATTTAAAACAAATAAAAGTTATCTCATCCTAAATATGAACTATGACATTTAGAGCTTAATTTACTAATTTCTTGGTGTTCTTGGCATCTAATAGATGCTCTGTGTCTTTTCTGAATGAAGGAATGGAAGTTAAATTGAGCTTCATCATTAACATAAGGATTGACGGTTTTGGTCCATTGAACAAAGTAACAAGTCTAATTCAAATCCAGGTGTTAATTTTGGCTTTTTGAAGTTAAAATCCAGGCTAAATCACCTTGAGACTATGATGGAACTGGTTAAATGCCTTATAAAGAAATTTTCTGTCACTGGGATTTCAAAATTTGTAGATACTGACAGGCATATGCAGAATAGATAAACAAGATTATACTGTACAGCACAGGGAGATATATGCAAGATCTTGTGGTAGCTCCCCAAAAAAAGTCACAATGAATATATATATGTTCATGTACAACTGAAAAATTGTGCTGTACAGTGAAATTTGACACAACATTGTAAAATGACTATAACTCAAGTTAAAAAGTGCTAAAAAAGTTTTTCTTTCATGATACTACATCCCTTGTGTTTTTGCTCTGTGATACATTTAGCTGTCATGTGTATTAGAATTTGTTATTTATGTGCATTAAAGGTCCCTGTGCTTAAAAAGGCTACTTCTTATTAACAGGTTTTAAAATTTTTTTTAAAGATTCCCCTCCTAAGCTTTTTTTGACTTTTTTTCATGGTGTAAAACGCAAACCCTAATGTCATATGTCTCCAGGTTTTAGAAGAGCGAAATGACGCTCAGAGACAACTTTCCCGAGAGCAGAATGCCCGAGTAATACAAGATGAAGTCCTGGCCCATCGTCTTTCCCAACAAAAGGAGGCAGAAAAGGCTAATGAGAAAATGAATGCTGAGGTATTTTCTTTAGTCATCTTCAAACGTGTGTGTGTGTGAATTTGTATACTTATATAGTTTAAAAACCAAAACTGTAGGTACAGAAAGTATAGAGGGTTTTAAAAGCCTGCATATGTAAATACATTTTCTGGGGGTTTCATTTCCGGTCTATTGGATAAAGCGATATTTTGAATTCAAATCCACTTGCCGGCAACAGTGATGTAGTGACATTCACAATGGCCTCATCCAAGGAGAGGCTGTTAATATTGTCCATAGGAATTGATGAACTTTCCATGATCCAAAACTGTTGCTACTAACGGCAAGCATTCTAGTTTCTGGCAGTGATCTCACTCCTTTGATAGACGAATGGAGAGGTTACTTTATCATTTCCACTGATGGTAAGGAGGAAAAAGTATAGCCAGTTCAGAAACCGTAGTTTGGGTGTCATTCTCCTACGTGTGATAAAAGGTAACGCTCTGCTCCATGTGGTATCCGATTTCAGTACAAGGAGCTTTCGAATACAGTGATAGATATGCCATAATCTATTCTTAGTGATAATTTATTGATCAGGACTTTATTTTTAATAAAACAGTTCACTGTATTTCCCTGCTGTTTCACATCCATTACTGTTATAAACAGCATGAAGAAGAAATAAAAATTATTGCAGAAGCAAATAGTCTCCTGATTTTCTAAGAAGAGCTCTGTAAATTTGACCTTCTTTACCTTTAGTGTATTCACCATTAGGGAAATGGAAGGCTTCTCTTGTGTTTATGTATTTATCCTAGAGAAGTAGCTTTGGTTTGGTGTAAGAGTCGTAGACTCAGAAGCCCTGGGGAAAACCCTGCAGCTTGCTTGTGTTTTTAACCCTTTATTCCAGAATTGTCACAGCTAAATGAGTTAACTGATGTTTGTAGACGTGCTTAGTACAGTGCTTAGGTTTATCATTTATCCGTAGGTGTAATTCTTATAACTCGCTCTAAAAATGTTAGAAAGGGAGAATGTTTATGGAATATTCTCAGGAAAGAATTTTTTAGGAAATCTAACCTGTCCCAATTTCTACAGAGCTAAGGCTCTTACTTTGGGGGTAGCTGTAAAGGTTAGATGTCAGATATAATTTTTAAGTGTAGTCAGATTTATGCATTTTTTATTTTAAGCCTTTTGGGTTTGTTGTATTTCAGAGAAAGAAAGGCCTTTCCGATTCTGAGCTTCTTAAACATCCTTTTGTGGTTTCTTTTTAGCTTTCATGGATTCACTGTCTTTAATTAAATTTTTGAACTTTAGGGGATTTCTGGTTGAAGTTTGAGATTTGTATCCACCTTAAGTTTTTCCAGTTGGATACCCAGTTACTGCAAACTTTTTGTTGTATAAACTTAGAGATTAGTCTTCCACTTCAAAGGAAATTATGATATGTCAGTTTATTGCGTTACAGTTCAAAGAGTAAGAGATGAGGGGTTTCACTTACAGGACACAATGGATTTTGAGCTGTCTGACCCAAAAGATAGCAGCGAGGTGCTTCCTCAGCAACTTGCTGAAGCTGAACGTCAATTCCGTGGCCCAGAAATTGAGCTCCATCCCAGGAGAGATGCTCTTAGACCAACGACGTTGGTATTACAGTGTGTGCACAGAGACCGAGGCCAAGCCCAGCGTTCAAACAAGGAAACTGAACCCTTGTCTCAGAGCAAACAAGGGGACGTCATCAAATACATTGCAAAGCAGGCACTCTTGAAGGAGACAATATGTAAACTACAAAGTGAAAACACGTTGCTTCGACAGCAACTAGAAGTTGCTCGAAATGAAGCCAGAAGCGAAAAGACAATATTTAATACCCCAGAGCCATTTCTGGATCACATGGGGAAACTTGAAGCCATGAGCAGACGAGTTCTGATGCTGGAGGAAGGAAACAAGGAGTTAATTAAAGAATGCAGATGTTTAAAGGACAGACTGTGTCAGTATGAAACGGACAGAGCAGAAATGGAAGTAAGTACCCAGAAAGGGAACTAATTTTCAGACTTCCTCAAAGAGAATTCAAAGTAGTATCTGATGGAAGCTGAACGTTGAAACTAGTTGAATATAAAAAATGTGCGGGCTATACATATATACACTGTAAAGCAGCCTAAAGGCATTTTTTGTATGCAGCAAACAAAAATTAGACCTGAGAGGTGCTTTACTTTGAGTAAAGATGCCGTGTCACCTGAAATTCTAAGAGATTAAGCTATAAGCTGTTGACAGATACAGGCAGGTCTTAGTAATTTATACTGCCCAAATCATTCTAATCTTTCTGTTACCACATTTTAGTATCGTGAAGCAGATAAATGAAATGCTTAGACCTAAAATGAGTAATTTGAAATTAAGATTCAGTTATGTGAACAAAAAAAGTAAACAAAGAAAAGTGAGAGAGAAAGAGAGAAAAGATTCAATTGTGTGGATTACCTTGACAGTTAATGTGTAAATGCTGTATCTTGCAGCACTTTTCCTTCAGTAGCTTTTCATACATTTTTAGTTGATATAACTTTATTTTTATTCATGTCAGTTGGAATTAAATTTAGAAATACTTTCATCTCAAATCATGTATTGTTATGACCTCTCCATTCCTTAAAGGCATCTACTTTTCATTCAGTCATAATTTGGGACAAATGTAAATTTTAGCAAAACTGTTTGACTTAGTCTCCCCTGTTCTATTTGTTATTTACTTTGAACATTTTTTCAAATAATGTGCTCACAGTTCTCATTGCAAGGCTCAGTTACTGTCATTCGGATCTAAGTTTGTCCAGTACAGAGGAAGTGGGGCGCTCTGTGATGTTCGAGTCTGGCACTGGGGTCCCATTTTCAGACTGAGGAGGAGCAGCCAGAGTCCTGAGTGGCAGGAAGGGAGTGCGTGGGACAGGTGGGGGGAGCCGTAGGAGCTGCAGTCCAGGAGGCAGGGGACGACAGGTTGTCTCGGGTCCCCAAAGACCATTGGAATATCCTCGTTTTTATTGTGAGATGGGAGTCTGTTGGAAGGATTTAAACACCAGATTGAATATGTGAAGAACTCTGAACTTAAGCCTCTAATGAGAAAGAGGGAGAATGTTCCACAGTGTGGAACTGACCACCGCTCATCCCACCCGCACACCCCTTCCTGTCTGAGACTTCAGTGGGGGTGAAGCTCGGCCGCTTCCTGGGAGGGGCAGGGAGTGGCTGGTGGGGCTGCCTCCATTGTCTAAGTTAACTTCCTGTCGGTAAGGCAGGAGGGTCACGCCTTCTGTGGGTTTAATGAAATTCAGTAGACAGGAATGTGTGCCTATGATGAAAAGACAGTGAACTGATGTCTGTGGGGATAGTTCTCAAAGCCCATTTGTTGGAGTTACATACTATTAATGTAACTTAATGATAAGGTGACAGAAAATTCAGTAACAGGCTTATCTTTTTAGGCCCGTATGAGACAGCTTCAGCAAGAACTGGCTGGCACCCGAAAGAAAGTGTCCATGTTGGAAGCATCCCTGGAGGTGACAGCACATCATCAAACTAACTCAGAAAATAAGAGACAGGATGGAGAGAGGAAGCCACATCAAACTGCGAACCCAGTATGTATGAAATCCAGCACGTCGGCCGTGAACGTGCAGCGCAGAGTGTTGCAGGACACTAGCTTTTCAGGGACAGCTTTCTTTTGCATCTTCATTATAATTTCACTTTTATTTATAACGCACTTGTTTCTTAAATGTTGACTTTCATTCTGCCATTCTTTTTTTTTTCTTATAATATTTACCCTTAGAGAAGTTGAGAATTATACCTCTTTTCTCACAGAAGTTAACTTTTTTCCCTATTAAACAGTATGTTTTAGTGATCTCTCACCACAATGAGGCAAGCTAGATAAAATCAGAGGATAATGTTTCATGGAATGTTCCAGAAAATTGTCATGTCTCATCTTCACTTTTGTGAATGGATATAGAACCTGTGTGTATTTATTTCATGGATCTCAGAATACCTTGTGCAGAAAGGTCATTATACAAACCAGTTGAAGTTAGACATTGCCTTCATTTTCTATTCATTTTAGACATGTTGTCAAAGCATGGAGAAGTTCAGATCACATCTGTACACCCAAAGTAGAGAATTAAGAAAATTGTCTGGATCCTGCCTTTGGATTTTTTTTTAACTTTGTTGAGATACAATTCACATATTATAGGGGGATTGCATAACTCAAGTGGTAGTGTGCATGCTTAGCATACACAAGGTCCTGGGTTCGATCCCCTGTACCTCCTCTAAAAATAAATAAGTAAAACTTAATTACTTCCCTCCACCAAAAAAGAAAAATATTCACATATCGTATAATTCGCCCATTTAGGATGCATAGTTAGTATCTCCTAGTATATTCAGAGATGTGCAGCTGTCACCACAATCAATTTTAGAACATTCCCATCACCCCAAAAAGAAAGCCTGCATCCCTTGGCCATCACCCCCCCAGCACCACAGCCCCCCCATCCCCCAGCAACCACCAGTCTGACTTCTGTCCCTATAGATGTGCCTGTTCTGGGTGTTTCCCAGGAATGGAATCACATGCTGTGCGGTCCTTCATGATTAGCTTTTTTCATTTGACAGAACGTCTTCAAGGTTCGTCCATGTTACAGCGCTTGTCAGTATTTCCATTTCTGTTTATTGTCAAACAGTACTCGGTTGTGGGGCTAAACCATTTATCCATCCATCAGTTGATGGACCTTTGTATTGCCTCTGCTTTTTGGCTATTGCTAATAATGCTGCTGTGAACATTGGGACTTGCTGTCCCAAGTTTTGGTGTAAACATGTTTCCACTACTTTGGGGAATATACTTAAGGATGGAAATGCTGTCACATGGGTCATATGGTAACTCTGTTTAACCTTTTGAGGCCCTGCCGTACTGTTTTCCAGAGTGGCTGCACCATCTAACCTTTTTACCCAAAGTGTATAATTCTCCCAATTCCTGTGCATTCCTGTCACCACTGGTCATCAGCTCTCCTGGTAGGTGTGAACTTGCATCTCGTTGTGGCTTTGATTTGCATTTTTCTGATGACTAAGAATGTTGGGGATCTTTTCATGAGCTTTTATCTATTTGTGTATCTTCTTTGAAGACCTGTCTGTTTAGGTTTTTGCCCATTTTCAAATTGGGTTGTCTTTTTATGATTGAATTGTCAGAGTCCTTTTTGTATCCTGGGTGCAAGCCTTTGATCAGATGTAGGATTTTCAAGTATTTCCTGTTCAGGAGCTTGCCTTCTTACCTTCTTGAAGGTGTCTTTTGAAGAGCAGAAGTTTTTATTATTGATGAAGTTCAGTTAATCTATTTCTGTCTTTTACTGCCCTAAGAAACAAGTGCCAGATCCAGTCATGAAGACACATGCCTGTGTTTTCTTCTAAGAATTTTGTAGGTTTAGCTCTTTCATTTAGAGTTAATTTTATATATATTGTATGAAGTAGAGGTCGAATTTCGTTCTTTTGCATGTGGATATCCAGTTGTCCCTGTACCATTTGTTAAAAAGACTATTATTGTCTTATTCAGTTATTTGACACTCGTATTGAAAATCAATTGACTGTAAATGTGAGGGTTTCTTTTAGATTCTCAGTGGTGATGCATTGATCTATGTCTGTCCCATGCCAGTACCAATTCAGATGTTATGAGAACTCTTTCCGAGTCTTCTTGCATAGTACCAGTTGTTTTACATCATAATAAAATGTCAGTGTCACGGAATGTCTGTAACTCCACTTCTGTGGAGGTCTGCTGCGTCCTGAAGGGGCCTGTGGCCAGCTTATGCCTTGCTGACTCTGTGACATGACAGAAAGTAGGCTTGCAAAGGTAAAGTCCATTCCTTCCCCCCATTCAGACCTTTAGTTTCTCACCCAGTGCCTCCCACTTCACTCCAGTTTCCATCAAATCATGGTCACGGGATCTGCTGACTCAGTCTGCAATACACTTCATTATGTTGCCCTCATTATAATTCATAGACTCATCCATAGATTTCACTACTAGAGGCAAAAGATTAAGCCTGGAGAAGATTAATTCAACCTTCCTCTTTGGAAGCCTCTCTAATCCATCATCTTGCGGTGCACGATGAAGTCCTCTTTTGGCTTGGTTCCTGTGTGTCACTCTGGTGCCGATCTTGTTCTTGGTGCAGATCCTGCATTCTCAGCTCCCTGTGTCTACCTCGCTTTACTTAAAAGGAGAGGTGCCTAGCTGTATTCTATAGCTTAATGCATAACGAATGAAATAAATATTTCATCCCATCCAAGGACAATTTTCCCAGAGTACAGCTGTTAAAGATTAGATAATATTCAGTCAGTTTATCAGAAACAGATAACAGATTCGTAATTTGAATTTCAAAAGTTCAAAGCCAGTCTGTGTTATATGGAGAAGCATTGTGCTACAACATGAAGCTGAGACAGTCTTACCTTCCCTTACCAACGAGCTTTTAAGTAAGGTAAAGGAAAAATTGTATTTAATTTAAATACTGCCAAAGGACACTACATTTATGGTTCCATAATACTTTATTTTCTCTCTGAGGAAAGGAAAGTGAAGAGTGAGTGCTAGATTAGTAAGTTCTCAAAGCTGCCTGTCACTTAGAAGTTCAGTTCGTTGAAATGAGGTAAAAAGGTTGATTTTGGTAAACTATTTCTAGTTGTTTTTCAATTATTAGACATCAAATCCTGTGTCTCCTTGCTTACCAGGCTTCCTTATCCTGAAAGTTGAGGGGAGACTGTGAAATACATGCCTGTTTGTAAGAAGCTGTAATTGGAGGGAACTCTGAAGTACCTTCCTTCTCACTAGTTCTGAGGTCTTTCAGTTACGTGCTGTTTCTCATCAGCACTTTGTCATTAATAAGTTCATCTCAACGTTTGTTACTTTCCAGTTTATAGGAGACCAATTTCTACTCTATTCAAGTTACATTTCATACTATCTTTTTTTATCCACTCTTCTGTTTATCTGTTTTTGCCTAACAAACTCCCCAAAGTTCAGTGGCTTAAATAAGCGTTTATTTTGTTCACAACCTACCCTTAGGAAAAGTGTGGCCCAGACAGCTGGCCTCTATTCCTCTCAGCTTCAGGTGGGGCAGCTCGAAGGCAGGGGCCTGGAATCACGTGAAGGTTCATCCACTGATGTCTGATGGTTGATGTCGGCGGTGGGCTGTGGCTTAGGTGGGGCGGGCAGGTGGACCACCTCCCCTGGAACACGGAAGCTGTCTCTGTGGCCTGAGCTTGCCCGCCTGAGACTGGGTTCCAGGGTTAAGAGCGAGGCAGAAGCTGAAATGCCTTTTCAAACCGAGCCCTGCAGTTCACTCGGTGCCACTTTCACCATTTTCTGTTCATTAGGAGCAGGGCACTTAAGGTTGGCCCATATTCTCTTTTTTATGGAACTAATTTTGAAAATTTATGGAGACATTCAAAAACCAGCCTAATCTACTCACTAGCCACAGTGTTTTGTTACTGCTTCCATATGAGAAATCCACTTGTCCCTACTCGGTCGTGAGCAGGCCTCGGTCGCTGTGGTGTTAGGCTCAGGCTCCAGCTTTCTGGAGTACAGCCCTTGGGTACACGCCTCTCAGTGCTGAGGCTTGAGGATAAGGAGACACGGGTTATTTGCCGCCCTACGCCCAACATTCTGCTGAACTGCTGAGGGCTCCCTCGCTCACAGATGGAAGATGGGAGGCACGCTGGCCCGTAGCAGTTCTGCAATGCAGCCTGATGCTGCCGGCTCTTTGATTGGGACTTAGTCCTAACCCTGGGAGGGGTTCTCCTTCGCTGCCCTCTCTGAGCTCTTTGTTCTGTCCCTTTCATGAGCAGTAACCTGTGTTTGCAGCTGAGCAGTTCTCTCCAGCCAGCTTCGTCCTTGTAGACCTTCTAAGAAAAACCCAAAGGCCTCTTCCCATTTTGCACTGTCTTGTCTCTTTCAGTCCAAGCTAGCAAGCAGTAGTTTTGCTAGCACAGTTCTCTTTAAAACTTTGAATTTCCTGTGAATTTTATTGGGGTTCCTGCCATTGGAAAGGCTACTCTCACGTCTTTTTGAGATAAACTCTTCACCTTGGGCTTCCTGTGAAGCTGTTGGGGGGCCATGCCTTTGAAATTCTTATGCTTTTAAGATCTTTAAAGGAATTTGAGGCAGCACGTTAAATCTTTCCACGGTCTTAACAAAGTCTTGGCTTCATCTTTAGACTGCTTTCCTGGCAGCACCCTAGATTTGATCCTCGCCCAGAAGCCGTTTCTCTGCTTACCCATTATGTGACCATTGGGCATGTGGAGATGCTTTTAATGGGATACAGATATTTGAACCCAGTGAGTCCTGGTTCCTTTCTATTTAATAATTTTTTTGTTTGTTTTAGCGTATCTCATCAATTTTACTTTCAGCTGTTCGGTAGCAAGAGTCCCGTTGCCTCCGGTTTCAGGGTCGTCATTTCTTCCCTGGCCTAGAAGCCGTCACTCTCAGCCCTTCAAGGGCCCTCAGGCTTCCACTCACAGTCTCGTGGACACTTTGGGTTTTCACTCTTACTCTTCTCTACATCTGTTCAGGTTTCACCTACCTCCAGGTGCAAAGGCATCCCCACATTTTGGGTTCTTTTTTAATGGCTGTGCCCCACTTTTAATATCAATATCTGTGTCAGTTATTTATTGCTAATAATTTATATAATAAACTGCCTCAAAACCTGGTGACTCAAAACAGCATTTGCTTGGTTCCCAAATGTGTGTTTAGACAAGGCTCAGTGGAGCCAGCTCATTTCTTCTCCACTTGGCATCAAGCGGGCTGTAGAATAATCTAAAGGCTTGTTCATGCCCATGTCTGGAAGTTGGAGCTGGCTTTGGTTAAGGATATTCCCTGGGGTCATCAGCTGGGACAGCTGTGTGTACAAAGACTCAGTAGGTGGCCTGGGCTTCACAGCGTGGTGACTGGGTTCTAAGGGTGAGCATCCCTATGGAGTGAAAGAGGCCATTTAGCCTTAGAAATCACACAGCAGTGCCCCCACATTCTGTCCCCTAGAAACCAGTTAACTAAGGCCAGTACCTACTTCAGGGGAGGGAATTTCGCAGGGGAAGTGTCAAGGAATTTGTAGAGATGTTTTACAACCACCACTTCTACCTGCCTTGTCTTAGTAAACAATCCTTCTATCTGAAGGAGAGCAGTTCTTCCCAAGTCAGTGTCACTGAAATTCCAGCAAGTTTTTTTGTTTGTTTTTGTTGAGTATGTTCTCTTGTTTTGTGGAGAACCACACAGGATTACAAGAATGAAGGCTGTTTTGTTTGTTTAGAAAAATGTATGGGTCATCTTACTAAACCACTACACTAGGAGATGGATTTCTCCTTAACTCTGTGAATCATTCATTGCTCCTTGGAGTGCAATTCAAACAAGCATAAGATATTTGTAGTTCAGAGAAGGGCTTATGGCATTAGAATCCATATTTGTAAGATGTATTAATTGCAGTCTTTTTTTCAAAGTCTTGTTTTGGGAGGCATTTATTAATTCAGCCCTAAGTAACTCAATATGATCTCCCTAAAACTTTAAAAATCATGAAGAGTTAAGACTTGGGGAAGGAAAGGGTAAGAGACTTTCTACTAAGAGGTGCCTTGTAGTCATTTTATGTAGGAAAGACATGAAACAATTACAGAAACATAAGAGTGTAAAATCAAGTACAAATGTATAACAAAGATGATGACAGTAAACAGTATATTTTTGTGACTCTTGGTGGTTTGAACTTTTTTTCTTGATTTTCTGAGTAATTTGAGTTTCTCCATTCCACAAGGTAGATACACCATTTTATTGTAACTGAATTTATTTCAACCTTTGATGCTGGGTTAGAGTTAGGCTGTTCTCAGTCTGCTAACCTCATTACCAAACAATTTTACCTTTTTCACGCAGAATGCTGATCTTCCAGCAAAAGAGGAATCTACGTCTTCAGTACTTCTCCATCTGAGTGCAGAAACTCAGCTTCTTCTAAAGGAGATATTATCTGTGAAACAGATGCAAAAGAAATGTGAAGCACTAGAGGAGGAGAAGAAGAAGTTGGAGGAAGAAGCAGTAAACTTCAGACGTCACCTCGAAATGAATACAGTGGAGCACAGTCAAGTGGAGCAGGACAAACGGGAGACTGAAGAGCAAGCAAGACGGGCTGTAGTAGAAGCACTGAAAGAGCTCAGGCGAGCTATGCAGTACAGATGGGAAACTGAAGAGCAAGGAAAACATGATGTAGTAGAAAAACTGAAAGAAATCAGCCAGTTTTTACAGGTGAGACACTGATCTGTAAGGTGCTTTAACTCACTTCGCTGAGAATTACAGTTCGGATGTGTACATTTTATGTGTTCCCTCTACTTCCCATATAGCAGTTTGTTTTGTAGATTTCTGGAAGGAAGGCCGCATTTGTTACTCCCTTTAAATAATTCAGTTTCCATCATTACTATCACTAAATTGATGTTTCAGAACAACTCTCACTAGACAATCGTTTTTAAGACCAATTGGTGTAAATCAAGACCACTAGGAGGAAAAGCATATGTTGTGATGTAATACTGTGCCACATTCTTGGATTACTCCTAGGTTGTATTCTTCAATTTTTAAAAGTTTAGATTGATCCTATTATTCTTTGAACTATCACATTACATAAGTACTAATGTAAGGGTGATTCCACTTTCATTTCATAATTCAGATTTAATTCACTTGACATTGATGATAAGTATTTTAAAGTTCAGCTTTTTTTCACACTTAAAATTGCTCTCTGAATCACTGACTCAAAACTAAAGGGAACAAATATACTGTAATTACTCAGGTTGTAAGTATTTTTAAAATTGTGTCCTTTTAATTTGCTGTAGGCACAAGCAGCATCTCAGGAAGACTTGCTCAGAGAGTGTAAACGCGCTTCAGTCAGTCAGATGGAACGCAGAGTTCAAGACCTGGAAACGGAACTGAGAAGGAAAACTTCTCAGTTGGATTGTAATGAAAAAGAATTGGAAAAATACAGGCAGCTGTACCTGGAAGAGCTAAAAAATAGAGTGTCACTGGCAAATCAACTAAACTCGTAAGTCAAAATGTAGAATGATACAAAATAATTTAGGTCACTAATTTGCCTCTAAGTCATGATTTTTATTGAGCCAGGTTCGTGAGGTGGGTAGCAAGTGAATGCTGACTAGACAGTGTAATTTTGGGAAATGGTGTTAGTAAATGAACTCTCGTTTAAAATGTCAGTCCAGGGCAGTTTGCATCTCCCTGCCTTTTGCTGCTTTTACATGACTTTATTTTTTATATTTGCATATATTTAACCTGGTCTAGTCTTTAAGCTAGGGGTTTTGCAAACTTCGTAATTTAGACAGCCATATTATCACAAAATTTCTAGTTGGAATTCCCATAAATAGAAATGTTAATGAGTTTAAAGTTAACTGTGTTTTGGAAGAGTACAACATAAACCCAAGGGGCCCAATTCTGGTGTTTGGTGAATTTACTTTCTTGATTGTGATATTTGGTGTCACCGCTCGTGGGCACCCTGAGACGAAGTACTGTGTCCTTCTAAGTTTGTCTCCGCTACGTAAAGGCATGCTTGGGGAATAGGGGGAAGTTCACATCTGGGTGAAGGGCAGTATAGTGGTTCACAAAGTGGCTAAAAAGAATATGGTGGCCTGCCCGAGGGGGTGTGTGGAAGACCGAAAGGGCAGGTCCCACCTCCGGTGCCTGAGTAGCAGTGTTATGAGCTACAGGTCTCCCCGCTATCCAAAACTAGAGTGTTCCTGTGAAAGTTGTCGGTGTAAAGCAAAAAGGCAATTACCTTAGGACACATCTTGCTGGTGGATGCATAAAATAATGCATAAAGCACAGGTGCTCACAGACACAGTCCAAAGCTGTGGCGGCGTGATGCCGGGATACTGAGCGTGGTTCTGGGAAAGGAGCTCGGTGGGGCCCCCTCTCGCTGCTCGGGGTGCCCATTGCCCCCCTGATGGCTTGGGCTAAAACAAGCACCCAGTGCTATTCTGGCTTTTAGCTTTTTTTTTTTTTTTTATGAAAGTGAAAATCCGCTTGAGGTTTTTTTTTGGTTATGGAAAACAGGTGCTGATGTAGGCCTCTGGTAAAAGCAAAGTAACAAAGTGAGCTTTGGGACATTGGGGGACCCTTGAAATTGCCCCCTGGCGCTGTCGTAGTTCTTTCCCACCATCGACTCTGCCGCCTGGTGCCCCCCAGAGGTGGTGGCTCTAAACTGTTCCTCAGTGCCGCATGCTTGATTTCTCCCAGGTAATGTGTGAATGTGTATATAAGGGGGGTGAAAGCAAATGCTTGAAAATGGCTTTGAGGGATGGTTTAGTTTTTATTTCTGAACTGGTTTCCTGAGGGTGAGTATGTCTAGGTGCAGCCAGTGCAGAAGACAGTGGGGGTCCTCTGTGGGGGCGTCTCCATCTCTGACTCTCCCCACTTTGAAGTACTTGTTAGTTAAGGGCCCCCCCCAGGGACATACGTCCTTCTTTAGGGCAGTTTTAAACTGTAATCATTTACAGTAGGTCTTTGCTGATGTATTTTTGGTGTTAAAACGCAGTTTAATGGGACAATCTGTTTACAATTATAGCAACTTCAGAAATACACATCACTTAGGAAGAAAACAAAATGAATGAAATCTGTGCTTTGCGATCCTCGCAGGGCTAATGAGAGGCTGGCTGAGATGAACACTGAACTTCAGCTGGAGAAACAGCACAAGAGTTCTTTCCTCGGCTCTGTTCCCGCACGGCCTGTTGACAGACCACCTCCTGCTGAAAGTTCTAGTACTGCTGAAAGTTCTAGTACTGCTGAAAGTTCTAGTACTAGCATGGAGCCTGAAAGGAGTCGTCCTACTCGAAAAAGGCGCTTCAGGAATTTTCCACACCCTACAACCAGCATGAGCGATCTATTGAAGGTTAGTTATGTTATCTTCTTTCCCTTGGGTTTCAGATTTCTGATACAATTCTTGTTTTTAATTTGATGAGATTCTGAGTTGTTTATTTGACTTACGCACACTAAGTAAAAGCCATAATTAATCGTGCTAATGAAGGAGACAGAAATTTTATTTTTGAAGTCCCAGGACTTGTAATTTTCAAGAGATACCTGTCATAAACTTTATTCAATAAATGCAACTAAAGTGACAAATTTTAAAATTCTTAAAAAGCTCCATTTTAAATTCTATTTTAGAAATTAAGTATTATTGCCTAATAACTAGAGATACACTTTCCAATGTTTGGCGTAGCTTCTGATTGATTTCGGTTTGGCATTGGTTCATAGTCATTTTCAAGTTTTGCTGCACCCCAGTTTTTCTACCCCTCAGCATAAGTAAATGATTGGCATCGAGATACTTAACCACATATGGATGTTTTTTATTTAAAGGAATCCAAGGTAAATTCTTTTTGTGAATTCAATAAACTTGTAACACTAAAAACATTAAGTTCTGTTTTTAAGTTTAAAATTTTTATCATTTTCTTCTGTAAGAGTACATTCTTAATTGCTATTTTACTTACATCATTGTTATTTTAATGGTTATAAAATGTCTTACTGAGCAATTGTAGGACATTTCTAAAGATGTAGTCAAGTAAAGCAAATATTTAAATTTTTAAAATGAAGTTCGCTTATGTCTCTGTCTTGCCCTCACCTGCAGGAATACCGAGGTGGCAATGATAGGGAGTCTTTAAATTACAACCAGTTTTCGTTGTGTATCGTTGTTAAAATAGCCATTGAAATCGGTGCACGTGGGTTTCTGGTTTGATGGTGTTTTCGTGATCTTGATGCAGAGAAGGGTAGCACGGGCCCTTGTTGAGTGAGGTCTCAACCTGCTTTTTCTCACTTGGCTTCATGTCATAATAAATCAAAGAAGAAAAAAGCTCAGGTTTCATAGACAGTGTTGTGGGTAAATTGAGCCTAAGTGCTTCAGAGTCATGAAACCGGACTGTGTGGTGTTAAAAAAAAATGCATGGCTAACACTCCCACC
Organism: Vicugna pacos; assembly: GCF_048564905.1. NCBI lineage: Eukaryota > Metazoa > Chordata > Mammalia > Artiodactyla > Camelidae > Vicugna > Vicugna pacos. The sequence continues at coordinate 6,004,816 of NC_133008.1, read as the reverse complement.
AGTGGATAAGCATGATGCAAACTCGAAATGTTTTCATTAGTTGTCACCAAGAAATCGATAGTGTGTCTCTTTGCAGGATGATGGTGGAAGAGTGTGAGTGCAAAAGCAATGCAGGAGAAGACTCCTGAGGACAGTAGTTTCTTTTAATGCTTTTGGAGGAAAGAGGTGTCTGTTTTTTAGTACTTGTAGGTACACAGGAAAATAATTTATTTTAAACTCAGTGTTGTAGTTCCAAGGTATATGTAGTTCTTCTGTGGGGCCGTGGGGCTGTGGGGCCGAATCATGCTGGGTTGAGCAGGGAGGTTAACAAGCCCCGCTCTGTCCGGGTGCAGAGACACGGCTCCCTCAGCGCTGCCGGGCGCCTCACAGGAGCTATTATTGTACTGTTACTGCTTACAGATTTCTTAGACTTAGAGAAAGAAGATGCCTTGTGGAATTGCTAGGGAGGTAATTACTTCTGCTGGGAAAACATAAAGTAATGCTATGCGAGCTGTGAACATACTGTTTAAAATGACAGAAAGGGATGGGTTTTTGCATGGGGCTTAACAAAACAACAGACTTCCACAGCTTTTCAGCTATGGTTCTAGAAAGCAAAATGTCAAAAATGGCATTGGGATTGAATGTAACATTCTCCTTTATGTGCAAGGTTTTAACATTTTGGACTGTTCCTACTGTGAAGTTCCAGCTTACTCAGCATTTTTTTTCTAACTTGACAGAAGTATTGCTCTAAGTCTGTGATTTTAGTGGTGCTGGTGGTCGAAGCAAGTTTTTTCCAGTTGATAACACTTGGGTTTATTGCCTCTCTTACTGCTGCGTGAAGTACAGCCTTGTCCCTTGACATTGTTGTAGTGGTAATAGATGGACCCCATATCTGTTTTGTTTGTTTGTACCCTCAGATTTCACATTCTAGTTATTTCTGGGATGTTTTGTCCTACATGTCAGAAGCAATTTTACAGTTTTACTCAATTATGTTACTCAATTATATTACTATAAAATACAAAAAGTTAAAATTAGCCTGAGCAGATACGTCACTGTTAGATTTTCTTGCACATAGAATTTTTTTCTGAGAACTGAAAACTTAAAAATTGATCCCAGACAGTATTATAACAGAGAAAATTTCTCTGTTTTTAAGACTTTTTTATGTTCAAGAGTTTTTAAGTATTGGTGTGCCTAACATGAAGCATGGCCACAATAGTTAATAAATGTCCTTCAAATCTATTTTAAATAGGAAGACTGAATTTTACACTCACCGATTTTGGACTTTTGGTGTATTACTGACACTTTCAAACATCTTCTAATGATTTATTTAACTAATTTTTAAATTTCTCAAATGTCCATTCAGTTTAGCTGCCCCTTTTCTAAATGGGATTATACCAGTGCACCAGAGCTAAAACGATTAATATTCCTAAGACTTTAACTTTTTACATGACACAGCACTGCGTCTCAGCAGGATCTGGTCACGTTTCTTTTAAAAGTAGGCTTCCAAGGCAGGGCACATCCACTCTGAATTTTAATTCTAATCAAACTATCACAGTAGTTAAGCTCACCTCTCGTAAGGCAGGAGCAGAGTTCAGTAACCTTGTTTCTGCTATCAGCTCTCTGCCCTGTGGACTCCCTCCTGGCCTCATTTCATTTTGTCTGAATGGACAAATGAGGAAGCGTGTTACTTTTGAAAGCCAGTCACTCAGCTTCTTCCAGTTCTTTTTCTTTCATTCACTTTTTTCTCTGTAGTTAATTTTTTAGCTCCTTGATCAACAAATTCTTTCTCATTTCTTTTCTCTGCAGCAAAATACATGTATTTAATAGTTACATGCTGACAAGTGTCATTTCCTTCATTAACCTATTTACAACAGTATGATGAATCAGAGTGGTTAAATGACTTGATTTTATTACATTTCTGGAATTGTACTTATTTTTATAACGTTTAAAATAAGAACAATACCAAGTTTTAACTTAAAAGTATCAATAATCTGAAAATATATTCACTTTGGTAATGAACATGTGTGTCTACGTGTGTGACAAGTCTGTTTTTATCAAATTGATCTCGGAAAGGGCAGCATTATCTTCCAGCCTGTGACCTCAGTTTTGACCTCAATCCTGCAGTGTCCCCAGTGGGACCTTCCATTTCTATGGGACATAGTCTGCAAACCGCCAGTTATGAGAGAATCCTCCTAATTAAAAATCATTAGAATTAAAACTTGCTGATACATTGTCTTCCTGTGTATAATTTTCTCACCTTACTGTGTTTTTGTTAAATGGAAAAGTTTAAGTAAAACTGCAGGTGCCTTCTCCTTATTAATGTTGGACTTCAGACCACTTCCACCATCTGGACATGGGGGTCCTCACCTAGAAATAAGCATAAGGGTCCCAGAAGTACGTGTTTAGGAAAATAGCTTTGCAGAGGAAAAGAGAGTAATCTACATTCAACTCGTGTAAAAGTGTGATCTACATTTTGCATAGTGTTTATTAATGGTTATATGAAATTATTTCTGTTAAGGCTTCTCCCTTCATCTGCTAGGCGTTTTTCACTTCACAGGACCCTCCTGGCACTGCTGTCATGTTGTTGATGGCATAAGGCCTCTCTAGAACGCTCTTGTCAGACAGTGTTATGGAAAACAGTCTCTGAAAACATTGGCAAACGGTAGCCCCAAATTTTGTCTTTGCACCTAACATTTACAGAAGCCTCGGCTCTCATGTCGCTGTTACCACCACAGTGTTTATGTCTGGTGTACTGTTTAGAACCTGTTTAGTGAGCGGGTGACTTTCATAAGAAAGGTTTTTAAAAGAGCACTCTAGATGGGGACACTTGTAGTTTGAAGTGTCCCCACACATTTCATAATTAAATACGTAACTAATTAAGTCAAATTTCAAAAAGTTGGCCCTAGTTTCTAGAAGGGAAACAAAGTTACAGTTAAAGAATTAGGTATTGTTCTCCTTGTTTCTAGCTCTCGGAAGTTGTGAATCAGAAACCAACTTTGAAAACTGGCGCTAGCCTCTCCTTCTCTTCAAGCAGATTTTCTGACATAAATATTTTAGTCATCTACAGAGAGCAAAATACATTTGCTTAACTTGTCTGCCAGTAGAATTTTCACTTGACATTATAACAGAACCCCTTCCTTCATTTTATGTGTCTAAGATTCTGTGCTAAAAACATTAGCATAGAACAGACCTTAAAATTTTAGTTTTCTAAAAGTGCAGGAATGGAAAGCTCATTTTAAGGAAAAATCCATTCAAGTTAAAAAAAGCTAAACTTTTACAAAGGGCAGTTTTTCTAAGAACTGCAGAGCAATGCATTCAGTGTGAAACATGACTTGAACTGTTGAAACTCTTCGTGCCAGTAAGATCGGGCGTTGCCCTCTGAGATTATGTGTATCAGACAGGGCAGTGTTTACTGTGCTTTTCATCAGGGGAATCTAAGTAGCCTCACAGATATGTGTTCTCTGTTATCTAAAATCAAAGTAAGTAGGAATTTATTTTATTTTATTCATGTGATTATTTTTCTATTTAAGCAATCCCCACATTAAGTCAAGTCTCTAAAAGTATTATTTAAAGGCCACATTTCATAAGCTAACTCATTCCTATGATCGTGTTTCTTGTTTCACTTAAACATTAAAAATATTTGACTTATTGCAGATGCGGAAGAAGCTGATAAACAATGTATCTAGAGAATTAAAAGAAGGTATGTTGCCAACATTTCTGAATTAAATTTAGACGTTGATTTCTGAAATACACTCTAAACAGTAAATGGCACCTCTTTCTATTGCTTGAATAACAGATACCATGTTAAGCTTTTTTCTTATACATAGCTGATGAAAAATGTGAGAGCATAATTTCATTCATAATGATAAATATACTTATTCCTCATTTATTCATCATGATCCATAGCTTTAAAAAAAAAACTCAAGAAGTCTGTGTTCTCTATTTCTGGCTGTGCCCTTCTCTCCTGCTGTCCCCATGGGCCTGTCACCTGCACACGGACCTGTTTTCAGAAAGCGTGGAGGTCATCAGCTTCTCGAGTTTCTGGTAGTGACTGAGGCCAAAAACCCAGACTCAGGCAATCTCGGTTCATATAGCTGTCACCTGGTGGGTGACAATTTCTTGTCATTCTCTTTGTCACTGGTTAACCTTTTGCCCTCAGGAAAAATCCCAAATTCCTTAGCTTGGAAGAAAAACACCCACATCGATTTGGCTCTTGCCAGAGTCTTCAGCCGTATCTCTTTTCTCCCCTGCTCTGCCCCTTGGCTCCAGCGACTGGTCAGACTGCGTCCAGCTCCGCGGGTGCCCTTCCTGCCTCTGCTCTTTGTGTTTGCTTCTTGCCTCTCCCTCCCACACTTCCTCCTCCTTCAGGTATCTGCTTACACATCACGGCCACCAAAGAGGGGACAATATTGACACAAAGCTGGACGTCCTTTCTGAGTGTTCAACTCTGCCCTCTTTTATACCTGTCATGGCATTTATGTCTCTGTACCGAAACTGCCTGTTCATCTATTTTGCCAGTTTACGGTACATGATCTTTCAGTTCAGGGTGGACTGTCATCTTCATCTTGTGGTTCCAGTGCTTGTCACAGTGTCTTAGCCCATGGTTGCTGAGTAAATGAATGAAGAATGAGAAAACCAGGAGCTCTGATCCTTAGCCACAAGAGCAGTTAATTCAACATGCAGCCCTGGGCAAAGTCTAGAGTAGTAATCTTATGTTTTGTGTTGTAATTGTGTGTAGGTATTTTTCATTCTTCTTAAAACTTGGAAAAGTCTCAGCTTTTCTTAAAAAGTAAGCTGACATTGAGTTACCTATGAAGAATTTTAAGTAAAGAACCTAATTCTTTCTCATTTTCTTTCCAGCTACTACTGAACTTGAATCTAAGTCCTATGGACTCTCTCGTAGGCTTGATGGATGAGTCAAGTCTAAGTGAAGATCTGACTTTGAAAGCACGTCAAGAATATGTGGACATTTTGAAGAAAAAGTGCACGATCTACAAGATAAATAGTAAACGTTTTACCTGCTGGGCTGTTTGCTGAACATTTTAGTTATTTCCCGTTAAGATACTGACACTGTTTATTAAGGGAAAATACTCTTGCATTCTATGTGCATGATTAAAATGTATGAAGTATTTTAAACCACGTTTTTCTGCATCTCATTGACTTTCAAGCAGATTTTGGGAATAAAACCCAGCACTTTGGAGTATTATATACTCAAACCGAGCCCGGATGCCAGCTGTTTAAACAGCACCCAACCACCCACAAAACTTGTCGTTGATGTTGAGCAGTGTTGATTGATAGCTTTTTTGAATTTTCCAGTGTTAATCACTGTCTATAGACCTAAAGATTTAGACGGACAGCGTTTGGATCTGCTGTGGCTGTTCCAGTGTTCTGATGGATCCCAACAATCGTTACGGTGCCATCAGCCTTTCTGCATGTTACCTTAAACACTGATTCACAGATGATTCCTCATGGAGAAATGAAACCTGCCTCAGGCTTTTCATCTTCTCTTATTTATTTACTTACCTTTTGGAAGCAGTCTTAAAATTAGAGACAAGTTCTGAGCACCAGACGCAAACGGACGTTGTCACAAACCTGTCATCTCTCCCGTACATTCTCCTAAGGCGTCATTTCTCTTTCCTAAATGCACTTGTTCTACCGTAAGTTCTCTTGCTCTTCCCTCTCGCCAAGAAGTCATTTGTTTTTCAGAAAGTGCCTTTCTCCTTTTCCTGTCACGTGTTAAATTGTATGTAAGCCCCCACTTGTAGCCACCCCTTCAAGTCCCATTGCTTTGTGAACTCTTGCACGTGTCCATACGTAATTTTTTCCTCACAGTAATCTGCTTTAGTCAGTTTAATTTGCAGGTTCCCAGTTGCTGAACGTAAGACGGTAAAGGAAATACTCTCCTTCTCGACAGTTTCCAGGAGCTGAGATTTTAGTAACTCCTGCTTATACCCTTTATTCCCTTTTCTGTCCTTTCAGCGCACTTACTTGGCAAAACTCCCAGCTGCACAACAGACTGATTCTCACTCTTTCCCCTTATGTCCCCCCAGGCGTCTAAGTGCTGCTGAAGAAAGTCACGCACTGCCCAGCCGTCCTACTCCTTTTACTTAGTTGATTTGCACCTTCTTCCTTCTCAGCGATGTTTTCAAATTCCCCTGTCTGTAAACACCTCCCTGTTGCTTCCCTCTCACTTGAAACAGACAGTCTTACTTCTGACGACAAACTTCCTGAGAGATCTGCCTGCTTCCCCACCAGCAGTCTGTCCCCACCCACCCTGGTGTGTCTTCCCCTTCCTCCATTCCCACGCAGCGAGTCACTGGTGACTCCCACGTCTAAACCAAAGTGACACCTTTCCGGCCCTTGTCTAACTGGCCTTCTCATGCCTCCGGGTGTTCCATGTGACCGACCTCTGGAACCGACCGCTGCCTGCAGCAAGATGACGTTGAAGGTGAGGGCCGCAGCCTTCTTGGTGAGCTCATTCCGTTTACCCTGGCTGTCTCCCATGGGTAAAGACAGGAAGTACACATTACTCAATTTTTGTTTATTTTTCTCGTGTTAGTCTGCCTCATGTCAGGTTAATTCTCAGACCAGCCAGATGAGCCTAGAAGGGTGGAGGAACGCTCCCCGCCCCCACCCCAGCACAAGCCTGAGCACAGGTAGCTGCCACGCCTGCAGGGAAGAGATCGATGGCAAACTCCGCTATTCCTACTGCACTAGCCAGTGAGCGGAAGCTCACCTGCATGTCCTCCAGGCTGAGGTGGGGTCGCTGCTCCCGGCAGCAGAAGACTGCCTTTGTGAAAGGAAAATAAAAATGGAGTCTGCGTTGCTCGAGAGGGCTCACTAAGAAGGTGTGACTTACGCACATCTCAGCCCACGTAGAATCCGGCCCTGTGAGCATTTATGGCCCTAATGAAGCCATCCGGAACGCCTGCCAGAAGCTTAAGATACTTCCTAAGCCCCCACCCTGAAATAAGCTGATTCCTGGAGAGGGTCACTTGGCTTCCACGGCCCCGCCTGGCTGCCCTGTGGGTCAGCAGGAGCCAGGTGGTGTGATGGGAGGGCTGAGTGGCCATGGGACTGTGGGAGGGGCAGAGTGATCAGGTCCAGAAGGACAGGAACATGGAGCAGCAGCCTTGGAGGGCCCCACCCCGAGGTCCCTGTGGGACCTGAGCCTGAGATTTCAGCTCTGGAGCTCGGAGCTCAGCAGGGTGGGGCGGCCCCGGCAGGGCTGTGGGGTCCCAGGGTGACTGTTGTGAGGACCACCTGCTATCCTCGGGAGACCAGGGCCTGGGGTCTAGCTGGCCACCCCTCTCCAGGTGACCTCTGGGGCCTCAGTGTTCCCATCTGAGAAGCAGGGATAGCATGTCTTAAATTGGAGGGTGGCTGTGAGAACTACGTGGAAAACGGGTGCAGAGGGCTGCAAATGGGTCTGGCGCAAAGTGCCCAGTAAACACTTGTGGGAATGACCCCTCTCGGGAGCTGGTAGCCTTTGGAGACCCCGCTGAGCCATGCGTGCTCTCCTTCTCCATCTGTGCGTGACAGCCACCACGTCCTAGGAGGGCATGCAGGGAGCCGGCCACCCTCCTGCCCCCAGGATGGCTCAGCGGATATTTGCTTCAGGAACCAGAGAACTTCTTCTGGACCGTTGTAGGGTGATCACACAAACGCATCCACATTGCACTTGGGGCGAGGGAGCCAGTGACTTCGGAGCTGCAGGAGGTGCAAGGCTGCTGTATCCCTTTGCGCTCACCGCAGGCACTTGAGAAAAGGAGAAAAGGGGGCTCTAAGGTCAGGGGCTCGTCCGGGTCACGCTGCAGGATTTGACCCCAGGCCGTGTCCCTGCACACCCAGCCTTCTTGGCCGGCAGGGAGCCTTCTGCAAGAGAGATGGATGCTGTTTTACATGCGATCGCCAATTTCCTCCTCGTTCAGTTGCCACGGAAACAGTCGTGGTGGCCCCACAGAGGCGTGAGTGAAGGCGAAGCCTGCCCCAGGGCCCTGGTCATCTCTGCTGGTGAGGGGGTGGGTGGTGTGGGGCCGGGCCTTGAAATTTCCGTGGCATCCTGGTGTCGAGTGCCCGCCTCCCTCCATCACATTCACCCCACGCTCTTCCTCCGCAGAGAAGAACGACAGCCATGGGAGGGGTGTTTCAAGGGGACTCCCGTGGAAACGGAGAGTAGCCTGCAGCTCCCTTTCCTCTGGCAGGTGTTGAGCTGCAGCCAGCGCCGTTCTCCAGCATTCCCTTTGCAGGGCCTCGGTGCTTGCAGCCTGTTAATCAGCCGTTGCCTGGATAAATCCATGCACCCCTTAGTTTTCTCCTGCAGCCCTGGTGCATCCTTCCACTCACTCCTTTATCCAGCAGGTTTGCTTTCTCACCTGCACAGCCTTTTGCTCAATGAGAGAGGGTTGACGTGGACTGTATAACCTCTCTGAGCCTCACCTTTCTCATCTGATAAATGGGAACATGGGCGCCTGCCTTGCCTGCCTCATAGACGGCTGGTGAGGGCCAGTGAAAAGGTGGGGGTGCTGTGTAAGGTCATCAGTATTTCCACGGCCATGGGGCTCATGGCTGATGGACAAGTTTTCGTTGATCCTTACATCAGTTCCACAAGGTGGGTGGTGTTAATTTCCATTTAACAAAGGGGGAAACTGAGGCTCGGGAAGGTGGCATGATCTTTGCTTACACCTGGGAAGAGGTAGACCTGGAACTCAATCCCAGGTCTGACTCCAACTCCAGTGCTCTTTGCAAAGGTCCAGTTGCCTCCGTTGGGCTGGTTGCCAGGCCTGGCAGCGGGGGTGGGTTAAGACCACATTGAGGGGAAAATTAGTCTCAACTCGGGGGTGGAGCTGGGGAAGGAATGTCCCCTGCTCTTCCGAGTCAAGTCGTGCTTGGTGGGAGTGGGAGTGGGGTGGGGGAACTCTGTCCTTTTGGCCCGGGGTGGGGGCGGGGTTGGGTTTGGAGATGCGGCAGGGACTCCTCAGGATAGTCACCAACATTTTCTGGGCAATCCTCTTGGTCAAGTACTGTTTCGAGCAGTTTAGCTCAATCTTCAACATGTCCCTGTAGGGTAGGTCCGTCGTCACTGACTTGTCAGAGGTGAGGAAGCTGAGGTGCAGAGGGGTCAGGGCATGTGCCCGGAGCCCCGCAGCCCAGAGGTGGCAGAACCCACGCCAGGAAACACTGGCTCTTGGGGCCCGGGGTGTGGTCCTCGGGGAGCATCTGGTGCCGTCCCCCCCGCTCGGCTTGAGCCCTCGTGGCCCCTCAGGGGCGGCAGGTCTGCTACTCCCGCTTCAGGTTCTGGGACACACGAGGGCTTCCCTGGGAACATCGCGTCAAGGTGAGAACGTCTGGAGCGAGCAGGAGCCTTCGTGCTCAGAAAGGCCCGCTGAGCCGCTTGGGTTCGTGACAGTTGTCCATTTAGAACTTCATTTTTCTAAAACTTTACAATCTCACCAGTCTATTTACAAAGCTGTGCTTTTGTAGGAGATGAGCCGTCACCTCACTTGTTCTTTGAATATTTGATTAACAGGTGAGCAGGCTGAACTTCCTCTGCCACACTGTCTTTTTGCAAATTTAATTAAATTCCTCTGAATTGGTTCCATTCAGATTAAAGTGCATGGTTGCTGGTGCAGACGTGCAAATGATCCCAAAGTGTCATATCTCATCTAGGCGGCGAACACTGGAATATTCTGGAATGTTCTTAGGTGTTGCAGAGAGATTACTGGGAGTCACCCTGAAAAGGCCTGAGGAGAGGTTTTTGAAGCTACCAGGCTGTGGATGTGAAGGTGCCGCGCAGGAGTGCTCCTTGCAGCCTAGCTCTCAGCCTAGTGGACATTCTCTGGCTTATGGAGGGTCATCAGAATATGTCACAGCAGAAACTGCTGGGTGCAAACCATCTGCCCAGCTAGTCATCGCTCAGAAGCACAGAGACGTTTTTGTCTTTTTGCACCATGATTCTCCTTCCATATGCAGCTTCCTTGCACTCAAAGAAGTGAAGAAACGAAGCCCTCACCCCACCCCCAGTTAGTAAAAACCTCTGAAATGCACAATCCCTGTCTTTTTATGGTCAGGTGTTTGGGTCCCGATCATTGGCAAAGGGCTGCAGGCAGCTCACATACGTGACCGGGGACGGTGGCTTGCGCTGCTGTTGTGTTGGGCTGAAACAACCCCGGCCTCGTCACACTGCCTTCCAGCCTGCGTGGGCCAAGCGAGGCAGCCGGGTGCGATGCAGCCAGGAGCCATCTGTTTGCAGCCCTTAGGCCAGATGTTCTGCAAGGACTCCTAGGGGTGGAGTCGGGAGGGAATACACTTACCCAGCACCCAGCATCTTCCAGAGCCTCTTTATAGCGCTACAAGCTGGGCATTGCCGTGGTGTTTATACAGACCAGGAACAAGAGGCCCAGAGTGGCGGAGTCACTGGGGAAGGTCACACAGCCAGGAAGAGGCAGGATGGGGTTTGAACTCAGGACTTCCTGAACTTTTAGCTCCTGTTCTTGCCACCAGGCTGCTGAGGGTCACAGTCACTGTTCCAGCCACGTGTTGCGGTGACTTGTGGGAAATATCCACAAATAGGGGGTGACTCACGCAGGAGCAAGCTGGCTCCCCTCACCGTGCCTGACGACCCCGGGGTCCCTGGGGGTCCCTGGGCTCTTGCACGCCTACTTGGACTACTTCCTGCAGCAGTGTCGGACAGCCCTCCGGGAGGGATGGTTTGGTCTGGAGGGCAACCTGTGTATGTCAGAGATACCTTGCCCATAAAAACCTTTGCAATAAAATCAGTAGAAGATGGAGAAGCCAAATTCAGTTTTGAGAGATGTCACTGAATCTGTTAAGGCTGATCAGTCAGGAGCAGGCACAGAATTAGTCCTGCAAGTGGCTGCTGGGGGGGACCTCATATCTCCTGGAAGTTTAGAAAGCTGGGGACGCCGTAGGGCTTTGTTCCCCAGGATGCCGGAGGTCACGGTGTGTGGAAATGGTTGAGGGATGATGGTAACCATGCAGGGAGGCTGACAAGCATAGGGATTCTGGGCATGGGCTTCGGAGCCCAGCAGACTCCAGGCCAAGTCCTCCGAGCACGCTGCGGGGAGCGCTGGGCCCAGCCATGCAGCCGGCAGCCGCTGCGCGCTCGGGGCAGCAGTGGGAGCCGGACTCTGGAGCGCATCCACACGCCACTGCCCTCACAGCTTGTGGCCTGGGGTGAGCTGTTTAATCTCTCTGTGTGTCTGTTTCTTCATCTGTAAAATGGAGATGATAAAACTGACTCAGGCCCTGGGGTTGTGGGAAGCTTCAGTGAGTTAATGCACATGAAACATTTAGTGAGTGCTCGGGCCACAGCCAGTGGCGGCCCTGGTCATCGCCGTGGTCATGATCATAGTCCCCGTGTCCTCTCTCCAGCCCACCCGGCTGTGCTGTTTGCGGTGCACAGTGGGGCCTGACGCAGCCTGAACTAAACTGAGCTGAACGGTCAGCAGAGCATCATGGCCCAGGGGCTGAAGCAGGTGACTGGGTGTAGGCTCGGCTTCCTGGTGTGGGCTCCAGAGTGTCCAAGTGTGGGGATCTAAGAGCAGGCAGGAGCTGATGCCCCCTCTCCCACCCTCACCCCAGGCAGGAGAATCATCTGCAGCCCGAGGCCTGGAGGGGAGCCCAGGGCTTCTGCCGGCGGGGGCAGACGGCCGGGAGTGGCAGGCCAGGTGCCGGGAACCAGTGTGGGAGACGGCCTGTTAGACAGACTGGTGGCCTCCTTGCCCTGGGTCTGCCCAAGCCGCTGGCCGTTTCAGTGCATGCCAAGATACCACATGTCACACCCTTCTGAGTCAAATGAGAATGTGACCGCCTGGGCTCTGGCTCAAGGAACCAGATGCATCCGAGAGTGAGGTGGTCATCTTGGCAAGCTTGGCAGTCAGTGTTTGGCTCAGATGGGCCTTGCGATGTCTGACCAGGTAGGCGGTCAGTGGCTTCTGCCATGGCCTGTGAGGTGTGCAGGGAGGCAGTAGGGTGGAGAGGGAGGGGCCATGTTTGGCTGAGAGCTGCATGCACCAGGCATTTATTTCTGATGGTAGCGCTAAGAGAAGGGTCTGTGACCCCAAGTTACAGGTGAAGATTTTTTTAAGAGATTATTTATTTATTTAAATGGAATTGAACCCAGGACCTTGTGCTGCTAAGCACGCGCACCACCACTGAGCTGTGCCCCTCTCCACCCCTCCCACCCGCGCAAGTGCAGACACTGGGACTCGGGGGCTGTGTCTGTGCACCGAGACGCACGGTGCCAGGTGCTGCCATCATCTCATGTGGGTGGGGGCCCTGTCCCCTCTCTTTCCAAGACATCACCCTTTATTACATACCCAGTTCACCCCTGACGTTCCTTTTCTCCACTTTGGGATGGTAACGAGGGGAGCAGAGGCCCGGGCTGAGGGATGGAGGTTGAGACATGAGCAAGGGGCAGGGACCCAGGTGGGCTGGGTGGGTCACAGGGCTGCAGAACTGAGGGTGGTGCCTGGACCATGAGCCAGGGGAGCACCCCTGGGAGAACTCTCTGGCAAGAGGTCACAGCCTGAATAAAGGCCAGGTAGTGAGAAAGTGAGTTGGGGGTACTGCAGGGCCTCCACTGAGCAGGAATGTAAGTGCAAGGTGGGAGTTGGGTGCAGGTCATGGAAGCCTTGAAGGGCAGGCGGAGGAGCCTAGACCCTCCCTGCAGCCAGTGGGATCAGGCGGGGCTTTGAGCTGAGCGAGAGACCAGAGCTGGGTCGAGAAGGACCACTGTTGTGATCACTTTGGCATCGGTATAGAAGGGGGCTTGAAGATGAGGTTGGAGGTGGGGTCTGTGGCCAAGGTCATCTAGCCTCTGCCCGTATCCCTTCAGACCCCTGTACTGTGTTTATGCAAAGGACCTCAAAGTGTTTTCTCTTCCAGGAGCCTGCACCTGGCTCTCCCTCCCTTGCTACATCTTCAAAGCACCAACCTGAATTCTTATATGGTCCCTGTCAAGTAGACACTATGACTTCAATTTTAAACTTGGAAAAGCTAAGACAGGAGTTTGGTGACTTTCACAAATTCACAGAACACATCACCATTGCACTTGTCAGGATACAGTGCGCTTCATTCAATACCCTGATCTTGCCATTCATTCAATGAACTTAAAGTCACTAATCTTTGATCCTCCATCTTCCCATTGGCCAAAAAGTGAGTTATTCTAAAACCTAGTCAACAATGATCACTAAACTCTGCCTAAAGCTATACTATGGTTTATTTATGCATCTAATTTATATATACCCAGCTTTGTAATGTGAAGTATTTTTAGGTGTCACGTTTATGGTGTGAGAGTCTTACTACCTTTTCTTCTCAATTAGAATTTGATCTTAACCTCAGAGCTCTGAAATAAGAAATATTAAGACCAATTTGAATGATAAAATTGTTTTTTGATAAAATATTAAAAGTATTCATATAAATATTAACACAGTGATATATTTGGGCTCTTTTGGAAATAAATAAGTATATTTGAGAGCCCTTTCTAAAAAGAAACAAAAATGGTAACTCTCTATGTGTTTTTATTTCACTTTTCATTAGTTATCACCTAGAATAAATATGACAGTAACTTCTCCTTGCAACTGAATAAAACATTATAGTTCTAAAATTGCTTTCACATATCTGTTTTCTTGATCCTAACATCTTGATCCCTGTAAAGTAGGGATCACTCTTCTGTCTTATGACTGATTTACAGCTAAACAAAATACAGCCCAGTGAGTGTAAATAAATGCAACGTAGTCTGAGTTCAAGACTTTTGTTTCAATGACCTTTCCCTCATAATATAAACAATATAATAATATCAACAACAATGAAAGAGAGCATTTACTAACCTTTGTATGATTTTTCTACACGCCAGCTTCAGTTCCAAGTGATGTGTGTGTGTGTGTGTGTGTGTATGATCTATTCTTACCAACTACTCTATGTGACAGGTACTCATGGAGCTCTGTTTTATAGAAGTGATTTAGGAATAGAAGGATTATCTACTGCCCAAAGTGGCACAGCTAATAAGTAATGGAGCTGAGATTTAAACTAAAAACTCAGGCCATCTGGTTCCCATCAATTTGCTCCTCTATAGTAGCATAAATAATTCTTATTCTTTAATTTAGTATTCAATAATTTTTAAGTATGCAGGCATTGTTCTAGACTTGATATGAGAATCAGGTAATACCAGATTCTGTAGGAGATACAAAGACATAATCCCTTCCTTCAAAGATGAACAATCTGATAAATGCCAGGCTACTTTCACAAGCTACTTTTAAATGAAATATGATCACAGGTCAGAATACATAAACAAATGACAATGATTATTTGGATAAACTGTTAATTGATCCAAAAGAAATGTATTTCTTGTGATCACAACAAGCAGCAGAAGACATGTAGTGGACCTGGAAGTGAGCAGACGTGCTGGAATGCTAGCTGAACACTGGCTCGTTTTCCTTCTCTTTTTCACATAATAAAAGTTACTAACAGTTTGTTAAGACTAAAAGAATCATTAAACTTAATGTAAGAAGAACGTACAGTGTATACTATCCATCTTGACTGTGAAGTTATAGTTCACTATTTAGTTCAAGACAGATTGTTTGTAAGGAACACTCATACATTCAACAGTGTCCCCTTCTCTGACTCAGCAGAGAATGCTTACGGTATTTATCTGTTCCCCGTGTGCCCAAGAGAAGTTCTCAGTTAATATCATGCTTTTTCTAGAAATAAGGCGGCGTTTCTCAATGAGGATGATACGGGGATCAACCTTGGGGCTCAGGATGGCAAGTTTATGGGAAACGCTGGGTGGAGCAGTGGGAGACTGATTGCTTTCCACAATAGGGTAGGAGATCACTGAAGTGGAGAGCTTTATGAGTTTGGAGTCATCACCCAACAAGAGTGGGACCAGTATGAGGCTGCTGGAACTCCTGATCTGACATTGTTGCTGTGACTTTGGCTACAGATGTCTAGAAATGACACTAAACAGACCTAACATTCAAATAAGACAGGAGACAATTCAACAGAACTCTTTTGACTCTGCCTTCTGTCCCGTGATCTGGTAGGGTCTTTTAAAGGAAAAAATATAGGTCAATGGCTAGAGTGTCGTCTAATGTCTCTTTTGCTGTCTCCCACCTTTCTGCCACACCAACATCTTTGAAACTTTGAAAACAGCTTTGCTTTGGGTCCCATAAAGCCACCGTAAGCAAAGGTGAAGACGCTGTAGGTACACTTTATTTGGTGTCAACAATCAAGGTCAGGGAAGATTTTACATGGATGACCTGTTCCCCAGGGGGGACGGTCAGGAGAGGCTGTTTCTAGCCCTGGTCTGTTTGCTGAAATTGTGGACTGGGAATGAGTAGAGGAAATAAGACTCAGACAAGATAAAGACCATCAGAAACCTCCATCCCCCTGCCCCTTTCCTTACAAAGGTTGCCATGGTATTAGGAAGGGACAGAACTCTTGGTAAACAAGAGAATGTACTGTATTATGAGAGATTAAAAAAAAATCTTTGTATTTTGTTTTCCTCTCTGAGTCAGATTTGGCGAGAACATATCCTGACTCGCGCAGTGCGTTGTATGCCACGTTAACAGTAGCATCTTCCAAAATAGCACACGCCAGAGCCGTCTGCCTTCCCCACTGAATCCTGGGACCCTTCGGGGATACAGCTTTTGAGCTTCGGCACGTAGTTTCTGGTGATAAAGATTTCTGATCTATAGGATTTTTAGGTGATGGCAAGGTCAACGACGGGGCCTGGGTGTAGATAATTGAAGCGGTTTAGAGATAAAGGTCCCCTGGCTTTTAAGTTGTGCAACCACCTCTGCCCTTTCTTTTCAAATAAGTAATTTCGGGCTGATCACAATAAATACTGTCGCACCATTTGGACGTATCCTCGGAAGGAAAATTCCTGTTCTGGGCCAAATGCTGCAGCAGTGAGGCTGTTCCTGCCAAAGTGAATTTTTCCTTCCTTTGTTCCTCTGGCCAATCCTGACAATCTTTTGTGTGTACACAGAGCCGAAAGCTATAATAACCCCAATTTTATAGATGAGGTAACGGGCTCGGGGATAGAAAGAGTGTTCCCGCAAAGCGCGCGCGGATCACAGCGAGGCTGGAGCTGAAGTCCCACTTTTCAGAGCCTGCTCCCTGGCTGCATAGCCCGCCTGGCCCGACCCCACGACAAGTGTCTTCCCAGAAGTTTATGCGACTCTGTGTGTCCTCTGTGCACTCAGGCCTCGAGGACTTTTGTCACCGTCCTGAATCATTGGATTTTAACAAGACACGGTCTCCAAGAGGCTAAATTCTTCCCTCGCCCCCCCGCAACACCTTTTTTTTTTTCTTTTTTCTTTCTTTCTTTCTTTTTTTTTTTTTTGACACGCTAGCACATCTGTGTGCCAAGAGGATGCGGTGTGCAGGGCTGCAGCATCGGACCCCAGAAGCCCCGGCAGCTGCGGCAGCTGCGGCAGCTGCGTCCGGCCGGCTTGCTCTCCTGCGTGACCTGCACTCTGGGGAGGCGCCGGGCTGTTTAGCCGCCGGATCCCGGTGGCAATCTGCTCAGCAGCACAGACCAGAAGGGCTGCCGAGGGCCGCGCCAGCCTCAGGATCCTGCTGCCATCTAGGGATGGGATGGCGGTCCTGGCGCGGGGACCGAGCACGCAGCCCAGGGGAGAGATGCACCCCGCGCCGCCGGCCTTGGGGTCGGGGGGAACCCCGGAGCCCCCAGCCGAGCCTGCCTGCGGGGTGCAAGCCGCGGAGCCGGAGGGAACGCAGGCAGAAACAGAAGAAGGAAGAAAGGGAGGGGGAGAAAACAGCTGCGAGCAAAGGGCAGGCACCTGCGGGGACAGGACCCGAGAGGGGAAGGAAGCCGATTGAAAGGATCCGTGGGCGAAGCCACTGCGCCCCTAATGACGTGCAGAGTGTGTGTTTGGGGAACCTGGCCGCGCGCCACCTTAGGGCAAAGCGTCCCCTTGCTTTATTTCCACGTGCGATGGTCACGGGTTCCTTTTGCCAAGGGGGAGGGGGACGGGCCCCCGCCGCCAGGGAGGATTGTATGGAAAATCCGGACAGGGGAGACTTCCGGAGTTAACTTTGCGCATCGTATCACGGTGTAAGCGCCTCTTTCCTCGACGAACAGAACAATGGGGCTTTCAGCGAAGGGGAGGGGAGCAGGTTGACTGGAGAGGAGAGGAGGAGGGGCACACAGATTGGGGAAGGGGCCCTGCTGTTGACTGGGATGCCCTGCTGGGAAACTTCAAATCAAATTCTTTCCGAAAGGAAGTGTTATTGAAAGTAACTTTAATCCTTCCAGCCAGACGGCTCATAAAAGCATACAATTAAGTCAAACAAATGACAAGAGCATTTTCTCCCATACCTGGTCTCCCCTTCTGAGAGTAATTACTCCAGGCTAGTCCTGGTCTCTGTCTGTGCAAACAGAAGGAGGATTCCTAGGTGCCAGGCTGTCTTCCTTCCCCACCGCCTCACCCCGAACTCGTTTAGCTCTTGGTACCAACCAGCCTGTCTGCAGATCCAGCCAAGAACAAAGGGGCGAATTTCAATATTCCTCTTTGTGCAAGGTTAATTGAAAATCAAAAAGTCACTTTCCAAATGTCATATTAAACCCACCACTGCATCAATTTCCCTTTGGTTCCCATTTCCATAGGCGAGAGAAAAGTGCTTGGGGAGGGTGGCCTGGAGGCGGGGGAAAGAGGGACACAATGAAGAGAAAGAGGAAGAAAGAAGTGGAAGGATTAAAAAAAAAATCACAGATACACACAGACTTTGATTGCAGATACGCTAACGTGCAGTGGAAAATTGTTTCCCAGAGTGTCCTCGGTCAAATGCGGCCTCTGCATTCGATACTGTTACTTGATATTCATGAGACAGAATTGCATCCTGAACCTGGGGGATTAAGCCTCCATATTTTTATGTTTTAGTAGATGGATCACAATATGATTGTCATCAATGCTGCGTTTTAAAATCTTAAAGGGTAATGTAATAACCTGACCGTCTTCATTCCCTCTTTTCACTTTTATTCCCCCCGTAACAGGTGTGTGTGCACGCACACACACACACACAGGCACATGCCATGCACAGGAACGCACCTTCATAGCAGAGAGACGGCCCCACAGGCTTCAGACCGCTCAGTTTGTGTCACAGAGTATCTTGGAAGCTTTGGCCTCGAACTTAGGGATGAACATCACTAGCTTTGCTGCTGCTTCTGCAACTGTTTTTTCTCTCTTTAGCTTTCCTGAGACTCAGTTTCCTCATCTATAAAATGGGGCATCAAATCTGCCTCCCCAAATCGCCTCCGTAGTCTATATGAGCTGCCGCATGAACAGAGCAAGCACATATTAATTCTTTAACCAATTCTCAGGTTCCCTAGATGCAGACTTGTTTGTACCAGTGTTCCAGAAGCTGGCAGTGGCCAGGAATAGGTCTCTGTTTCTAGGCTTCATCATGCCCACTGTCCGTGTGTCTCCTACACGCCCTGCTGCTCTGCTCCGCTCCGCTCGCCAGTCCTCCCTGAAGGCAGGTACTGCCCTGCCTGGCCACTTTAGTGTCTCTCCCTAATGCCTGGCACCTTATTTTCCAGATTCTGGGCACTCAATATTTCCCTCTTGTGATACACAAATGGATCTTCTTCTTCCTAAGGATCGTACAAATCACAGTAGGCTTGTCTAGTGGGAATCATTTGAGTTGCCATAGATTGAACTTTGTAATCTACCTGCAAATAACATTTTATTTTTAGACTGGCAGGGTAAAGAGGCAGAATTGTGGAATAAATTCATTCTAAGATAAGCAGCCTGTACGGGCCAGTCCCATAAGCCTTCCTTCCTTTTCAATATTATGTTGTATCATTGTGGTGTTACCAGATGGGCCCACCAATCCAAAGTGAAGGGAAGGTGAGAAGAAGGTGGTAACTGTCTACACTCTTTAGAATGTAGTTGCAGAAGGAAGTCCTCGACACCATTGACCACCAGCTTGTGTCAGAACTCTAGTTCATTTTCTTCACTGAAAAGATTACATAGATCAACACTCTTTTGCCTCTTGGATTTCTACCCACTCATACGTGTATAATGCACCCTATGCCCTGTTGGACCCCTTCGTAGCTAAAGGTCTTAATTAAAATTTTCCATCTACTAGGTAACTTTCCTTAGGGTCATGCCCACACACAATGGCACTTCTTTGAACAACACTTGTTCCCATATAAATGTCCATTAAGGCATCTGTAACAATATATTGCACACAATTATGTCAAAATATGTGTTCTCTCTCCACTCCTCTAAACTCCTTGAAAACAAGGATCACATGTCTCCTCTTCCTACTTCAGGAAGGTAGGGGTAGGTGCTTAATAAGTAATTGTTGGGATTTGAAGAATTATGCAAAAGAAAATGAATCTTGGGCTTCATCCGCATAATAGCTAGACAATTTTCAAAGTAACCGTGTGATAAAAATCAACCTAGTAGTTGTACTGGGTCAGAAGCAAAGCAGCCAGATGCCGGGATGAATTAATGCCTTCAAGAGCTTGTAGAAACAGTCAAAGTTGACAGCATCTGCATGTACATTCCCAGATGTTCCTCTATCTGATGAAGCTGTTTGCTGAACACAGGGCTACACTGAAAGTGTGCTGGTGTGACCCACTCTTTTCTTAATCCACTTGAGTTTCTTAATATAATCCTGAGCTCCCATCCCGAATACCACTCCCCAAAAGAGAGAGAGAGCAAGAGTGAGAGGGAGGGACGGACGGACGTTGGAGGGGTGGGAAAAAAGATGGGAATAAAGAAATCAGCTCTATTTAATGAAGTCCACTCGGGATTTGGAGTG
Organism: Vicugna pacos; assembly: GCF_048564905.1. Lineage (NCBI taxonomy): Eukaryota > Metazoa > Chordata > Mammalia > Artiodactyla > Camelidae > Vicugna > Vicugna pacos. Next base: position 5,985,016 of record NC_133008.1, on the reverse strand, counting down.
AAATTCTGGTGAGCTAGCTAGACAGCTCTGAAGGGCATTTGCCAATCCCTACCTTTGGAACACTGCCATGCTTAGGGTAGTATATTATTTTTCCTTATTGCTACTGTGTTACATTTCCAGAAAGAGATTCTCTAGAATCTTTATAAGGGTCTTGAGAATATAAATTGAAAAAAGAAGTACATTAAAGTAATTTATTCATGGTGGTAGGAGTAGGTATTGGAATCCATGGTGATGCCTATTGAGGGAAAAGTCTGAGAATTTAGTTTTAGTGAAACTGGAATCTTGCCCTGACCCCATCCTATAATCTTCTATATAACCTTGGGCAAGGAACTAAATCCCTCAGTTATTCCTTTTTTCTTTCCTTTCTTTGTAGACAACAGCATGATAATCCTGATCCGGCGTGTGGATTAAGGTAAGAATCAAATGAGTCAAAATCTGTGGAATTGTGGTGAAAAAGTTACACGCACCATAGAACTAGAAGGTGGCATTTATACATCCTATATTTTAGTAACCCATGTGAATATACTGAATATTTACTTTGTGATGGCTTTTTTTTTTTTTTTTTTGCTATTCTGGGGCCAGGAGTTGGCTTGAATCTCTTAAACCATAAAAGATGCTAGATTAGAGTTTGCCATTATTACAAATAATTTTTATTGTGTCCCAGTGGTGCACCCATGAGCTAACATCTCAAAGAACCATTCTTGTGGAAAAGATGACTATAAACGCTGCAGCATCCGAAGAGAAGGGAGCGGTGATGGAGGTGGAGGGGTGGGGGACAACTAAGATTTGCAGGACCCCTGTCGCTGTTCATTTGCATTACACACATTTTATTTCCTTCTCACTCTCTTTTCAAAAACCTCTATCCCCCTTACTGCTAGTATTCTGTGAGATATTCAGAATGTGTATTTAATCCATCCAAGTTTGTAGTCTCCAGTGTCAAAGCTTCTGCTTAATGCTGAGTTAATGCTCGGTCGTGCCAAAGCTTGAAGCTTTCGATGCAGCCCAAAAACCAGCTGTGACACATCACTAATGCAGGGGCTTCGGCTCCAGAGACGGCTGCCTGCGTGGAGTAAATGCATCATTTTTTAAAGCTTTGTCAGTGCAATCTAAGAGCCATGTAGAGTGTAATTGGGGATCTCTGGGAGAAGTGTATATTTGAAACCATTTTACAAGGATCATCTGGAAGGCTTGCTTGAAACTTTGTCTTCTAAACATCTCACTGTTTTTGCCTTTGATCAGATTGTGTTTTCTTTCCTTCCCTTGGCCATCTTTCCCTTGTCAGAGAGGAAAACAAATTTGATGAAGTAGACACTTTCCTCGGTCTGTATCTTAGTACGACTGATCTTGGAAGCGAGAGGACCCTGGCTTATCCGTTGCTACTCCAACATGCTCCAAGATGCATCTGTGTCTCCTAGAAGCTTAATAGAAATGGAATTTGCTGTATCAGAGTCTCCCAGGATCTGTGTTTTAATCAGGCCTGTGGGTGATTTTGCTCAATACTAACGTTAGAGAACAGCCATTCTAGGCTACTTGGATTCTGAAATTCTTGATATTGTATCCTTGGGAGATGGTCATCCAGTCTCACTCAGAACATTTTAAGGATGAGAGACTCACTACGTTAAAAACAACATATTCAACTCGTGAAAACTGTTGTAAGTCTTCCAATATGTATTGCCCAGACACCTGCTTCTTTAGCATTTTTTGTTTGTTTTATTCTTCAAGGCTTGGCGGATTGTAGGCAGTCAATATACTTGTATTAAAAGGAAGAAAATATTGATCTTAGCTTTGCTTTCTATATACACCCATCTAGTCCAATAAATCCATCTAACCCTTGTTCCCATCCCTTACAGCCCATCACATATGTAAAAACCTCTGAGCTGCCCAGGCCCTCTCCTTTTCAGGGTAACCACGGCTGAAGTTCTTCCTCCTAAGAAGACACTGCACCAGGCTCATGCATTCCTGCTGACTCTCCCCTGGATCTGGGCCCTTTCCATGTGCAGAACAATGAAAAGCTCAGATCCTTTATATAACATCTGAAAGTAAATCAGATTTCCCTGTCTGTTACGAATGCAAGTACTTTTTATGGAAACTGAAAATTTAAAATTTAAATCTGTTAAAATTCATATTATTAGTTTGTGCTGGTGAACTTTTGCTCTTTTATTATATCTTTGTTGACAGTATTGCCCCTGAATTTTTAGAAATCTAAAAATAATTGGTGAAAAATAATAAATGCTTGTTAAAAAAATACTTTAAGAACACATAAAAGAGAATCTTAAATACTCATGATTACATAACCCTGAGGAAATAGCCAATAATTCTCTCTCTCCACTCCACCCCCTTTATATATCCAGAAGAGAGTCAGCAAGGATATAGGTGTTGGGTTTATGTGAGCAGATGAAGCAAGAATGATGTTAATTTAAAATATACAATATAGATCTATTTTGATACATGTATGACTTTACAAAATGAAGATTATATCCTAAATAATTGTATAATCCATTTTCAAAATGAACTCTTTACCATGAACCTTTCCTTACATCCCCATAAGGATTCACAAAGCATCATAACTCTTAGAAACTGCAGAGTGCAAGTTTCATGTATCATCATGATTTTAATGGCTTCTCTCTTATGTGACTGTTATAAGCTGAAACGTTTTCCCTCTAAATTCGTATGTTGAAGGCCTAACCCATATCTCAGAATGTGGCTATATTTGGAGATAGGATCTTTAAAGAGGTAATTAAGTTATAACGAGGTCATTAGGGTGGGACCTAATGCATTATAACCGGCACCCTTATAAGAGGAGATTAGGACAAAGCAGCGCACGGAAGGAAGCCTCTATGAAGACGCAGGGTGAAGACAACCTTCTAGAGACCAAGAAGAGAGAACTCAGAACACGCCAACCTTGCAGGCATCTTGATCTTGGACTTCTAGCCTCCAGAATGTGAGAACTTTTGTTCCCATGTCAACAAACCACCCAGTCTTGTGCTTTGTTTCAGTAGCCTGAGCAAATTAATAGAACGGCTACTGGTTTTCTCACCATATTTGCTCTCATATCTAATGCTGGTACATCCTGGTATGGAAATAATCATTGACTTCGCTAATTATTTTCTCAGAATCAATGCCTAGAAGTGGAATTACAGGGTCCAAAAATGGTCAGCAGTTTGGAACACTGATTTTACCATACAGAGTACTGACTATCCTTTACAACTTTCTTGTTCCACAAATATAATCATTTTATTTTTTTTAATCTCCTTATGGAATCACACAAGACCAAATGCAATGTCCTAAAGTCCAAAGTTAGAGCCACCCCTCTGATTGACTGTCATACGTATGCCCGCACATTGCACTGTGGTTATTCACTGGGAAATAGGTTTACTCTAAGGCACATTTCATCCATCTTAATAACACATCAGGGAGGAAGAATTTCTCCTCTACTCTGCTAGGTTCTTCTACGTGGTCTAAGAATTAAGTTGACATGAGGCAGAATAACAGGAGAAAAAAATGAGACAGAAAAATAATATATATGTACATGGGAGACATCCAGGAAAACTGTTGACTCACCAGAATGGCTGAAGCCCTCAACTTGAGCATCATCTTCAGCTAAAGACAAAAGAAGATTTTGGAGGCAGTAGTTTGGAACATCAAAAAGGAAGAAGGCAAGTCACATGGAGATGGAAAAAAATAAATGTTTGGTTAACAGATGTTTGCTGGGCCCTGCAGAAACAACAGGACACAGAGTAGACTCTGATCCCCAGGCCCTGCTGAATTTCTCCCACTATCCTCAGCCCATATTTTTTGCAGATATTTCTAGTAATGGTTTTATTCCAGAGACAGGATTTTATTTAAATCCTTTAGGCAGCTAAGGGGCTAAAAGAATTACTGAGTCTTGTGTTTCTTAAAAATAATCAACCTAAATTAATCTTCATGCCAAAGGGACATATTTGGAGATGGCAAACTGGGCTCCCTTACAGTCTTACTTCTTCAAGAAGTTTCACAGCCCAGGATTGGAGTCGGTAGATTGTTCCATCTCGTTAAACCAGTTTTTTCAGTCCTAACAATAGCTCAGTCCAGTTAAACCCATTTCCAGAGGTGATGATGTAGGTAGACTCTCAAAGTGCAAGCAATCAGGTGTTTAATAAAAGGCATTTTTCTGGAGATTAAAAAAAAAGTTGATGATTATAGCAAATTGCAAACCTGGGGTCTGGGTTCTGGGAGCTGCCAGCTGAGATTTCTGGATGTCAGGGTTGAAGCTGCTTTTTCAGTTTGAAGTGGCTCAGATGATGTCATCAGGTGTTCAGGGAAACTTTCCGAGTGGCTTACAGAGCAACGGGAGGATGCTGTAAGCACAGGCCATTGTACTGCCCTCTTCTAAGTTTATACCAAATTGCTCAGCTTTTGTTGTCAGGGCTTCTGGAAAAGGGCAGCTTTGGTTCTCAATGATTCCAAGTCAAAAGTGGGAGGAAAATTGGAAAGGTTAATTTGTAGAGTTGCAGCTAAAAATTGGAGGAAACTAGAAATATTCAGAATCCAGTCCAGTTTTCAGGTGGTTGTCCTCAAAACCTCAAAGACAAGTACCAGAACGTGAATCTAATATCCACGAGTGTGTATTATATTTCCTATTGAAACATTTTTTTTCTCTCTAAAATCACCCTCACTTCTACACAAGATAAGTCAAATTAAGACCAACTTATTTACAAAATAAATTTAGTCTCAACAAACTTGCCCTGATTACTTACATGAGTACAACAGGAATTGTGATTGACCAGATAGGTCTTTTAAATGTGCTTTGCTGGAAATTTTCTAAGGGATCTCCAGATTGAACCTCTCGAAGCTAAGGAGCCAAGCCAACTATTTGCCATCAGATAGAATTGTGATGTTTATAGATTTGGGTGAATTTCTCTCTTCTTGAGGTTTTCAAAATATCCTGAAGACATTTTGCCTGCCAGGAAGTGACCATCCTTACTCACCTGATGAGGTTACCAGGAGTGCTGTAAGCAAAGTACCAAGCTGGTTTCTTCCCAGGGACTTTGTGGTTCCATAAAGTCATTCCAACTTTCTATCTGAGTTTATGCAGCTAATGTTTTCAATTGTACTTTGTTAGAAGGAGAACAGATTCTTGGTAAACTTATGTAAATAACTATATCATCATAAAAATAATAACAGTCATCAAGAGTTTCCAAATTTTAGAGGGATCAGGTAGAGAGAAATGATAAATGCTTCAATTTTGCTTACAAAGGTATAATTTACCAAATTGCTATTCTCATAATTAGCTTAGGAGAAAAGAGAAAAAAAATTTCGTTATGTCTGGGAAAATGAAGATTAAAAAGCTGGTAATATTTCAGACAAGTCATAAAAGTTATAATTATATTAATCAGTTCATTCTGTTCCATGTAATTAATTGTTGTTGATCTTGATCCTTTGTTAGTAGTTTTACAAAGCAATCAGTTCTTCCATTAGAGTTCTGTAATTTTTCACCCAGTTCAGTGGTCTGATCTGAAAGTTATCAGAAATCTGTGTTTGTCAAAAAGTCCTTCAATGAATCTTCTTAAAGCATTTCTGCAAAAGCATCAGAGTGAAACAATAACAGTCTATAAATGACAAAAGAGTTAAAACGGCATGGTTAAAGATCTGATTACAATGCAATTGACAAAGATATTTGGTACAACATTTGAAGATAACTACTAAAATCATAACATAACATTTTATCAGGATATATCAGATGTTTAGGAAGTTCATATATTTTTAGAACACATTTAAAAATCATTCACCCCCAAAATATAGCATAAGAAGGTTTATTATCCCTTGTTTGACAATGTTTTCCATGTAATTTAACATGCCAAATAAGCCGAATTAGTTTAAAATACCTCTTTTTGAGACTTTTTCAACAGGCCTCCGAAAAATCCCAAAGTTAGCTAGAGTTCAAAAGAACTTCATTTAGCATTTGATTTGGGGAAGTTTGTCAATGGTATCAAAAGATTTTAAAACACTTTGTCAAATAAGGTCATAGGTCACTGGGAGACAATACTTATTCACTTAACCAAAGTGATGATAAAAAATTTCAAAGGCAAATACAAAAAGTTACAACAGATTACCTAAAAGATAAAGAAACGTTCACGATCTGTCATCAAAAGCAGATCAATAGTCCAAGAAAAATTTATCCTCTTAACAGAGAGAGAAAATCAAATTTTAGTTTTGCACAAGCTTACTTTTAATGTTAAAGTTCATTCAATCCACTAAATTCATTCTAGTCTTAGCCAATCCTGACCATGGACAAACTCTTTTCCACAAACTTTATGGAACTTTTTTTTTTACATTAAAACTTTGTCTTATGCTTTCCCTCTTCCTATTTGTTTTCTTTTCCTTAAACGCCTCTGTAGGACAAAATTACTTTCTTTACACTTAAAAAATGCATTTACATTCCTTAAAAAATTTCCCTTGCATATGAAGATGTTTTTCTTATAAATTTTAGTAGTTTTAATTACATATGTGAATTAGAATTCTTAACTCTTAGAAACCTTAATTTCTAGAGAAGACTTGAGAAGTAAGCGATTTTGAACTATTTGTTATACCAATGCTTTTGCTTTTGGTTGGCATATTTATGAATATATTTCATAGTTTCCAGAAACATACATTTCCTCATAGCATGTTTTCATTTCAGTGTGGTATCAGCCATATTCATCAATAGACTCAAACGTTAGTTTTTTGTAATATGAAGACAGAAGTAGATAAATTCAGCCTTGTTTAGCAATTATTAATGTTTCAGTATATTATCTTATTTGGAAATGATCTAGAGATTCAAAGAATTCCCATCATTTCACTTAACAAAACTCTAAAGTTTTTACTTACCAGAAGATTTTTGGAAGCTATTTTTAGGTCTTATCCCTCTTACATCTATCTAAATCACTTGTTCTCAACAATTATGTTTAGATTACCCACAAGACTTCATGACAAATTTTGCAAAAGAGATAATACAAATTTATTTGACTTTTGGTAAACCTAGGGAGAATAAAAGTTTTATATTCAATGCTAATAAGATGTGTCTACTTTAGTTAAACAAATAACTTTGAATTTTCTTTTCTTTTTACTAGAGATTAATTCTAAATCATGTGAACTTGAAAATCATTTGGGTAGTTTCTATTATGTATTTGAGAAATGTTATATAAAAACTTGTTTATTTTAGTCAATTAGAGCTGTTTTTAAGAAATTAATTTTGACAGTACCTTCCAAAGGTAGAATACTATATCTATAATGTGTATACAAAGACATACATGCAAACAGATAGATATGGATAACTCATACTTTGTATTTTAAAACATTAGTCATGAACCAGGTTTAATACAAGAGTCACTAGTTTATAAGTAACAGTTAGAATAAGTTAAGTTTATCTGCTGAGATGGTTTAGGTTTTTTACTGTTTGTAGAAAAGACTTTTAAGATTTGAGTGCGTCCTTGACAATTAATCTGAAGGGGGCAGACTTTCTAGCAGTTTGTACTTTTCAAAAGCCTAACTTCCCACCTTTTTTCCCTTTAGCTTCTGGCTCTAGCTGACTGAGTTAACTGGGCACAGTCTCAGGTGATTATGGGCTGCGTTTATATTTCTGAGTTTGTAGAGATTTGCAAGACAAAGACAGTTGTTTTCAATTGCCCAAAGAGCTGGTTTGCTGCCTAATTGATACCAGAAGGCTGACCTGCCTATCCAACTCCATTTATTCTCTCTATCAGGCAGGTTTCCAACAAAAATGGAAATCAAAAGATTTCTGTTTTCTAGAACTTCACAGTTCAATGTAGCATGCCTTCAAAAAGTCTGCACAAACTGTTCACTAAAGGCCCTCTTTCCAGACAAGTCAGCCCCAGACCAATTCCCTTGAGGAGCAAAAAGCCTCCACTTTTGCTCCCATCAGCCCCTAAATATCAGCCTCTATCTTGCACTTCACATTGTGTGAGCTCAGGCAGCCCTACTGGCTCCCTGTGGTGTGTGGAATTAACATTGCCCAAAGGACAGATTTACATGCCCTGTCTGACAACACCAGGCTGGGGCCACATTCCCCAATGAGGCACAATGCCCATCCCCACGACACCATTAGGGAAAAGAGACACAAGCATCTTACATAAAGCCTGTGCAAATGCGTCAATTTTCTTCAAACTTTCACCTCAATTCCATTGACTCTTCTTATACGTCTGACCATAGCCTCCACCAGGACCACATCAGCCAGTCTCAGTCTTACAGACATAACATCCATTTCCATAAAACACTCAGGCAGCATTGACAGAACCTCTTCATGCATTTCAACCGTTATAATCCTATCAACCCTTGCACGTTAATGTTTTCTCTGTCTAGTTGTTGCTCTCATCAGTGCACCACCAGTGACTTTTCTTTCCACAGCTCATGGGGTTTCACGTCAAGGAGCCCAAGAAACTTCTCTTAATCCGCTAGCCATTTGTGCCTATTCCTATGTGAAAGGCCTTGGGTCACCAGTGAGGGGTTAAGCCAAGGGACCCTGGCCCTTTTGTCAATCTCTAACTTGGTTAGTCATACTATAGCAGCTGCTCCGAGTTACTGCCGGTCAGGTTTCTCAGCGTAATTTTAGACTTCATTAGTTTTAGTGAACAATGATTTATCATCCTTTGAATAAGCTCTAGCGAAACCCATTCTCACAAGCCTTTTCATCTTTTTTTTTTCTTCCCTTGGACATGATAAGTTAAGATGCCAACTGCCTGTGTCCAGCTGCCACAAGATGAATTCCTCATTACTGCTTTCCTAAGATGTTGGCAAGTAAGAACTCAGACAACTCTGTTTTTTAGTAATGATCTTTGCATCCATTTCACTGATGCAAAATTTAAAAAAAAAAAGAAGAAGAAACAAAAAACCTCCGAGATTAAGTAATGATTTTCTCATTTTTATATCCCATACTTCTTATTTTATAGTATCAATAAAGGTACGAGGAGAAATAGCTCTCGAGCAGGTTTCTCCAGGGGAATAGCATTTTCCTGACCATTCAGGAAAATAATTACCAGGAACACAACTCCTAATCAACAGTTATCCAGAATATTGATCGTGCCCTTCTCATCTTTCATCTCAGCTAAAATATGTAACCCATGGTGTTTAAATCACACTCATCCTGTTCTGTTTATTGGACATGAACCCCTGCAGTCAAGATTCTCACTCTAGTCCTGCCAGCACAGGCGTCCAGATTTTCATCTGAACCCGCTTATTAACAAAGCAGGAGGCAATTGAAGGCAAGAAGGCTCTGGCCACAGAGACAAGGTTGCCTCTTGCAAAATCAGACATCTAGATTCTCTCTCCTCCTGTAAGCCCACTGCCTCCCTTAATTCTCCCTTCAAACAGAACTAGGAGAGAAAGCAGTGCTCTCTTGTGAAGTCAAATGAAAACCGAAGCCCAATAAGATCTAAAATTTATCTGAGATGGAGTGAACAGAGGCCAGAGGGAAGTTGGAAATGAGTTATTCTTTATAGTAGCCTGCATAATGTCAGAATTATCAGGGAATGAGTGTCCAATCAGTTACACTTCAGAACTACTGAGATCCTGGCTATTTAGGGCTGTATTACGCTTAGCTGGGACTTTATTGAAGACTTTAACTATTTTCATCACTCCCATCAGCAGTGTGGTCTTCATCCCTCTTTCACCGAATTTCCTGAATTACAGCTACCTGTCCATTTGTTTGATTTGCACACTGGATTCAATGGCAAAGACGATGTCCTTCACATCTATTCCACCAACGAGCCCAAAGCTATGTAACAAAAAGCCATTATTGCATAAATAACAATGCCATGTTTAGCCCTGAATAGTTAATGCAAATTTCAAAGTTTAGCAGAGATTTATAAATGACATAAGCAAAATTTAATGCCAAGATTCTGACCTAGCCATATGAGGCATGCCTTTTTACTAAAAGTGACATTGGAATTTGGGATGAGTGAATAACAAGTGTCTGATTTTGAGTAGAAAAGAAGGTTACTTTTGGAAACCTGATGCAACATATAAAGCCAAGCAAGTTTGGAGATGTTGGCTCCACCTGGCCGCAGACAGATGGCAAAGTAAGCCATCGTGTATACAATCACCTCAGAGATTACATCTAACCTTTCATTGACCTTGGAAAAATCAACAGGAACGAAGGGTAACTGAATGGAGGGAATCTGTGGGGGCGTAAGTCAGACTCCGTAGGATCCTTTGGAAGAAAAATGGACACAAAGTCATTTTTGATGCTTAACAGGAGTGAACACAGTTCCATTTGGAGGACTTGGGACTTGCGACAGCACAGAAAGGGAGCCTCCCGCAAGGTGATCCTTGGGTTGGGTACATTAAAGTGGAGTCACACAGCTGACCCATGACAAAAACATGAGTAAGAAATAAGTTCTTGTTTCCGGGATTTCTGGGTGATTTGTTACCTTTGCATAACCAGCTCCAACCTGGCTGGCACATTCATTAAACCCTTAGTGTCCCAGCTTGCCTTGTCAGTAGGACTGTAGCACTTAGGAGAAAGGATCTTCCTCTATTAGCTTTATAACTTTTATGTATTTGAAAGGGGACTGGAGATACCTAGGCAATCACTGACTTGTTCAATATAAATTGATTGAACACACGTTTTTATCTCTTGTGACACTGATTTTTTTTTAAAGGAAAAGAATTAGGTCATGGGAGTGCTTACCGAATGTATTCAAGGTTATTTGGCATACAAAAATTGCCCAAAATGCCATTCTAATGAGATGGTGCAGAGGGAGACTTCAGTATGTGAACTCTAACTTCTAAGTGTAACTAGCAAATGGCTAGTGGGAACTTGAAGGCGTTGACCTGAGACAAACCTATCGAGGTCACACTTCATCTCTGTGTACGCGCGCACGCGCTCGCATGTGTGTGTGTGTGTGTTGATTTCTCTGTTAACATACATTATTTGTCTTAGGACCACCTAAGAAAGTACTGAAGAAAACTAAGATAGAAAAATAAAACACCATGACGTGCCAGCGGGAGGAAATATGCATCACTACGATACAAGTAAGTAATGGTGCAAAATATATGATGCAAACAACTCGAGAAGAGCAAAATCGTCTTGGAGGGAAAGAACTTGTGAACACATATGGAATTTTTGAGACTGAATATGAGCTTTAATTACTATGTAGGCAGGAGGCACAGGGAAGTCAATGTTACCATCATAAGACCGAGAGCAAAATATGTTAGAGGATTCATGTGGAGATCGTGAGAGCATTTATATATGAACTAGTCATTCATTCACTCAACAAACATTGATTAAAAACCTGCTGCATATCGACCATGGCGGGGACAGAGTGGTAGTAAGATATCTGTCACCCCTAAGCCATCGAGCTTTATAGTCTAGTTCAAGGAAAACAGTAAACAAATGATGATTTAACTTAGAATTGTGCTGAGTGCCATGGAGGACTGGGGTGTGGTTAGCAGTGTAGACCAAGGCGATCTTGCCTGATCTAGGATGGCAGGGTGGGGGAGGCTCTTTAGGGAAAGATCAGGAAGTATTAGTAAGAGTGGAACTAGAACACAGGGCGCCAAACTCAGTGGGCTTGAAATGAGATGAGTCAGGAAGACAAAGGCTCTTTACGAGGTCTTGTTCTTCATACCACAGAAAGGAGTTCTTGAGGAGAGTAAATACAAGGCCAAATTTGCATTGTTTTGCTTCTTTTGTCAATATTCCTTACAATAAATTTCTCTGACTAATCTTGGTTCATTTAGGAGATGTTTACACAGAACGTATAAGGCCATGACTTAAGAAATAAGAGTTTAAATAGCAGTTTCTAATTTCTGAAATCTGCCCATTAATATGGTCTCAAAATCTCTAAGCCATAGTAGTGTCTAAATCAAGTCTTTTATATACACTGAATTGCCAACAAGGTGTGGGGGTGAATTTCTTGAAGAGTAGTGGATGAGAGCATCTTTTTCTTCCTAAGATGTTCAAATCTCATGAGCTGTATATATGGATGTATGGGTGTGCATGTCTGTGTGCATGTATCATAAAAATCATATACGGGCAAGAAAATGTCAAGATTATCTCTTCTGAAACTTTCAAACCAAACGAAAGGGGACTATTGGTCTTCATTCATTTGGAAATAAATCTATAGAGAATGTATTTTTTTAAAACAATTGTTTTCAAAATGTCATTGGGGTTACTTTTTTTTTTTTTTCCATTTTGGCCCCAGAATGGTGTATCCCAGTTTTCTGTCCTGGGAATCAGCCAAGCTAACCTTCTTGGAGGCTGTCACTCAAGGTGGGTGGAGCCGTGTGTGGCTGGGAACCAGGGGATGATTGTTGAAATCTTGGCATTACTGCCTCACCACGCTGGGACTTCTGTAAATGAGGGATTTGTCGCTGTTGAAATCTTCCTGAAATGAAAGGACAACCTCCCTGGGACGCATTGGAGTGGTCCGTAAACTGTCTCAAAGTCATCCCGAGGCAGGATTGGCAGGATGGAAGGTGTGGCTCGCATCGGTGCTATGAGATCAGACTTGTGATGTCTTCAAATGACAGGAGAGGTGGGCACTGGCTGCAGGTCTGGAGGGAAATGACAGAAAGTGGGGAGACTGCGCAACGAGGAGGAGGAGAAGTGCTCTAAGGAGACACTGAAGCAAAGATTCAGACAGCGTGACTCAGGCAGATGGTTGGGCAAACCTACTGGCAGATGGGCCAGGAGAAGAGAGAAAAATCTGGAAGATGTGGGGGCTTGGCAGCATGGCTTTAAGTCAGCTTTTTCTTGCTGAAGCCCGAGGAAAATGAAGAAGTCTTGGTTCCCGATTACCTGTGGAGGGAAGTGTTTAGTCTGGATGCTCTATGTTCCAGTTGCCCTGGGAACACATAGGAAAGTGCCGTGTAGTTTGGGGAAATCACCAGCATTAACTGAGCACTTATATATCAAATATCAGCCCAGGCACTGATTATTGAGTGGTAAACAAGATAACTTGTGCATCCTGACTTGTAGAATTTATGGTTTGCTGACAAAGGCAGACATGGTAATAGGTAATCACCATGCAATGTCATCAGTGATGAAAGTGGGAAACTGTTGGGTACATTGAAGTGCTGAGCAGAGATATTTTGGTGGGTAGGAGAGAATCAAGGGAGTGTTTGAAGAGAATGTAGACGCAAAGTTAAGCCTTGACATCTGAGAAGTTCACGAGGTAAAGAGTGAGCAGTCGGCAGATGAGAGAAAGAGGGCAAGTTTTAGAGACAGGGTTCCATTCGGAGGGAAACCAAAGAGCATTTGCAAAAGTCCGATGGCAAGAAAGTTTGCTGCAAGACATGGAGGTTTATCATTATGGCTGATGTACAGTGGTTAGCTAATGAATTGAAGATACAGATTGTAATCCAGTCTTTTTTATTTATTATTACTGATTCATAGTCAGTCTACAATATTGTGTCAATTTCTGGTGTGCAGCACAATGCTTCAGTCCTACATGAATATACATATATTCATTTTCATGTTTAATCCAGTCTTTAAAATGGATTATCTCTTGCTTGTTGAATTCTAAGGCACCTTCAGCTGGGATGTATGCATTGAATATCTGAATCTGAGGGACCCATTTGAGTAGAATTCTCTCAAGATTTCATTCTTTCCTCTCTGTGTTGCCTCAGATTCTGGCCCCTGTACCAAAGTTTTGGAAGAATGGAACCAACTCTTACCACCTGGGAACATGCACACATGCACACACACATACACACACACACACACGCACACACACTTATACACATACACACAGACTAATCTCTCTTTGTTTTTCACAATTCATTCTATATTATTCCCTGACAAATGCTCCATCATAGCATTTCCATCATATCTTCGCCTAGCCTAACTGAAAGGTGCTCAGAACACTTGCATTAGGCTACAGCTGGGCAAACTCACCTCAGACAAACCCTACGTGATAACAAATTATTGAATATCTCATGCAGTGCATTGAATCCTGTCCTGAAAGTGCAAAACAGAACGGCTGTCTGAGTGCAGGGCGGTTCTGTAAGTCTATCGGTCGTTAACCCTTGTGACCGCGTGGCAGACTGGGACCCCATGACACTGTCCAGCATCGCCAGAGAGGACCACATCGCTAGCCCAGGCAGAGAGCAAAATTCAAAATTCAAAGTACAGCGTCTACTGAAAGTGTTTCGTTTTCACACCATTGTCAAACTGAAAAATCCTAAATTGAATCATTATAAGTTGGGAACCATATGTATCTTTTTTTTTATCTCATTCAAACAATATGTAGACTATCTAAATGTTCATTTTATAGAGTATTTTAATCCAATTCACAATGTTTTAAAGATACCGTTTTTTAAAAAGGTAAAACGTGAAACAGACTGACAAACGTAAGTGTGGCTTTAAAAAAAGTGTCTAAACGTACTCATGGGTTCCTGCAATTGGTCTTATGAATGAAGACACGATTACATGAAATAATACAACAAGGCTCAGATACCCACACATGATCAAGGAGAAATGAATGCTCATATATAAATATTTTTAATGGAAATGCATTGCCCTAAACTTTCTGATTTTTTTGACAGTGTCTTTTTTTTTTTTCCTTTTTGTTGATTTTGAAAGTGTTTTTTCCCTTTCTTCTTGGCAGGAGGTAGCAGAAGAGGAATTTGGATGGAAACCACCTATGAATTCCAAACTAAGCGCCAGGGCCGACTGGTGTCCGTTTTGGTGGCTTTCCACATTCTGAATATTGGGATTTAAATTCAGAAGGAGGCCACTCTGGACGTGGGTCGACAGGACTCGGAGAAACGCTGGCTGGGAGCTGGTCTGCGGGCAGGTCACACACAGATCTCTTTGCGGTGGGAGAGAAGTTGGGGTCAGCTCGTGGGGGAGTCCTGTTGTGGAAGAACCAGGACTGCAGTAGATTTTACTTTTTAAGCAGCAACCCATTAAAAATGAAAACAAGAAGAGGCCTTTGATCTGCGCTTAGAGCCCTTAGAGAACCGAAGCCAAAAGTGGAATCAGAACTGTGGAGTTTGAAGGTTTGTGACCAAACTCATAATCCACAGCCACTCTCCACTTTTTCTTATCCAGCCCAGCACTTTTAATATCTGAAATCAGTTCCCTTCATGCCACGACGGGTTTTACATTAATCTACAAATGTGCAGCACTCAGTCGTACACCTACAAACAAAAACTAATCCGATTGACATCAATTCTCTTTATAACTTGTGAAAAGAGCAGAGAATTAAAAGGTGAATAACCCCCAAATTTATACCTGAGTTGAAGAATGTTCAACTCTGTTTTTCCTTCACTGTTTTCTTATTCTAAGAATTAGAATGGACTATATGAGATTTCCACACATAGAAACACCAGAAGTTGCCCTTAAAAAGAAAAAGAGATGTGCTTTTTTTTTTTAATCATTTGGGAAGGCATTTCTGGGATGGGCTTGTGTTCATCAATAAACTATATCTTGCTTCAAAACACGCAGACACAGAGGGAGGCTTCTGGCATCTCAGCAGGCTCTTAGACTGAGCCATAGCAGCTGATCAGAAACGGAAAAGTAGGGGAGAAAATAATCATTGCTGTGTGTTCATGGTGTGCATGACCTGGGGTGAGTGACCCAGCCCCACCTCTCTCTCTCTGCGTTGACTCAGCTGCATAATAGGGGTGAAAACAATGCCCACTTCATTAGGTTTTTCTTATGACTATATGAGATGACGCTTGGCAAGTGTTTAACACCCAGCGGGGCATCTTGCAAGTGACTGATAAACGCGTTGCCACTGTTGTTTATGTCGTTGTCAGTGTTGCTACGACACAGCAACTTCTCCTGGTAAAATGGGTAACTTTCCACTTTCAGGATAATGGGCAAAGTGTAACATCTCGACTAGACATAAGGAACCTGCTGGTACGCAAGAGAGGAGGAGACGAACGAATGCCCCATCAGAAAGGCTAAGCTGAACATGTGAATGAAAAAATGCCTACCAAGGTGTCGAAAGTCAGCGAGAGGATGGCTGCTTCGGTTTAGACAGATCAGCATGAATCGGGCAAGCACCGCTCCCTCCAGCAGAATGGTGCGTCCTTGTGCGGAGAGAAAGCGGTTATCACTGAGCCTGGGATTCAGACTCGGGGCCTCATCTTAAAAACTAAAACAAACCCAAGCAACAATAACAAACAAAACTAAACCTAATGATGATGTTGGTAATTCCACCCAAAACGCGTTATTCCAACAGCACATTTATTCTCCAGGGACCACGCCATGTCTGTTTCCATTCATCACCCTGGGGGTGGCTCAAGTCTTGAACCGACAGCACCAAAATCGGGCTGTGTCTGTCCCTGAGAATACTCTGGGTTTCATATTCTGATTAAGCATCACAACTGCTTCCAGGCGGTGGAAACGGTGTGTCTCAAAGCCACCGGTGAGCTGGGTTTGCATTTGTATTATTATTTTTTTTAAACTAAAGGAAAAAAATAAAAAAAAAACCCGAGCCAACCTTTCCCTGTGCATTAAGCTTTCTGACCTTTATTGAAATAACAAAACAGTTATTCAAAGGACACGAGGATGAATTCAGGGCAACTTTCTATTTGCCAACACTCAAGGCAGCCTGGGGGTGAGAGCTTGCCTGCCTTTCTCAGAGGGCTGCTCTGGAAGAGTGTTTACAAAGCTCCGGCCCTCTCAGGAGGGTGTTGAATTATGATTTTTTTTTAAAAAAATTTAAATGTCTGGATATAAAAAAGTTTGATACGTTAACAATGAAAATCTGTGTTAGCGGACTTGAGTCTGTCTTGAAGGAACAATAATACTGAGATGTGTATGGGGAAAACCATTCTGAATCTTGAGTTTCAGGTTTGAGTTCCTCTAAGGAGCAGTGTGGACTTAGGGAAGCCAACTAAAGAAATCAGGGTCCTTTGTTATTCGTGTTGGTGGTTTATTTGGTTTTCACTTCAGAATTGTACGCAAAACATACACGGTTCCAGGTGAAAGGGGCTTGACGAACCCTATGAAGTCCTTGAAATAGCGCTCACACGTACCCCTCCACCTTCCATTCCCATTACTGACATTGAGGTCAAATGTAACAGCTGTAAAAACCTCTGAACTCATCTTCCTGCTCTAGCCAACCTCTCTTCAATCTACCCAGTATATTTATTCCAGATTTTTCAAAATCATTTCCTCATTTATGAACCGCAAACGATTCACCATTGCTTCAAAATCAAGTACCAAAGCTTGTTCAACTTTCAAGGCTCATACACTATGGTGCCACCCTTGCTTTTTACGTGACCTTCTATTTTTATTCTACATATTAGCATCCATAAAAAAAAAAGTTGGCTCATTTCTGTCCTTTAAATACTTCTCACATGCCTTTGTTTTGCACCTTTGATGATGTGGGTCCTTCTTTACTGGAGCTCTCGCCATGCCTTCCTGCATAAAATGCTGGCCACACACACACACACACACACTCCAATTAAATCAACTTTGGGAAGGTGTCCAGGCTGAGAACTCACTGCTTTCTTTGTTTGACAGGCATTTTTTTCTTTCTTCTTCATGCTAAGAGTTATTCTGGAAACTGTGCCAAAATATGAAGGTAACTCCATTTCTATTCACTTAATACTCTCTTGAGAATCTGTAAAATGCATGATTTTGACATGAGACATTTGGCCTTACTTTATCTTATTTCCCATCCTTAGCGTTACAATCAAGACATCGCACGGTGAATGAACACTTTACCTGTAAGACTATTCATTGTTAACAGACCTGGGGAGAAGACACTCTTGAGGTTTAGGACTGAGTGGGAGATAAAAACTTCACTATGTTACTTCTAGACAAGTGTTGAAGTTATTCACCTAAGTACCCAGTTATCCATCCTTTTAGTAAGATAGCGTAGAGCAGAGTAGAAACCTTGAACCTTCGCATCTCCATCTAAAAGAGCAGCCTTAAACTATGATCTTGGAGTTCCTTCTCATGGGATCATCTTCTGATACTGGACTTGGAGGTCATACATTGGTTGTCTATTATAAGATTTATTTCTTAGACTGTGTCTTAGAAGATCACATTCTTCTTACTCATCTTATTATTATTTAATTTTTCTCAGAATTCAGAGAAGAATTTAGTAACATTTAAGGGGAAAGATAGGTTTGTATCAACCTAAATTCTACCAATATATCTGTCACTGTTTGCTTTTAAGATTACAGCAGACATACATACACATACATGTATTCATTTTCATATTATTTTTCGTTATAGGTTACTACAAGATATTGAATATAGTGTATGACTGAACTATTATGCTGTGCACCAGAAATTGACACAACATTGTAAACTGACTATACTTCAATAAAAAAAAATTACAGCAGAATTTTATTCTATGTATACATGTTTTTCCACCTGAAATACGGGGTAATGGGGTTATCATACAAGGTTATTATAAAGCTAAATGGATATATTTGACTAAATATATAGCTACTGGTATACACATGTGTTATCACTGGTTACACCATTCTTAGACTTTCTCTCCCTTAGTAAAAATCATATATTGTAAAAATCTGTAAACATCTCTGCAGTAATTGTAAAATGTGTTATCCTATCGACCTATAAAAGTCAAAATAAGCATGTGTGTCTGTGTGATACAAATAAATTAATCATTGACATGTTTTTCCACATTCTTTTGACTTCTCTGAATACAGGATAAATTTGCACTTTTCAGTCATGGAACAAACGTAGGAAATTGTCCCTCAGCTGTTCCATGCTGAGAGAATGCTGGGCTATGCAAATTGAGTCTCTGGGCAAATTTGCCATGTTGTCACAACTACTAAAATGTACCGTCTCTCTGTTGTACAAAGCAGACTCAAGGGTGGCTCTGGGACTGTGTCATTTTAACAATAATACACACCACTCAACCCGTGTTCATAGATGAAGTTACCCCTATTGGAAAGAAGGCACCAGGACTAAAATAATAAACCCAATTAATTTTTGTATTAAGGCTCTTCGTGGAAAATTAAAGGACTGCAATTCAATCTAAATGGAGAAGAAAGAGGCATTTCATAAACACACGGAGAGTCACATGAAACCCAAGAAGAGGACTATGACTTAATAGAACAAATAGGAAGAGGGACTCAAGTTCCAAATATATTCCTTCTCAAACTTGACTCTGTATTTCATTCTTCTCTGCAGACTGACCACATATATTTCTCTAATCTAAAGAACAGAAACAAATACAACCCCCAAAGCTTAAAGTAGAGCCTCTGTCTTTGGTCGCAGACTTCCCCAAACTTTCTTAAGCCAAAGCACAAACATTTGTGACAGAAAGAGTGTCCAGAGTCTGTGTAACAGGTTCAACCAACAACCAATTCACTGCTTCCAGAAAGCTGAGTTAGGTAAGTGCGGGGCAGCTCCCCGTGGAGCCCCACGGATGGGTTGGACAAGGGGATAATTCCCAGAAAGAAAAGGTAATGCTGTTTATTTACTACAAAATCCCAAAGGGAAGCCTTCTCTAATTTCTTTGCCTGAGCACAGTTCTCTCTTGATACCTCAAAGTTTTTATTCCTGTGATACAGCAGTATCAGATTACATATCGTGTTAGATTGTTTTTTATTACACAGATACATACCTTGTTTCCCGAACGGGCTACAAATGTTCTGGTATAAACCATGTCTTGTTTCTGTTGCATGTTACAGAAAGTCTAGTATGGTGCTCTATACATGGTAGCCATTTTAATGATAATTGTTTAAATTAAGTGGGTCGTTTTGCATCGGTAGCTCTGAGTATGTATTTCATTCAATCAAAAATGCTTTAAGTGATTTTTTTTTGCATCTGTTTCTTTGAACATCCAGATAGGTCAGTTTAGTCAGATCAGTTGAACCAGCCATTCATGCAGAAGCAAGTTTTAACCCTTTCCGATGATATTAATCTTTTCGGTCATTCTTCCATAAGTGTAAGAAGGGTAAGAGAGAGAGGGCAGGGGCTTCAGCGAGCTTCGGGGAAGATATTGCCAGCAGGAAGGCATTGATTGAAGTAAGTTAGCCAACTGATACATCCCAGACCTCAAAGGAGACGTGTACTAGACAAGGTAGGCTGCCACATGAACTATTACATTACATTGAGGTTTTTAAATCCTTGTTTAAAATCCAGAGAGGTTTTTGAAAACCATCAACCAAGACACTCTTTTTTTTTGAAACTGCCCTAACTAAAATGTTCTAAATAAAATGCATATAAAAAGTTATATGCATTTTATAAAATTATATATCCATCTATACATACATTAATTAATATAGTGGCTAAAATGTATGAACAGTTTCAGCTAAAATATTTTAGAAGTGCATGCATAGCAACATTTTGTTAAGACTTTCCCCAACAATCAGAATACTTTGTTTCCCTCAAAATCATTTATAGACATTTCCCCTTACTACTTTTAGCAACTATGTTTCTTTGGCAGAGAGAAATATGGAAGTTATGCATCTTGATATTAGAATCAGTATTATTGCTGATTATAATCATTTTGGTGTCATCATTTCTAGGAAATCTTTGAATACTAACCTGATAATAGCCGCTTTAAAAAGCGTTATCTCCTATAAAATGTTCCAAGTCTGTTTTAGTGAGTTACCACCCATTGCTACGTATTTGTTATTCAAAGAAAGATGTGCTTCTGATTTACTTACTTAACTCTAACCTATTAATTTTGCAATTTAATTTTCTCACTGTTCCTCAGGAATACCTTTTGATATGACTACTACAGGGGTTGGTGATAAACGTATACTATTTAAAGGGTCAGACTGAGGATCATTAAAATAATATCTTCATTATAACAATACAACAGGTGGAGAAAGACTTGAGTCTTTTACAGAATTTTAGAAATGTTTCTCCTACAAACTGTAGTCTTTGTTTTTTAAAAAATAAACCATAGCTAATTTCCACTTATGAGATGGTTTTTGTTGGCAAACAGATGAGTGGGAGTTGGGAACTCAGGTCTAACCTACTTAAATCAGAGGGAGCATTAGCGCAAATATTCTTAAGTTAGCATTCATTGTCTAATCAAACGGAACTGGCTTACTCAATGTTCAGGAGCATGTCTTTTCAAATCCTGGCTCAGGCTCTTAACTAATGTGGGCTGCTCACTCTGATCCCATCGGGGCTGCAAAAATCTCCTATTTCCTTTCATTTTCGGGTATGCAGCTGCATCTCTAAGCCATGACTGCATTGCTAAATGAATCATTGATTTAGAAAATCTGAAGTGACCTTCAACTTGTTCTCAAGCTCTTCCTCAAGAGAAGAGAGGCAGAATCAGCAAAATATTGGAAAAGGATAGTTTTTCTAAAGGGTTCTTTGGCAGGTAGAACTTTGGAGACCATTCTGTACATGTGTACGTGTGTGTACGGGGCAGATTACATCCTATACTCAGAAATACGTTTCCTTATAATAATTTGTTTGTGGTATAGCTTCAAAGGCAAAGGCTTTTCCTTATACTGCAGAGGCAAACGTTGCTTTTGGCTTCTCAGCTGCCCTGCTAAACTTTACGCTGCTCAGATTGCCTGAAATTCTTCATCGCCGTCGCGTGGACCAGCTCTGGGTACTTACCTAGTCAGCTCAATGATAGTTTTCCTGACAGCCAACACTGTGAAAAGCTACGTGATTAGAAATTCTACTTTCCTTACCTTTCTTTAACTCCTCCCTTCATTTTCAGTTGTGGTTACAGGGGATGCTTTGTCAACAATTCTAGAGGTGCACCCAGCCCCGTGGAGCAGAACAGCACGCCTCTGTACTGACTCGCTCCTCTTCATGCTGGGCGACCTCATTAGACATGTCAATATTCAATGAGACATAGAGATCACCCTCAGGGAACTGCTCGGTGAAGGTCATGTAAGGTCAATAGAAGAGGCAGACATCATACCCACTGACCACTAATTGGCCTCACGCTGGAAGTGCCCCTTATCAATACAGTCCTGTTAACCTCACTCTCCTGTCCCTCGGGTGCCTTGCCCACTAAGTGCTGAACGTCAAAGGTTCTCTAGCTAAAGCAGGTATTGGAAAAGGAATGAATAAGAACGCCAAACCTTAGGTATCAATGACTGACAAGTCTCAATTGTTTTAAAGCTGAGAGAATCTGCGGTTAGACTGTGCTTGAAAATTTCTCCTGCATCATCAGAGCCATAATTAAAGTTTCCTGCGAGCTGACCTAACATGAGAGTTACTTAGATGAACTCATAGGTTCTCTCTCACTCTGACTTTTCTCACGTGGACTTGCCATGAGTTTCCTAAGAAGTGTGGTTTATGTGTCATTAGCTCTGTTTTCGAGCTCTGGAAGCAGGGGTTCAGGCAGGTCTGGTGGCCAAGCAGAGTGCAACCTCCCGGCTTGTGGGCTTCATCACATTCCCGATCCAGAAGCTTCCCAGGTGTCCTTACCTGTGGTGAGACTTGCACCAGGCTCCTTGCACAAACATTCCAAACCAAGTCATCTTGACAGACTTTCCTCCTGCCTCTGATACCTCCTCCCCTCTTCTTAGGCTGAGTCATTCTTTCTCTTTCTCACCCCGTCCTCAGCGTTCAAGTGGGTGAATGTCAAGACTATGAAAGGCAAGCGATCAATCTCTGGGGTTAGATCAAGCTCTGTGAGCCCATCTGCAAGCCTGAGCAAAGGTCCTCGTGTCCTTAACTGTGACCTTGGCACATGAAAAGCAGCTTCCATTCCATTTTACCCACGTTTCGGTCAAAGATCAATTGGCATGGTAATTATATCATATATCACAGGACGGGGAAATCAGTGAGAGGGCAGGCCCTCTAGACTAATACATATAATTAGCATTTAAAGGACACGAAAAACAAATTGAACATTAGTCCTCATGTAACTCTTTTTTCTAGAGCAAATAATTTTCCAAATTAAAACGAATAAATTTGTGATATCGCCACATGCCCGAGAATAAGCCCACGTTGGTGACGTCGCCAAGCCCTCAGCAAAGTTCAGCTCATTGCACTTCTCTCATCATTATAACATCTAATCAAGAGCAGCTTAAATACTTCAGTGAGCTCTCCAAATAAATTTGATCTGAGCGGCTCAGGTTGCATGGATTCCTAGGGTTACCGACTGGGTGAGAAATGTTTTTGTTTTAATCCCTG
Organism: Vicugna pacos; assembly: GCF_048564905.1. NCBI lineage: Eukaryota > Metazoa > Chordata > Mammalia > Artiodactyla > Camelidae > Vicugna > Vicugna pacos. The sequence continues at coordinate 5,961,975 of NC_133008.1, read as the reverse complement.
TCTCCACTCAAAGAGGATTAATGTCCATAATTCTCCGATCCCCATTTAATTGAGAAATGAAGTTTGAAGAGGCACCTCTGGGACACTCCACTTTGAAGTGTGACCCCTCCACTGTCTACACAATCCATCTTCCTCCAACTCACACACTTACACACTTTCCCTGGGCAGAGAGGCACTGTGTGTGCACGTGTGTGTGTGTGTGTTTGCACGCCTCTGTTCCAAAACACGCTTCATTGTTGTTTTCTTTTTTCAATCTTCGAATGATTCTAATGAAGGCATTCTCTGGGAAGCCCCAGCTGTGTTTCAAACAACCATGACCTTCCCTTTCTCTGACACTCTAATATCCCCATTGGAACAAGTAACCCTTTCATTAAAAGCAACACAGTTTTTGAATTCATGTTATATATATGATTGGGGCTTTAATTTTTGCTTTTTCCATATCAGTAGGTGGAAAACGCCTTGAAGAAAGAATTAGGCAAGATACTGTACCCTGGTGCTTAAACTTCCTCGGCTGGTCAGGCGTTAGCAGCAAAGGGCCAAAATTCTGAAACAGACCCCTCCTTGTGTCTTCAAATTAACCCAGTGCTAAGATCTGATATGGAAAAGGCCCAGAGATGCACAGGAAGGCTTAATGCCAATCTCACTTTCTTCCATACAAGTTGGATTTAGTGAAGCAATACTTGTGAAGTTCTGGAGACACAATAAGTCCTCAGCCATGTCGTGGTTGTTTTCATTCCTATAAGGAACTTTTGCATCCAAGACATAAGACATCAGATAGACTATATCTAGTGCTCATATTTTTTTCTAACCTAATTTCAGAAGTGGCATACTATCCCTTCAACCATAGCTTATTGGTCATACAGACCAGTTCTAGCTCAATGTGGATGGTCCTTCGTGAAGGTATGAACACTAGGAAAGCAGAGCTCATTGGAGACTACCTTAAAGTCTGGCTACCACAACTAACTAAGGTGTGCTGAACCCTTTATCAAACTGCTCCCTCTTACATTTCAACCTTCAAGGACCAGATTTGTGTGTTATGTGGCGAGTAAGATTTCAGCAATCAATGATATATCCAGAAATAGCAGTATTTAAAAATGGGCTATTTGTTATCCAACTGCAAATGTTTGCATGTGATAGCTTACATGAGTTTCCAAATAACCTATTAAAATGGGACACAGAGTAGACACTACTGCAATGATTTCATACATAAAGGAACTGAAGATCAGACAGACTGAACAACTGACCCAAGATCTCATAGAATTTCTTCTGCTAGGCTAAGCTGCCTTGTGTATTTGTTAAATCACTACCTGCTTGTGTGCCGGGAAGAGGGTTTAGAGCACAACAGAAGTGTGTGATTTTTGTCTTAAAGGTATTTCTCTACTTTCTAAAAATCACCAGATTCCAGCAACTGATACATCTGCTTCTTTTTCTGTCCCATTACCTGCCCCCCTCCCCCCACCACACACGTACTTATAGGCACACATGCACACACTGCCACACTGTTCGTTTCTGGTCTCTTTTATTAACAGCAAACTAAATTTCTTGCAGAAAATACTTGTGGGTCATTGTGTCACAGAGAAATCTCCCTTCCATGCAAGTTAATATATAGAGAATCTTCGCAGCTTTCCTCCCTTTATTCTAAAATAAATTATGACAGGTTTTACGTTCAAGCTTCAGGCAGAATTTTTTCCTGTTTAGGGGGACTTTTTCAATGACTTCTATTTGAGATGGTAGCCATTTGTATGAGAAGAAGATGAATACTAATGGAAAAGCCCAGAGTGGATTTGGGAAAATCATTATAACCGTTCTGCCATAGGTTCGGGCTTTTGACAAAACACCTATTCAAGGATGGAAAATCCACGATTTCTCTTCTTCATTTCTTCTTCTGAATAGAGCTGGATTGAATAACCAGGGCTGCTAAAGGATTCAGAGCAATTGCCTAACTAAGTAATAGTGAGCCATGTCCTAACCACTGGGACTGAAACGGGCCTCTGGATCTCTGACTAGGCTGCCCTCCGTGTACTGGAGGGGGTGGGGGAGCAGATGGATTAAAAAAAATGGGTGAAAAAATCTCCCATAATTTTCACTAGTCCTACAACGTCCCTTACCTATGCACCAATTAGCAGATGCTTCTAAATTCTACATATTGAAGATTTCTTTGCAACTCTACATTTTTTTGCTATGTCCCTGGTGTTTATATCGTATTTCTACCTTCTTTATGCAAAGTCAAGTTCTACGGACCCTCCGTGAAGCCTCCTAAACTAGTAACAATCATCTACATCCTCGCGAGTGCTATGGTTTTTAAAGTGCTTCAGCATGAGCCAATTTGGTGGTCCTCACATAACCTCAGGAGTTTAGCCCAGCAAACATCATCTTACTATATTCAAGGATAAGAGAAAGGAGATCAGAATGGTTCCATTAGCCAACAAGGTCCTAGAGCTAAAAGAGCAGCAGCTTGGGGGCTCCCCCCCACCCCTAGTCCCCGCCCCCAGTGAAACTGACAGCTTCACCTCGTCTGCAATCTGCATGGGATTTCCCTCTTCTGAGTGCTTGCAGCTCTTGGGGTCTGTCACATTCATAACGTAGCCTTTAGGTACCAACTGCCTGGGTGTTTCTCATAAGCACGTAACTCACCGATGATCTAGAAATACATCCACCCTCCACATTCTGTGTGTAGCGTTCCGGGCGCTGCCTTCTCCCTGCATTCACCCAAAGATGGCACAGAGGGACCAACAGGGAAGAATGAGTCAGACATAGTGGGAGAGTTTCTCCTGCCCCCAGCAACCCCTGAAGTAGATAACATAGCCAGCTGAGATCAGGAGTAACGTACTCCATCCATCCATTCATTCATTCCCTTAACATAGTCCACACCTACTATGTGATATACTGATAGACCCTGGGAATACAAGTTAAAGGTGACATAATCTGGATCTCCAGGGGCTTAAAATTGAGTGGGGAAACATCTGCTCTTTTTCTTTTTTAAATTTTTAAACATTTTTTATTGAGTTATAGTCATTTTACAATGTTGTGTCAAATTCCAGTGCAGAGCACAATTTTTCAGTTATACACGAACATACATACATTCATTGTCACATTATCTTTCACTATGAGCTACCACAAGATCCTGTATATATTTCTCAGTGCTACACAGTACAATCTTGTTTATCTATTCTACATTTTGGCAACCACAAGTTTGTATTCTATGTCTGTGAGTCTGTTTCTGGTTTATATATAAATTCACTTGTCTTTTTTTTTTTTGATTCCCCATATGAGTGATCTCATGTGGCATTTTTCTTTCTCTTTCTGGCTTACTTCACTTAGAATGACATTCTCCAGGAACATCCATGTTGCTGCAAATGGTGTTATCAGTTTTTACAGCTGAGTAGTATTCCATTGTATAAATATACCACATCTTCTTTATCCAGTCATCTGTTGATGGACATTTAGGCAGTGTCTATGTCTTGGCTATTGTAAATAGTGCTGCTATGAACATTGGGGTGCAGATGTCATTTTGAAGTAGGGTTCCTTCTGGATATATGCCCAGGAAAGGAAACCATTAGTAAAACAAAAAGACAACCTACAGAATGGGAGAAAATTTTTGCAAATGAAACCAACAAAGGCTTGTTCTCCAGAATATATAAGCAGCTCACTCTTTTTCTTGTATTTATTTTTTTTTACCTTTAAAAAATTTGGGGAGAGGTAATTAAATTTATTTATTTATTTTTCTCTCTTTCCTTTTCTTTCTTTCTGTTTTTTTTTTTTTTCTGTGAGTTACTGGAAATTGAACCCAAGACCTCCTGCGTGCTAAGCAGAGTCTACCTCTGAGCTATACCCTACCCCTCACCATTTTTTTTAAATGAAAACAGCCTAAAGCACCAATGTGCAAGATAGAAATTGTTCATTTCTTCATCTGTATCAGGAGTTAGCACATGAACCTGACTGAGCATAGATCCCTACCCTCCTACAGGACATTCTGAACTTGAGTCTCTAATATATTTACTTTAAACTGGGAATTATCTGTCAGGACTTACATTTGCAGACTGGGGAAAGTGAATTTTATATTTTTTTTCGCTTTTCTTTTTTAGAGTGTAACCTGAATGGAAAAGACAATATGAGCACGCTCAACTACTCCAAGCTGTCTATCTTGGGTGAAGATGGAAGCAAATCATGCATTCTGTTTACACTGAAAGTAAGTCACAGACGATATGAAATAACTCTGAATGGCTTAGCTCTTTGACTAATTTTCTGATAAGTCAGGAATCAGGATTTAGAAATACACGTCAGCTTTTTGCCTAGTTAACCATGGCACAGGCTTAAACACACCCGCCATGAGTGTATTCAGTGGGCACTAAATAACTTTTGGGCATTATATTGCCTTTTAAAATATCTTACCTGGAGGTCGACACTCTAAGTGAAGTAAGACAGAAAGAGAAAGAAAAATACCATCTGATATCACTTATATGTGGAATCTAAAAAAATAAAACACCAATGAACTTATCTGTAAAATGGAAACAGACTCACAGACATAGAAAACAAACTTATGGTTATCGGAGTTAAGGGGGGAGGAAGGGACAAATTGGGAGTTTGAGATTTGCAGGTATTAACTATTATATATAAAATAAACAACAAGTTTCCACTGTATAGCACAGGGAACTATATTCAATATCTGAAGTAACCTATAATGAAAAAGAACGTGAAAAGGAATGCATGGACGTATATGTATGGCTGAAGCATTATTCTGTGCACAAGAAACTGACACAACATTGTAAACTGACTGTACTTCAATGGGAAAAAAAAATACATGATCCTACGGTCAAAATTTCTGCTTCCATTCTCAGAGCTTCATATCCCATCACTTACGGGACTTGAACCCTGTACTGTCTCTGGCTGAGTTTCCAGTAGATGAAGAGTCATCGAACAATAAAAAAAATGCATAATGTACTTTGGGGAATTTAGTGGGGAGCCTCCAATGGGGAGGTAACTAGAAAACCACAGCAAACATGCAAAACTTAATAGAGGCACAGTCCTCAAAGGACAGGGTATGAACGGGGATGGGGCACCCGGGGGACAAGACAGTTACCAGTTTTGGGGAGCTTCATCTCAGAGGAGGGTACAGTTGGACTGACCGTCAAAGAATGAACAGAATTCACACTACAGGAATTAGGATGGGCAGCTGTAACAGGCTCACAGAACAACCTGAGCAGATAAGAATCCTGACCATGATTTTCTACCATGATGCATTGTTTGGGACAGTATTAATGCTGATTCTCTGTTCCATGTAGTTAGTAGATTAATTAGACCCTGTGTTTGATCCTAAATGTATTTTGTCACATGAGAGCCTTCTACACAGTGTCAGTCATTTAAAAACCGTTGACATCCTTCACAAAAGCAGATTCTCAAATTTCAGAGTTAAAGTCGAGGCTTGCTTCTTTCATCACGGCATACTACAACGTGGTTTTATTGGCACATTCTTACATTCCCTGAAAAACTCATCATTTCCTGGTGACATTTCAAAACCGCCTTCATAAAATTAGGATGATTCTAGAAAGCTTGAAAACAGAGAGTAGTTACCCTCATGACAGATGGACTTCCTGGACCTCTACCTCATACACTCCTAACTTCCTTTCAAATCATATCGAGAGGCTGATTTTTCCTTCTTTGTACACTACATTCATTTTTTTTCTCTTCTCTCTGGGCTATTCTTTATTATTTAACTTGGTTGCTGTATTATTTAAAGAAAAGAAAAAGTAGTTTGCGATGTTGCCTTATGGGAAACGCTATACAGAGGAAAGCAGCATTGATTGCAGAGTAGCTATTAACCACTTCTCTGAAAACAAGGAAAGATTGTGAGGCAGTGAATCAGGGCAAGAATTATCTTTACCCTCCTACAAGATAAAAAGGAAAAAAAAATTAGCAAACCATGTTCCAAGTAATTCAAAATTTTAGAATTTCTTTTCCATGGTCCATCAAGTCAGCTTGAAATGTAAGACAATGGGTAAAATTACAGGAATGGAAAAGTCCCTCAATGGACAAAGAATTTACCAAAATTTTAGAAGGTATAGAGAGAATGATCAAGTTTTTATAACTTGGCTCCAGTCTACATTTTCAAACTTAACTACCAAGTCCTTCACACAAATACACTGTCACGTTAGGCAGTTTTTCCTATAATTCCCCATATATCTTACCCTGGTTCTTGCTAATATTTTCCATCCTAAAAAGTTCAGATTTAATAGTAATATAAATTCACCAATACTCCCATCCCTTGAGCTTCCTCCATTATTCTATCTGGATCTCTCTGATTTGGTTGTGAACGTAGAAACGGGTAGAATATTTCCATTGAGGGTTCATCAAACACATGGAAATTCTATAGATCAGGTTTCACAAAGGGAATCATTCCTAAATGAGCCTGTTAGAAGCCATGGGAAGATACAGAACCCAGTGGATAAAATGCAGTTCATAAAGCAAGAAATGGAAGAACGCACTAAAAAAAATTTTTTTTTATCAAACTGAGAGAGAAAAGAAACAAATGTCAAAAGCTCAGTGTGAAGCTGAGGCACAGGGACAGTGGAATCCAGAATAGAGAACAGAGGTCAAGAGATTAAGTGGGAGGTTATTTCTGGGGAAAAAAAATCAAGAAGAGGTGTAATTTATCACTGACATCTAATTGGCCTCCATGGTGAGATGTATGGAAGTACCACCAGTATTTAAAAGGCTGTTTAGACAGGGCCAGACAGAATTAATCTATCAGATTTCCAACTGGACCCATCCTTCTGTGAGGTGTGGTGGCAATAAAAAAAGATACGCTTCTTTAAAGGAAGTTAGAAGACCAGTGTGGCACCTAAATCAATTAGGAAGTATTGTTTCATAGCACAGAAGATCGGTTTCCACAGTGCCTCTAAATCGTCTTGCTCATAATGATTGATTAGTAAATACTTGTTAAGTGAGCATAAAGGCTGTCTGTGTTTTTTGGATTCCGTGTATGATAAAATTGGTGGGGAAATTTAATGAGGGATACGAAATTAGGAAGGTCTAAAAGGAGGTGGAGCTTGAACTGGGCTTTTGATAGTAAAAGACAGAGGCAAATGAAAAAAGACCATGTTTCAGAAAAAGGAAAAAGGATGAGAAAAATAATTTCTCCATTAATTAAATCATTGCTCAAGTGCTGAAACAAATTCCAGAGGCAAAACCACAGCGGTCTAACTCATTTATTATTATTTATTCTAGAAAAGTACCTGAATTTTCTCTAAATGATGCCGCACTACCATATATTTCTGGTTTTTATTAAATAATATCACAGAAACATCCTTTTTCACTTGACCATCAACATATATTCATATGTAAAGATAAAGTCTTATTCCTGAAGAGTCTCACTCCTGTCAGGGGTGAAGAATGACCAATGACCTTGAACAAGCTGCTCTTTTTGGGCTTCAGTGAAAAGGAGAGGGCTGTGGTCCTAAAGTCTACAGTTTCTAAATCTGAAGCAAAAATCTAACCCCATTGTATCATTGTTTTCATTTAAAGTACATCAATCTGAAGACATGCACACATTATGGTCAAAATGAGTATATTGATTTCCGTACAAATTAAGGTTTTTGCGAATTTGCATGGATGCCATTGAAACAATAAACTCAGTGGTAACAACAGAGTAGATAATTAAGTTGATGATCATTTAATTTTACTTTTGATAATGCATATGTTTTTATTTAGGCTAATACAGTGTAAATGATAACCAGCTAGTCTTAAATATCGTCTCATTTGAAGCATCTGCTCAGTGAAGGAGAACCACTGAAATGTGAACTCCCCACACTGCTGCGGGTTGTGCAAGGGGCTGACTTGCAGCCTGCCGTGGTCTGTAGCCTGAGCATTGCACAGATGACAAACCTGTGCAAGGAAGAACGGGTATTTGTTTGTATCTGTCCACACATAGACACACCGACGGTGCATTCTGTCAATATAAGAGGAAAAAAAAAAAAAACAAACACACTAACCGAGTGCCTTCATTCCTTCCTACACTCACTCATTCATTCGTTCTTTCATAGGCAATATGAACTTGAATACAAAAATTTTAAAGACTACATAACTTATCAAATACCCTATGTTATCACTTATATGTGGAATCTAAAACACAAAACAAAGGAATGAATATAACAAAACAGAAGCAGACTCACAGACAAAGAGAACAGACTCGTGGTTACCAGTGGGGAGACAGAGGAAGGGAAGGAGCAAGATAGGCATTTGGGATTAAGAGATGCAAACTACTTTGTATAAATAAAAAAGCAACAAGGATAGATTGTGCAACACAGGAAGATACGGCCATTATTTTGTAATAACTTTAAATGGAGCATAATCCATAAACATACTGAATCACCATCTTGTACACCTGAAATAATATACTGTTGTAAATCAACTAAAAAAACAAAACAAAACTCATGTTACTGATCAAAGTCTCTTATCCTAGGAGGACAAATAACCACCTAGATGAGAAGACAAGGGAGTGAACTTTATCACAGGTTAGGAGCAAGCACTATGTATTTTGCATATAGCATTGTATTTAACCTAAATATGCTGGAGAAAGAGCCACAAGCAAATCAGAAGCTAGATGTGACTTTTGAAATAAATCTCAACAATGAAGAGTGGTGTGCAGATGATGAGAACAAGAGCAAAGGTATAGGATTTCAATGTTATTCCTACTGTATTGAGGGAACACGAGAAAGTCCCATGTATCTGGGAGAACAAATCACTTTCAGCTCCCTGGTGGGAGAAGGGATGAGAAAGTAAGCTGGACCCCTTACAGGCTCTGAAATTCATCTTAAAAATAGGATCTTCTTCTGTAAGCAAAAGAAAAAAAGACTTAAAACCAAAATGCCACATAAGTTCTATATTTTAGAGGGAAAAATCTGATGTGAATGATAATGAGAAATTGGAGAGGAAGGAGACTGTAGGTGGGAAGTGGTTGAAATGCCCATGACAAAAAGGTCTGTGGGCCAAGGTAGTCAGGAAAGAATTATAGAGGAGGGGCTGGGTTAAGAGATGTAGCAGAGATCCCAGTCTGGGATTTCAAAATGTAGAATAGATAAACAAGATTATACTGCATAGCACAGGGAAATATATACAAGATCTTGTGGTAGCTCACAGCGAAAAAAAAATGTGACAATGAATATATGTATGTTCATGTATAACTGAAAAATTGTGCTCTGCACTGGAATTTGACACAACATTGTAAAATGACTACAACTCAATAAAAAATGTTAAAAAAATAATTCTTCTCTGAAATCAAAAGGAAATGAGAAAATGTGAATTATTAATTTGCATTAAAGTTTTATTTTTTGCATCAATAAAAAAGAGAGATGTACCAGAGAAACAAACAAACAAAACAAGTAAATAAAAGGACCTGTACGTTGCACCTATCCAGCTAGACGCTATTATTGGTCTTTAATGATCAGATGTATAAAATGAAACTATCAACTTCATTTCACAAAGCTGACTGGAACACTTGGATCAGATGCATGGCCGCATTGATTTCTTCATAAATTACCTTCTTACTTTGCTTATCCCATCCAGCAAGATAGAGGTGATGAATGACAGATCTTCCCACCAAGAGTCTGCCTCAAGACGATGGCATCATGGTGACCTGCAGACCAGGAAGCCCCCTTTGCACAGGCAGGGGAACCCACGCGCAGCCCAGAGGAGTTGAGGAGAAAGTTGAGCGCTCTCAGATTCCTCCTCTCCATTCTCAAATCAGACAGTGCTTCCATACCCCACAGGAAAAACGTGATGATTGTGGAGTGTGGTCACCAGCGTGTAAATCATCTGGAGATCTTGTTAAAATGTAGATATTGATGGAGTGGGTCTTGGCTGGGACCTTAGAGTTTACATTTCTAACAAGCTACCAGGACATTTTTATGCTGCTGCTCCATGGATTAATTAAGGGAACAGAGAGCCCAGGATGGTTACTACCGCGAATCTTTCCTATGTTAAAGCAAGGACTGTGATTCTAACCACATCTTGGTTGGATAGGGTGCTCTGGTTCTCTGATTTCCTGCAAAGTTCAGGACCAGAGACAGCTATTTTTTTGCACATTACAGCTGGCTAGGCTCACAATAGCCAGTAATTGCTGAAATCTTGATAAATGTGCCCCAACATAACCATAAGAGGATAATTCAATTAAACACTCGTAAAATATCCAGACTTAGAAGTGTTGATTCCAACTCTTTCACGCTTTTCATATATTCTCCCTTCTGGCTCCAGAGGGTTTACATATTTTTAAATTAGCTCATTCTGCCCCCAGAGGTCTTCATTTCCTCATTTGTTTTATTTGATCACATTAGCTTATAAGCTGCCTCATATATTTTGGGGATGTGTTTGGGGACAGAAATACAATAATGAAATTAGCATTTCCTCGTCTAAATTTTGGGCTTCAGTGTGGACTTTGCTTATCTGTCATCTTTTTATCTTCATCACCATGCTTTGCACATAATAAACCCTTAAAAAATATTTCTTGATTGATGCCACACATTTGAAATTTTTCATTACTTATATGGGTCTGAAGTATTAGGTTTCCCAAAGCTATTTCTTTTTCTCCCGTTAGAGCTCAACTCAATTCTTTCTTCTTCAAAGTGCTGGTAGGTATCTCAAGTTCATTCTTTCAGCTTGGAGGTGATAATTTCCCATTCTGGGGGAGAGGGGTGCTATGCCCAACTCTCGTGCACTTAATTAAAGCACAAGGAATGCTTAATTAGTGTAATAAATGCAATTAAAAATGTCTCTAATGGAGAAACTGCTGCTCAATTTTTAGAGGAACAAAGAGGGAGATGGCCAGATGGGTTAATTAATGAGTGTTAACTCCCATTTCATGAACACTTTGAGGTTCTTGGATACAATGAGATTATACAAATCCCCTACATTGTTGTTATTCTGTGTAGGCAGAATTATCATTTGGACTCAACTTTCTCAGGCCTCTCATTTAGCAAAGTTTTCACTTTCAAAGTTGACCTTTGCCCTCTCCAGGTGTCATTCCCTTGTTTCAATTTCCCAATAATAACTGAGGCTATACCACAATGGAAGAAGGTTAATGTCAATTTTCAAAATTTTGAAAGAGATTTGTTTACCCATTGAGCAAGGCACAATTTTATTCCTTTTGAGAGAGAAACATCTTTTACTGTCACTTTTATTAAACTCTGTGAGTGTCAACATTGCTCTGAGTGGAAGAGGCTACCATTCTGTCTACTCTGCCGCTGAGTCAAATTTTCATCAGCCAATGATTTTTGAGCACCTGCCATATATCTTTTGTGAATGAAGTGTGTTTTTTTGCTTTTTTTTTTTTTTTTTAGTGTATGTTGGTTGGCATCCCTTTTGTTTTGGGAGGTAATTAAGGTCATTTATATATATATATATATATATTTAATTTTTTAGTGGAGATACTGGAGATTGAATTCAGGACCTCATACATGCTAAGAATGGGCTCTACCACTGAGCTATGCACACTTCCCTAGAAGTTTTGAACAGTTATAAGGACTTTGATCAATATGCTTTGTAAAAATGATTGAGCCTCTTTCCCATGCCTAGTGGGGTCGCACTGCTTGTGGGATCATATTTCTGGTTGGAGAAAGAATCAACTAGATTTCCGAGATTTAACCCAAGATCTAAATGATGGGAAGAATAAACCAGTGACCTCCTCTCTTTTCTGTGCACACTGGTAACGTCCCGGTGGCACTGAGTGGCAGGAAAAATCCAAGGTTTGTGGACACTATTGCCCTTTCTCAAGGCTTTACAAGGGAATCAGCATGCCGAAACATTACAAGAGGCTGAAGTTTCTAACTCACCGAAACTCTGCTTAAGTTATTATATGCTTGGATGGCTGCAAGAACAACAGATAGAGATGTAATTAATGCAAACCATGTCAGCCTCCATTACTTTCTTCTCGTCTCCATGCAGACCGGTAATGAGGTGCCTCCCGACACACAATCAAAACGCACTGACAAACCCTCTCGGTGGGTGAGAAAGACACAGAAAAAAGTCCAAGAACTGTGACAACGCTACCAAGTACAGTTCCTCTCCACTGGAGATTTCACATCACAGCTGTCCCCGAGGCAGACTCCTGGCTGGAGAAGTCATTGTCTGCCAGGCTTCAAATCAACTCCCAGGTCTGAAGGGCTCTTGTGGTATCATAGAGAAAACAACAGTCATTATCTAAAAGGATGATTTTTCTCTTTTCTCCTTTTGTTAGTATTCCTGAGAAAATATTGCAAAAGAAAGATTCTCTGAAACAGGTACCCGTTTTATTGCTTATTTTCAGCACTACATGTTGGTATCCACCAAGAAACGAGATAGCTTCTTTGGGTCTAGTCTCATTACATAGATTTTAAAAGATGATGTTAACTTTTCTTATTAACAGAAAAGGTGAACTTTCACCTGACACACCATGAAATGTCATCCTCACCACCGTGCTTTAGAGCATCTGTCCGTCAGCATCACCGTTGACTGACATGCTTAGTGCAACCTGCCTTCACATATCTGTGCTACTTGTTATAATAATACTGAAAAGCATACAACACAGTCTTTGATTCTGTACTTTACCTTCATGTAATTAGGGGCATGGAATTTGTCTGTAAAGAGATACAGAACTATTGAATGCAGTAAAATCTAATGCCAAATGGAAAATACAGACATGATGCAGGATGGGAAATCAACCACTGAGATTACCATTGGAGAGGCCAGAAAAGGTGCAATTCCTTCTGGAAAAGGAGGCTGCAAAAGGAGGGGATTCTAGGCAAGTGGATGGGTCGAGAGGCAAGAAGATTCAATACTTATTTAAAACATCACCATTAAAAATGTCCCCATAGATAGTAATGTGATAAACAATAATATTCTGCACAGGGAATAAAATTGGTTATTAAAAAAGGGACAACATAACAAATAGAAGTTATAGTTAAAAACTTTAAACTTTAGGTTCTAGATTTTTAGAGAAGACTAACATGTGAACCAATAGTGAATATTTAAAAAAATTGAGGAGAATTGCTAAATTTCATGGTATGGAATCTAGCCTTTAATAAAAATCCACGTTAAAGAAATATTGATGAAAAATGGAACAGTTCAGTAGGGTATCCTGAAGGTGATAGGTCTGGTCTTGCATTTTGATGATTTTAAGCTAGTGTTTGAATTTATAGAGGGAAGAGACTAAATATCAGATGGAACTGAAGCGTATTACAAACCATGAAGTCGGTATTAGAGATCTCCTCTCAATGGCGCAGTAAAGAATTCAATTCAATTAAAGACACAGTGCAGGAGGAAACAGTGATCCACTGATGTTTATCAAATAACTGATGGAAAGTGTGATTTCAGGTAGATGAATCAAGGGCAGTGGTTCTGTGCTTTGGTTTTGCGACTCCAGGAGGCTGTGGATATAGAGCTGCATGTTCATGTGGCTTCATGTGAAGAAAGATGTATCTTCTAAATAATGAATATATTCCCAACATATATATCATTTAAATATGAATAAGTGTGACCAATACAATTAAAATACATTCAATAAATAAAATCTCCTATAATCTTCTATCATTCTAATTTTCTCTCCTAACAGGTGTCATTATTATTTTATACTGGGGGCTGTCTTACTTTCTTATAATCACTGCCAACTTACTTTGTCATTTGTTTTTTGGCTCTCAAATAATATGCATACCAGATGCTTAACGTGTTGTCATTTACTTTCTTTATTATTTGTTTACTGAGTTACACTAACCTAAATATTACCATTAAAATGGCTACAGTTACTAGTTTTGATTTCTTCTTAGGGTCTTAATAATTAATTCAAAATTCATTTCTAATGTTTGGAGTTAGAAAACATGTACATTTCCTAATGACACTTGAACTTTCTTACGCTATTTCTCCCTACTGAATAGACTCTCTCTTCTTTGTCAAATAGCACTTGTGGTGTATTTTTGAAGACCAGAAAACAAAGGCAAGCTTAGATTAGCTGAGAGCTGCACATTTCGAAGCCAAACAAGCTTGTTTCATGTACCCTACACTTTTGCAACATGTCAACTTGCTAAGCACAAATGTAACATCCTCCAAAAGCACTAAATATTGAAAATAAGACTTGATGAGATAGAGTAAGCAAGATAGAAGTGGTATAATAAAACAGCTCAGATTTATCAAGGAACCTTAGCCCAGGTATATAAGAAAAACAACTGGTTTCCCAACCTTGTTTCCCCAGCCCGAACACACAGCTATCTACCCCCATAACTTATTTCTGCAATAATGAAACACTGTCCTTTTTCAGGAAATGGAGAGTACTGGAGAACATGCACTTGATGGTGGAACATGCCGTGACTTAGATATTGAAGCAAATCTTTTAAATTAAAATTGCTCTTTGACTTGGAAGCTTTTCATTCCAAGTGACTTTGCCTGGAATGGGTTAACTAGATTGCTCCAAACCCTTGACATTCCAAAGGGAGTCTGTCTTCAGAACTGACTCTTGGCCAGCTCCTGGGAGGTGGTCTCTAAGCCTGTGGAATATTCTGCCTGATAACAGGATTGTTTTTGTGTGCTTGAGACTTGGACCATGCAGAATACTTTAACCATGTAAGTTTATTCTGACACTGTGATTTCTGGTAAATGCTAGTTTTTAACTCTGGAAGTGGGGACGTGAGTCAGCCACGGAGAGCAGACACCTGAGAGATGCCTGCCCATAGGATGAAACCTTCGTGAAATCCCTGGACAGCAAGGCATGGGTTGGCTTCCCTGGTTGGCAACACCTCACGCTGTTGTCACACATTCTGCGGGGAGCACTAAATGCACTTGCACTGGCAGGGCACACCTGGAAGCTTACACCTGGGTGTGCCTGGGTTTTTCCCATGTGCCTTTCCTCTGATGATTTTCACCTGTCCTTTGGCTGTCATAAATCATAACAATGAACGTAACAACTTTTTTGAACTTGAGAGTCCTTCTAGAGAATTATCAAGCCTGACGGTGTTCTTGGAGACCTTCAATACACTTCTAATTCTCAGTAAAGACTTCCCTAATTTGGTCCTCAATGCATTCCCTCTCTTCTAAACTCTGACACATCATCAATCCCAAAGAATGTAAGGGCTTTGCTGAGCCCTCATTTGGATTGCTTGTCTTTCTTTCATATGTTATTAATTTCTCAGTTAAAACAATTGCTTATTTTAGCACAAAGGCTATGATTGCCTTTCTCTTCTGAAAATTTGCAATGTTTTCATAATTCTCAGCACTAACTAAGGCATTCAATGAATGCTTTTATATTAATGACCAGCCAAGAAACTGTTGGAATTAATAATGAAGAAGGAACATCTATTAGTAATCAATCTAATTATGTTTGACAGGCTATCAGTACTTGTCCAGAAATATTCTGGATTACTATTACTAGACTGCTTAAGCACTGAGAGAGCCCACTTTGGCCAACTTGCATCTGTCCCTCGCACATCTTAAGCACCAACTGTTTATGGAATGAATGCGTAAAAAGGAAATTGCTCAATTCCGTAAGAACATTGGTTGAATTTTCTATGAAGACCTAGGAAAGGCAAACTTATGGAAATTCTGAGTTTGACTCAGATATCTTAGGCTGAAGGGTTGTTTCATGTATCTAAAATAATCCCAGTGATTCCCTCAATCATCAACTTTTCTTTTTGTATGCTGGTGTGATGCACAATTCAGTGGATATTTTATGTGGTATAACAGAATCTCTGTGCTGTCCTGGAAGTAACTTACAAGTACTTTTGATATTAAGTAAAGGCTCTTTAACATCATGGTTTTTTTTTTTTGAAAAAGCTTACATTTTCCTGTACAAGCTTGTACAGATCATAAGATTCAACTCAGTACGCCAGTAGAGACAGGATGTAAAAGCGAGAGCATGGGATACCATTAGGCTAATATGCAAAAGTGACAGATGATGACTTTGGGAATATGGTTTTCTAAGTTCAAAAATTTATGTAGACCTTTGGTTTATTGTCTTAGGTAATATAACTCAGAAATCTGAGATGAGTACAAAGTCATCTCTTCAGGAATATCTTCCCAGGAGAAATAGATACAGAGAGAGAAGGATGCCAAGCAGAAGAAGAAAGGAAGCCAGGCAAGAGTATGGTTTGAGGCAAAGTCCTACAGAACGTGATTCAGTTGCATCCACAGGGGTTTGCAGTGCATAAGGTCCACCTGAGAATTGTTGCCCATGCAAGTGAAGGCTTTCATGCCATCAAGTTATTTGCTACGGAGTACCCCAGGGAGTTAAACCCCCAAACTTTCCCTACTCCTTGTGAGCACAGGAAAGCACCTCCTTTTTCTAGAAGACATCCCTCTAAGATGACAGAGAGGCAGATCATTCAAAGCAAAAGTCAAATACAAAATCTAAAAGAGATCCAACCAGATCCAAATGGAGTACTGACAATATCCACTAATAGTTAATAAAAATATGTTGTTGCCTCATAAAATATGATGGGTGGATTATTTGTGCTTCAAAGAATGATATTTGAAGAACTATTGAGAAAGCATTTGAAAATCCTTTGTGTTAAATATGCCAGCCTATAAACAAGATGTCTCATTAGTTGTTAGGAGGTAGAGACCAGTGTGGGGTGGGGAGTAAATGCAGCAGAAAAGAGTAGATGGTACAGTGAAAGAGAAGCATCCAGCCAGAACCAAGACAAAAAGATGTTTAAATCAAGTGTCATTTGGAAGGTCTTTGGCCACGTTTTCTTACAAAGACAGATGTACAGGTCTAGAGTTTGCCTCTGGGAAATGTGACTGCTTTGGTTGAAGAAGGGGATTTAAGCCTACAATACACTTACTCACTATGGTCCAAATAATAGAATTTAATTAAAAATTTATATTATATAAGTGCTAAATTTGAATATTAAGGAGTATGTTGATTTTCTTTTAATCTCTGTTTTTTTATGGTACATTTTCCTACTGGCGGAGTTTGCTCTCATACTGAGTTCTATGAGAACTTGGGAGATTTTTTTTTTTTCCTGTGAAGATCCCAGGGTAGTCAAGGTTATGGAAAATGAGAATTACTGTGTGTACTGAATTCAAAAATTCCATTTATGTGCACATGACCTTTGGTAATATCACCCCACCAATTCTCCTTTCCAGAGACAGTGTGCATTCCTCCAGCTTTTAGGTCTAGGATGACCTTAATTTGCTTAGACAAACAAAATACTGTGAAAGTCATGTTGTATGATTCCCAAGCTCAGGCCATCAAAACCGGGTAGCTTCTCTCTCCTCCCCTTGAACCCTGGTTTCTGTTGGGTGGAGAAACTCGGGCTAGCTTTCTGGAGGATCAAACCATGTGGAACCGAGTCTTCCTAAGCCTGCCATCCCCATCACTGAGCCGCCCATGTATTGCAGCCACACAGGTGACCCCAGGAAATACCATCAGAAGAAACACCCAGCTGAGCCCAGACCGAAAGGCTGACCCATGGAATTGTGATAAAACAAAATGGTGGTCATGTAAGTCATTTAGTTTGGGGATAATTTTTAAGGCAGCAAGTGATGACCGATAGACTGTGGCACACGCACTTGCCAGGACACACAAGGATGGGGCTCAGTATTTGGGTTTGCACCTAATCTTCTATAGACATTAGATTTTTAACAACCGCTGTTGGAACGTATGCAATAAAAATCAAGGTATGTATCACTCTACCGGTCCGCTTCCTTAATTATATGGACAGTCACATACTTATGCATATCTTAGGCTTCCAAGCCCAGGAGACCCTCTGGAATACCTCCTTGGATAACAGCTAGGGAAAAGCCTTTGTGCGATGGAATTGAGCAAACAAGCTCATCATTATCGGTGTTTATTTTTTGTCTTTCTATTAATAACAACTTCCTCTCTCTCTCTTTTTCTATCTATCATCTATCTATCTATCTATCCATCCCAGTTATCAGTTAGGATTTTTTTTTGATATCAATCATCTATCTCCGGTCGAAATAAAACTAGTCTGATCATTGACTGATGCCTTTGTTTATCACGAAAGGAACATCTGCCCATTTAGTATGATGAGCACATGTAATGCGTCTTGATCAGACCTAAGTAGTTAACTATTATCTACGGAGCTGATGGGAAAAAAAATGGGGCACAGCTACACCTGCACTTTCCCAAAGTACCTGTAAATGCCTTGCTCAGCAGCAGAATTCTGAAATCTTTAGAACAGCTTGTTGCTACTGGGAATGAAAACCCTACTCATCAGTCATGCTATGATGTTACGGTTACAAATGCTCTAATTAAAATTATGTGCAGACTTCACAATCACTTTCAGATTGCTTTCTCATTAAAAAAAATGTTTTAAGTTGGCCCTTTGGCTGACATATTTTATATTTTTTCCTCTGTTATGGTCTCCACACAACAAGGCAAGAGCTTCTAAGAAGAAGGAAAGATTTAGGGAGAAAAAAGTAGCAGATGCAGACAAGTAATGTCAATACATCCTGAACTTTGTGGCTGTCGTTTATGTTCCACTCTTTGAAAGACACTGGAGTATGTGTCTACCTGGCCAATAAATCCCAAATAACTCTTGAGACTCATAGCACTGTGTGAAGTGGAAAACTCAAGGAGGATGTACTTACCAGTTTAGATGACTAAAATACAACCCCGAAATGAGAGCTTTACTATGTAAAAAAAAAAAAAGTTTTCAGCAAGTCAATAATCATGAGAAAAACATGTCCACTCTATTGACCAGTTGTTTTGTGTATTTAATGTACTTAATATAAGGTCTTCCAATGTGGAGCAATAGCCCAATGGCTGACATAGGTGAATTAATTTTTGTACCATATTCAGCCTTCTTGTCATTCAATTTCCACTCTCAAGCTGTTTTACTTTCTTTTCCACGTACGTTATACTTTATGTGTACAATTCTTTATTTGTTTATCTGCTGCTGCTCCAATATTTCAAGATATTTTCCATTTTCTTAAAGGAAAATGTATCTGCCCATTTTATGACTATATGGTTAATCTCAGTAAACATCTGAAAAAAAAAAGAATCTCATAGGTACATTTGAAAAGAATGTATATAGTGCAGTTGTGGGGTGTACTGTTCCACACGTATCAATTAGATCAGAATGTTTCATATTGTTCAGATCACTTTTGTATTTACTGATTATTTTTGTCTAATTGTTCCATTAATTAGTGAAAGGTGTTAAATCATCTACTGTAATTACTGAATTCTCTGTTTCCTTTTTCAACTCTGTCCATTTTTCCTTTGTGTATTTTGAAGCATTGCTATTTAGTGCACACACATTTATGATCATTATGTCTTCCTGATGAGTTAACCCTTTATCATTATGAAGTGTCCCTTTTTATCTCTGATATTATTTGCTTTAAAGTCTATTTTGTCTTTTGTTAATATAGCCACTTCAACCTTCTCAAATTCTCTGTTGCCTGGCATATGCAATGCAATCACTGGTATGACTGAACTTTGGTCTACAGTTTTACTATTAGTTTTCCTATTATCCTCTGTTTTTGTTTTGTTTCGTTCTTTTTCATATGCAACCCCTTTCCTGCCTTCACTTGAAATAGATAATTTTCAGAATTGTATTTTAATTTATCTGTGGTTTTTTAAAGATGTAACTCTTTGAAGTGTTTTTAATGGTTGCTTCATCTATTATAATATGCATCTTCAGATTTTCATATCCTGTCCTGTTAGTATCTTAATCACTTTAATTGGGCTATTGAAACATTATAACTATTTAGTTACCTTCTCCATCCTTTTGGTATAATTGTCATATGTATTATTTCTATACTTACTATAAACTCCACTAGAAACTATTATTTATATACATAATAGTTTATATACATAATAGTTTATATATATAATAGTTTATATATATATATATTATAGTCCTTTGAATTTTAAATAAAGAGAAAACTTGTATTAAAAATATATTTACTCAGTGACTTAACTATGTTTTCATTCTTTCTGGAAATTTCAGTTTCACTCCAATATTATTTCTCTTTCCACCTAAAGGTCTTCTGAAATCCTTTCCTGCAGTGCAGTTCTCTTTGTAATGAATCCTCTGAGTTATACATGAAAGTGGTTTATTTCACTTTCATTATTGAATGATATTTCCACTAGACATAAAATTCTGGATTGGTAAGTTTTTTAATTAATTTTCTTTTAGCACTTTAATTATTCTGTCTGATTCTATGCTGGTGACCATTTTTTCTGATGAAATGTTCAGTCATTTGAGTTGATTTTTAATTGTATGTAATGCGTTATTTTCCTCTAGTTGCTTTGAAGATTTTCTTTTCTCTTTTTTGTCTTTAACTTCTAACCGCTTTACTATGTTATACCTAAGTGTGATTTTCTTCATATTTAATATTGTGTTGATTTAGCCTTCAAGCATCTGAAAATTCCACTTTTCCCCAAAGCAGAACTTAGAAGTCTTTGACATTATTTTTATTTGATTATTTTTCTTCCCTTTTTAGTTCTCTTCTTCTTTCAGGGACGCATGTAGAAGTCTTAATATATCTCTACAACATTCTGTCTTGAACTCTAAAATTTTTTTCTAGCATCCTTAGATTAGCTACTTGCTGCTGGTCTACCTTCTAGTTTGCTAGTCTTCACTGTATCATATCAATTTCACAATTAATTCCACCTACTCAATTTCAATTTTTATTTCATATATTATACTTTGAAATTCTAACTTTTTTTCTTTTCTAGTATGTATTTTTTTAAATTTCTTTTCTGTGGTTTCCTAATTTTTTCATTCATTACAAGCATTTTTTATACTTCAGTGAGTATAATTTTACTAGTTTCTGTAAAGTCCTGGTTTGATATTTGCAATATCTGTGCCATATAAGGGTTGGCTTTTGTTGATCATCTTTTCACTTGAAGTGAGCCACATGTTTTGTTTCTTTACTTTCATACGTTGAGTAATTTTGGATTGTACCCTGGACTTTATTAAGATTATGTTTCTGAGAACGTTGATTCTGCCACATTCCTCCAATGGCTGTGGATGTTTTCATTTTTGTTTTGGAAGACAATTAACTTGGCTGGTCTCAGACTTTAATCCCTCTCTTGTTTGCAGCGGGTGGCTGCCCAAATTGCAGTCCAGTTATTTCAGCCTCAGCTGAAAGATGATTTCATTCTTCTCCCACGTGTTTGGTCCAAGATTCAGCTGGAGATTTGGCTAGAGTTTCTACACAGACTTTTGGTTTATTCTTCTCTAATCCCTTCTTCCCAGGATTTCTTCCTCAGATCCTGGCGGCTGCTGTTGCCCTGGGTTTCATTGTCTGGCTCTTGCCAACACAGACGTCAGGGTTTTAAGAGGAATTTCAGCTATGCTGTGCCTTTCTGCAAAAGCAGACTTTCATAATGCTGAAGCTGTATTATCAGGAAATACCTGGGGCTGTTTCCTTCTTCTAAAGTTGAACTTACTTCCAGAAAGATGTTAAATCCCAGGGATTGAGTTTGTGTGTGTGTGTGTGTGTGTGTGTGTCTAGACTTTATAGTTGTTACTTACATAATCTTCAGTCTAATAAGGATTCATTCTAGTATCCTGGAAGAGAAACTTTTTATATCAATAAGGTAAAAAAAAATATATGTGTATATAAATACATATATATATATATATATATATATGTATGTGTGTATATATGTGTGTGTATATATACATATATATATACACATATAAATATATAATCAATCTTATATAGTGAGTTTCTCAAAACAACTGAGTGAACATTGGAAAACTTGTTTGAGTTTATACAGTCACTTAGATTTTAAGCAAATACTTGTGAAGCATACTTACTTGCCAGGCAGTGTAATAATAGAAAGAAAAATTTTAATATCATCTCTTACCCCAGTAATATGACACTTAAGAAATCACATTCAATGCAGATATTTTAACTTGAAAAGTATTTTAAATGCAATGCTATATCCAATGCTTTCATGGAGCATAGTAACATTTACATGCATAATATAATAATGTGTTCATTGCCAGAAATAGTCTCTCTTTGCTAATCTTTAAAGTAATTCTAAAGGAAAAAAAATAAGCCAGTAAAATCAAGTGTATTTCAATATCTGCAATGATATACACCTTACACTAGCCATTTACTGCAACTAACTTCAGCAGAGAAAATTTAGTGAATAAACTTTATTATCCCTTTCCTTTCTTTTTCCTGTCAGGCCACCCTTCCTTCCTCTCTCTGTTCCTCCCTGCAACAAATACTGAGTACTTAGTATGTGCATGGTGTTCTAAAGCAGTGACAATAAAATGGCAAATAGATCAGATAAGGCACCAGTTACGTTAGCTTATATTTTATCAGCGAGAAAAACATAGCAAAGAAAAAAAATCAAGTGTTGATGAGTGCAATGTCAGAAATGAAAAGCATGATTTTGCAGAGAGTAATGTAATAGCTCCCTTATACTGGGTAGTTAAATAGAAACTGGATTTTGTATAAGATAGAGTAAGTAGTAGTCAAAACTGAGAGGTCATCCAAAATAGATGGCATGGCCAGTGCAGTTGGCCTGGGTCATCTGAGAATTGACCTTAGGCCAGTGTGGCTCTGAATGGAGTGGAGCCAACGAGGAAGGGTGAGACATATAATATGGAAAAGATAGGCATCACTTGATAATATGCAACTGTGTGCTCCAAAATTTGACTCTTCTGTGTGGAATGATTCACAAGAGGGAAGAAATTTGAGGACAAAAGTCTGATGAAAAGGTCATTGAAATAGTCCAAGAGATGGTGATGGCTTGCACTAAGATGACCATAGAGGAAACAGATAAGAATGTGGATATATTAGATTTTGATCTGGAGGAAAAATCACGTGAGCTTGGAAATAAGTTCAATATGGGGAGTGAAAAGAAAGAGTGGAATGAAGGGTGACATGTAGGTTTTGGCTTTAGCAACTTTAGACTTTTTTTTTTAAAGGAACAATTGTATGGCTTACAAGAGTTCTGCTTTAGTCACACTGAGTTTGAAATGTGTAGAGGTTCCAAGTACATAAAAGAAGAGTTTTGTAGATTAGAGGAGTGGTCAGATCTAGACATAGATATTTGAGTGTTAAATGTATGTAGAGGGTATTTAAACCAGATGATTAGATGATATTTCTAAAAAAAAAAAAGAATGTTTATATCAAATAGAAGGGGGTCATGATGAAGGCCTGGGAAATTCCAGAATTTAGTGGCCCATCCCAAGATTACCCAGGAAAGTAGATTTAAAAAAATAGTAACTAAGGTACAAAGAAAGTCAGGAGAATGTATTGTCACTGATTTGAGAGAAGATAGAATTTCGAGAAGAAGGGAGCTATTAACTACTTTAAATGAGAGACTAGTTAAAGTAAATAGAGACAAACAGCCACTGATACAGGCAATAGGTTAATTGTTTAGAGAACTTATGAGCATTTTCAATGTCAGTTCTTTAGAGTAGGTTGAAGAAAGAAGTCATGAGAGAGGGGAGGAGGAAGAGGAGACAGATTTTAGGTAACTTAAGAATTTAGCAGAGAAATGTGGAAATGTCTGGAAGGAAAGGATATATGTTACTTTTTTTCTTTCAATTTTTATCCCCCCTTTTCTCTGTTTCTTTTCTTCCATTATTGATGGAAGGTAGAAGATAGCAGAACTTATTTGCATACTCAGTGGAATAATAGAGCCATTAAGGATAATGTGGTGATGCTGGAATAGGAAGAATCACTCAGAAGCAAAGTTCTCTCGAAGGCAAGAGGATGTGGAGTCCAGAATATAAAGTCTAGAGTCTTGTAGAAACATGGGATTCATCCATTGGTTTATTTCTGTAACATTTATTTTTCTTTTAGGCTATAGAATAGGATTAAATGATGCTATTGTGGATGTTGTGTTGTGTTGCCCAGATTTTCCCCTTTAGGAACAAAGCACTCATGCCCAAAGATGCTGGGAGAATCCATGATTGCCAATTTTTAGCTTCGATTTCCTTCATGGATTGCCTGTTCTGAAGAGACCAGCTCACCCAAGGTCTTGCCCTGTTCTTGTTAGTAACACTCTTTCAATGGCTGGTCAAAAGTCTGTCTCATCTGCCCCACACTTGAACACTTCTGTAGAATGAGCCCATGTCTTAGAGCTCTCTACAGATTCAGTTAACGCCTTTTCTCATAACCAATCTGCCAACTTCTGTCAAATTCTGCTCCTTCCCTCACCCATGGGTACTGATCCCGAAAATACCCTCTAATACATTTTGCAGACAAATCTTCATCTCCGAGTCTGTATCTTGAAAGCCAACCTATGACAATCAGTACCACGAATGACCTAAAAAGAAGACCCTTTTGAAGCTAAGATTTTGCAGCGCCAGGTAATCTGGCAACAAGAACTCCACCGCCCGTAGCAGTTATAGAAGGACTGAGGGCTCCTAGCCTGACGTACAGCAATTGTTTAAACTTCTGTAGGTGCTGAGCTGAGATGGTATGTTGATAGAAAGAAATGAACTAGCAGTGTTTGAAAATTATGGGGAAATGATCAGGCCTATGGGACGCAATAGCTGATGCTGGGGAATATTCATGTCTTAGAGAAAGACAAAGAAAGGCTAAGGGTGATTCATCTCCAGAGGATAAGCATAAATCCGAGACAGCATCCTTGTCATAATGGTAGAAAAGACTGAGAATCAAACCTACAACTTCATTATAAGCGTAGTAGAGTTGCATTTTCAACCTTAGTAGGAAGGTGGCAAAAGAAGTGTCCATGAGAAGGGGACTGAGAGGTCCGAACTCAAGCACTCACACTTGAATCCCCTGATTCCTCTGAATCTTCTGGACTTTAGAAGTGGTCCACTCCTTTCTGTTAAAAACTAACTCACCTTTCATACCTGAAGATGGTGAGGAAACTTCTGTCTTGAAGGACAGCAAGCTCTTACTTCATGTCTTTTCCTGACCGACTGCATAAAACAAAACAAAACAAAACAAAACAAACCGACAAACAAAGAATTAAATCATAACAGACCTCTTCAGGGAATGGTTTGGACCGTTAGGAGAGGAAAAGGATCTTACCTTGGAGGAGCTGAAAGATGTAAGTTCCATACACAGACAGGAGTCAGAAATGTATGTACGAAAAAGATCCTGAGGGTTATGATTCTAGGGGATAGAGCATAAGTTTAGATAAAAGTGAGACTTTATTAACATAGGAACATCCTTTCATAATATAGTATTTAACACTCTGGAAGGATAGACAACTGGACTCATTGAACAATGGGGTTGATAGGATCCCCATATAGTAAATGTCAGGTGTCAGTGTTCACCAGTCGGGAGGCAAGTGGGTACAATTTTTGTAATCAGCAGCGAAGTCATAGTGACCACCAGGGAATCCATCTCCATAGATAAGTATGGAGATGGTTTATAGAGCAAGACATCCTGTGGGTGAGATAGACAGACTGCCAACAAAAATATTGCTTAATATATAGAAAAAGAGGAAGTGAAGTATGGCTAATCAGGAAGATAAGGGCTGCAACCTCAATAAAAAATCACGATTGCCTTACCAAAATTTCAGACCTCATCCACTTTTGGTCTCCTGTAATCCATTAACTGAAAGAGAAACTGGATCTCTGGGGAAAAGAACTCTACACCACCAGGGGAAATATGTATGGTAATGATGCTCCCAGTCTTTCCCCAAAGAGATCGGTCCAGATGAACAAGAAGTGGCAAGCACATTGAAGGTCTTCTGGGAGACAGTTCTCCATGGCTCTCTAGTGCTTCTGCATGTTTACAAGAAAGGCACTGACTGCATTTGTTCTAGACTACCTTTCCAAGGGTGTTCGTATACCAATGAGACCTGGAAAATGTACTCTCTCTCCAGAGCAAAGGGTAGGTCTGTTTACTGTCCATGATCACACAGTTGAAGCTCCCTGTGGGACACAGGTCAGGCAAGCTTACTGCTCTTTTCAAAAGATTGTGGTTCACTAAGCTCAAGTTTGCTCTGTTGTGATGCAAACAGGCTACGTGCACACATTCACCTGGGTCCCTTGACACCACCCCAGTAGGTTTTGGTGGCCAGGAAAACTGAGGCACACGGATGCTCATGCTGCTTGACATGTGGTGAGCAACCTAACCTTTCATCTCTGATGCAGGGGATTTTGTGTCTTCATCCAGTACCCACAAAACAATTACAAGCTAACAATTTTAGCTTGCAAGTAGGATGAAATCTTGAATCCTTTACAGTTCTTAACAAGGACTTCATAAATCTCAAAGATGTGCCACATCTGTAGAGTCTTCAGGGTCCAATATTCTGCAACATGAAACATCATGACATTTCTCCCCTCCCCGTGCTAACAAGGTCTCTGGTTTCCTGAAACGACATTTTCTACATCTGGGAATATTCCTTTGGCATGTCTATCAGATGGCATTAAAGGATGCCAGTTTTGGTAGAGTCCAAAATTGGAAGAGACTCTGTGGTATGAGAAGTATCTCCCTTAGAAACAGATACTGTGTGGAGTACATGGGAAGTCCTAGTAGGAGAACCACAATGTGGCCCACTACATCGGGAGGGACCAACACTGGCTGTAACAGAGAATGACGTGCCTTTCGGAAAGCATCTCCTGGCTTGAAATAAGGCAAGAGATAAACAACCTGACCGTGATGAAGTGGGCTTGAGACCAGAAGTGCCCATCAAGCGCTAATGCCACCAGCTAGTGAGATTGGGTATTATCAACAGTGACCTATTTCAAGATAAAAGTACTTCAAAAATGAGTCATAAACAGGTGTGGAGGTCACAGATTCGATGTCCCAGACCCCTGTGTCATCCACAATTGTTCCACCAGTGCCTCTCCCTCAGCCCACCCCTGTGTATGAGACCAACGCCATATGACCAGCCAACTGGGGAAGAAAAAGGCAACGTTTATTCCAAAGGTTGATTGGCTCAGTATACGGGTACAAACTGAAAATAGGCTGTAGCTGCAATGTGTTTCTTCTCAGGGGTTGTCATAAAAACAGTGCTGAGTGAACCTCCCCTGCCCAATAGTCAGAGATTAGTGCAGTGCACCTGGCAATTCACCACGTACGGAAAGACGGGTGGTCTGAGGTAAGTATTGATGCATATAGACGCATACATCTATATGTATGCAGTGGCATATTGGTTGTTTGGAGCCAGGAAACTGGAAGGGGAAGGATCAGAAGATCAAGAAGTAAGTCTGAGGAAGAGGCAGATGCATAGACCTAGGTATGTGGTCACAATGTGTGAATATCTTTGTAATGCATGTTAATGCCAATTGGAAAGCATCCATTTCAGAAAAGTCACTACAAAAATCAAACAGGCAGAGTAAACTAGCTGATGTCTGCCACGTTTGGTCATTGGATACCCCATGCATTTGGAGATTAAGGGAGAGATCAGAACTAGACCAAAAAAAAAATACGATTTATCAGTCTTTTCAATCTATCTGTTACCTTTCAATGCATTATGGCTTAATTTCATGACTTAAATTAGGTCAACATTCACTTTCACTTAAGGAAACTGGCTGTGCAGTGGGATTCTATCTTCTCAGTAGCCCCTTTCCCCCTCTGATCCTTATGGCAATCATTGTGGAAAAGCAGGATGCCTTTTTCCAGGATGCCTTCCTGGAAAAAGGGAAAGGTTAAGATACTTGATAAAAGTCTAATAATTATGCTTCCCAACTCTCTTACTGGAATCACTTGAAACCATTTCCATATTTTTGTTTGGGAGAGTAGAGCCCACTGAATACTCATTTTGTTCCCCAGAAGAAGATAGGATTGAAGAGTTAGTTGCAGCATAGGCTATCTGTGTATGTGTGTGTGTGTGTATATATATATAATTTAAGAACACATGATATAGGGACCAAATAATAATTTTAAAACTGGCTACATCCTGTATTAGCTTTGAGTATGGATGGATTACTTAGCCTTAATGAATCTAAGTTTACTTTTTTTTCTTAATGGTTTAAATGATGTAATTTAGAGAAAGTATTAATGCATGGTCTTGTACATAGAAATAATTATAATCTAATAATTAAATAATCATAATCTAATAATATTATTAGTAATTTCTGTGCTAAAATAGGCATCGTGGCTGTTAAACCAGAATCAATATCATCTCCATTTTTCAGCCAAGGGAACTGAAGCACACAGAGAGTATCTTCCTTGCCTATGTGGCCCAGCTATGAAGACACAAGGCACCACACTTTAAGCTAATGCCCTGACACTCTGCTGCTTTCTTTCAGAGGCTTTTTGAAGGATGTCTTCTGTTTGCAGGTTTGCGATCAGCGTGAGCAGAGTGTGGGGAGGAGATAGTGGTTAAGTGGTGGTTCAAGAATTGGTGTATACCATCAACAAATGACTGGATAAAGAAATTGTGGTATGTTTATACAATGGAATACTATGTAGTCATAAAAAGAATAAAATGCCATTTGCAGCAACATGGTTGGACCTGGAGATCATCATTCTAAGTAAAGTAAGCCAGAAAGAGAAAGAAAATTATCATATGATATCACTTATATGTAGAATCTTAAAAAAAAAAGACAAATGAACTTATTTACAAAACAGAAACAGACTCACAGACATAGAAAACAAACTTATGGCTACCAGGGGGGAAGAGGAGTGGGAAGGGATAAATTGGGAGTTTGAGATTTGTAGATACTAACTACTATGTATGAGATAGATAAACAACAAGTTTCTACTGTATAGCACTGGGAACTATATTCAATATCTTGTAGTAACTTATAATGAAAAAGAATATGGAAATGAAAATATGTATGTATATGTATGACTGAACTTTTATGCTGTACACCAGAAACTGACACAAAATTGTAAAATGACTATATGTCAATTAAAAAAAAATTTGGAGTATAAGTTCCCTCCCAAGGCTTCACAGATCACACAGAGTTGGAGGTTCCATTTTTCTTTGGACCTCTAAACCTCTCTGACCTACATGAGCAGAGCCCCAGATGGCCTAGAAAATCAAGCTTGTTTTAGAAAATCTCTTCAGATGGTTCCATCTGAGTTACCCCCACCACCCCACTCCCCCCAGCTCAGATTCCATGCTTTATCTCTCTCACTCATTATTGGATGGAAATGTTTAAATGTCATTTAATGAGAAGGTCAAACTCGCCTTGGAGAATCTGACTAATGTGATAAACTATTTCCTAAAACTAAGTCCCTTACACAAGTTTTCTGCTTACTATTTTAGGGAATTTACTGATCTTCTGAATCTCATCTGAGAGCCCCACAGGTTTACCGACTCCTTTATTTTAATAATAGTAGAACTATATTCTGAAAATTTTACTTCTTTCATATATGAGAACTAGGAAGACTAACATTTTTTTCCCCAGGACTTTTAAAATATGCTTTTGAAAAAGATCCTTTGAAGCTACTATAGGCAAAAGTTATTTTAAGTCACCGTTACTATGTTTTTTTTTTTCTGTTCTAATGAATAAGTGAACTTCTGAAAATTTCAGCTTATAATAGCATCTGTGAAAAGGAAGATAGGGTTGTAGCTGAGTGGAGGCTTGCTCTACTTTGTGGAATTTTCTAGAATGTTCTCTATTGATAGACTAGAATAGCTTCAGCCCCTTCCAGTTTTCCTCCTAATGCGTTATAGCTCAGGGAATCCAAAGTAGGCTTCCTCCACTAAGTATCCTGTCATGATTAACATTGGGCATCCACTTGACCGGACCATGGGGTGCCCTGCTAGTTGGTCAAGCATGATTCTAAGCATTTTTGAGGGTGTTTTTGGATGAGATTAACATTTGAATTGGTAAACCGAGTAAAGCAGATTGCCCTCACTTATGTGGGTGGTTCTCATCCAATCAGTTGAATATCTGAACAGAAGGAAAAGGCTGACACTAACCTGAGTAGGAGAGAATTCTTCCTGTGTGACTGAGCTGGTCCTACGTAATCACTTCTGGGGACCCACCCTGCCGACTCACCCTGTATATCATGGGTTTAACAGCCTCCCTCATTGCATGAACTTGCTAGCTAATTCATGTATATATTATATACCTCCTCTTGGTTTTGTTTCCCTGGAGAATACTGACTAATGTTGGAGAGGAAGAGATTCAATCAAGAGGAAGAAAAACTGTTTAAACTATAAGGATGATTTACATTTTTTTCTTTTAGAATAAAAGATGCCCAGTGCTATGATGCAAGCTGCACAGGAAATCCCAGGATGCTCTGCAGAGCAGGGCTCTGTGAAGCCTCGTGATGTATTTATTGTCCACAGAGCCATCACTTCACTGGACTTTAACAAGCCAAATATTTAATTTACCTACAGGTCAAATTAGCATCCTGGCTTTCCTTGTTATATGAAGGCATTCCTTTCTCTTAAATTTGAATGGGAAGAAAGCAATTATTTTTTTTTCCTCCCATGTAATCAAAGTGATTTTTTAAGTTTATGGAACCAAAGGAGATGCACTTTAAATATACAATTATTTAAATGTTTTGCATTCTGCAACATGATGTATCAGTAGATATAAGAAATCATACATCAGGAAAGGCTGGATTCAAATTCCAGTTCTTTACCTTATTAGTTGCCTGGGTACAGCTAAATCACTTATCCTACCTGTGTTTCAGTTTCTCCTTTTGTTAAATACAGAAAATAATACGTTATATCGTTTTCCTTATGGAGCCCTTATGAAAAACAAATGAGGTAATGCACATGAAAGTATATGCAGTATGTTTTTGATGATTAGTATGAATATATTTTTAACACCATAAAGAAAAAAGAAAACAAAGCAGTGGAAAATAATTTTGCTGAGGAGGAAAAGAAAGTCTTGTCAGTGCAAAAAGAAGGTGAATATTACTCACATCAAATCTCTAATGCTATGCTGTTGTCTTTCCTATGTGAGTCTAGGCATCCGTACGCTGGACCTGATATTTGTGCCTGCAGTCGTGTAGGTGTCTATGTTATGGGTTTTAAACAAGCAGATTGGAACCGCTTGCTTCCTTTCTCTGAGTTTAGCTGCAACGGTCCAGAATGAAAGGGATACTCATTAATCCCCCAAACTCCCTACAGGCCTAAACATCAGTGGGCTTAACTCAAAAAGCCTGAAAAAGAGGCAGAAAGATCAGAGAATGTTGGAGCTAGAAGCAGTCGTCAAATCCAGCCCTCCCCACCCCCATTTTGCCAACTCCCCAGACACGGAGAGAAGTTTTGAGTGATCTGGCCCAGTTCATGTGGGCCGGGGACAGGGCAGGAACTCCAAGTCGGCCTCCTACTGTCCATCCCATGGTCCCACCGTCCCCCCGCGACACCCCGCCCACGCTGCTCTGGCTGTGATGTCCCCGTCCTGAGGGGTCTCGTGATCGGCCGCCTCTGGTTTCCTTGCCTCCCTCTCAGCGCTGCTGGATTTGCACATGAAAGGTTTTTCTGGCCTGGAGTTTGTTTAACAACCGTTAGGAAAGGGGGCACAGAAACTGTGTTCTGGCCCCTGGAGAAAGATGATGATTAGAAGTGTGTGGTGGGGGAGGGTCTGCAAAGATAGGAATTATTTTTATTTTTGGAGAACTGCTTTCTTCAAGACTCCAGAACTGCTGGAGAGTGGGAAGGTCACTCTCCAGGCCCCGTGTTGGTGTGCTCAAGATGTGTTTTCCACATATGGTACCCGGCTCCTGCAACCACTGGCCTTTTTACTGTCTCTGTAGTTTTGTCTTTTTCAGAATGTCGTGTAGCTGGAGTGACACAGTATGTAGCCTTTCCAGATTGGCTTCTTTCAGTTAGAAATATGAATTCAAAGTTCCTCCATGTCATTTTGTAGCATGATAGCTCATTTCTATTTAGTGATGAGTAATATTCCATTGTGTGGATGGACCACAGTTTATTTATCTGTCCATATATTGAAGGACATTTTGGTTGCTTCCAAGTTTTGGAAATTACAAATAAAGCAACTGTGGACACTGGTGTGTAGGTTCTTGTGTGAACATAAATTTTTAATGTCCTCTGGGTAAAGATCAAAGAGTGTGACCGCCAGATCACACGGTAAGACTATGTTTACTCTTGTAAGAAATGCCAAACTGTCTTCCAAAGTGTCTGAACCCAACAGTGGTGTGCATCTATTGCTCCACAGCTTCACCATCGCTTGGTGTCATCAGTGTTAGGTTCTGGCCATTCCAGTAGTTGTGTAGTGATGTCTTGTCTTAATTTGCATTTCTCTGATTGACATATGACTCAGGGTATCTTTTCATATGCCTGTTGACAATGTGTATATGTTCTTTGGTGAGATGTCTGTTAAGGTCTTTAGCTTATTTGTTAGTTTACTCTTTGTCCTCTTAATATTGAGTTTTAAGAATTCTTTGTATGTCTTAGACACCATTTCTCTATCAGATGAGTCTTTTGCAAATATTTTCTCCCAGTCTTTGGCTTGTCTTCTCATTCTCCCGACAGTGCCTTTCACAGAGCAGATTTTTTTTTTTTTCATTTTAATGGAAGTCCAGCTTATTGATTCTTCCTTTCATGGAGTGTGCACTTGGCAAAGTGTCTAAGTAGTCATGTCCATACCAAAGTTGTCTAGATCATGTCCTGTGTTATCTTCCAGGAGTCTTATCATTTTACACTTTACATTTAGGTCTGTGATCTAATTTGAGTTAATTTTTGCAAAGAGTTCATAGCTTTTCTCTAAATTTATTTATTTATTTTTTGCATGTGGATATCCAGTTGTCCCAGCACCACTGGTTGGATAAACCTTCTTAACCAATCATTTTGAAAGGAAGGACTCCAGAATTAGCCCTGGGTAAAGCGTGAAGTTCATTCCCCATGTCTTATCACTCCCTCTTTATATGCTATTTTCCCTACTTGTACTACTGGTCTGAATTCTGATTCTTGCGATTCCTCAAGACTGCTTTAGAGGGCAGGAAAAGGCTCTTTGACCTCCCAAGGTGTTAAGAATTCACCTTATTGCTCTTTTAGGATTGTTTTCACTGTAAGCGATTTGAGGACAATGGCATTGTTTCCTTAAGAGGGACGTCTTTATTGATTACATTGTCATACTGTCACGGGGTTCTGTGGCATGACGGCAGTTCGACTTCTGATAAAGAAGAAAGCTTTTTTTTCTTTTTTCAGTTTTGTTTTCTCTACCACTTTTTTTTCTGTACATTCTCATTAAAGGTTCATAGCCCGAAGGAGGGTTCTGCATTCTCTGGATAGCCTGCAATTTTCTGAAGCTTTGAGTACTTGCTGAGTCTTGTCAACAATGCTGAATTCAGACCTACAGCACCCATCACTATCACCACTATTCACAGATGCATAAAGAAAATTAGGCAAAGCTATTAAAGAAAATTCAGGATGTAGCCTATCTGACTTATCCGTTCTTTATTAGACATTTATTAGACTTGTACCCAAAACTGTGAGTCCTGATGCATCTATGTCTTCTGGACTTTCCCTAGTTGTTGTCATTCTTCCTGTTAGTTCTTGGTTTATTCCTTCAGTGAGAAATACCTAAGATCTCAGTTCCTATTTCTCAATCTGTGATCCAACATACTGTAGGTTTATCCAGAGGTTATGTATCAAACTGAACACTGTCTCAGTTAGCATCAGCTGGCAGGCAGCTCCTGATTATCTGCAATCACTACTCTTAGAAGTCATCCTTTTCAGTCAGATTGTCTGCTACCCTTAAAACAATTGTGGCTGCTTAGTGGGAGATACTAAATCCTACTTACATATCATTCTTGAAGCAGAACTTTTTCCCTATTGTCTACCCGCCTTTTTCCCCACTTTCCCATTTCTACCATCACAATAGTAAAGTTTCTCCCTTGTTTGTTGTCCTTGCTAGGATTTCCTATACAAGGCTCTTAACAGCTATCAGACAGGAATTATGAATTTATTTCCAATTATAAAGTCATCTTTGAATAGTTCCTCCTAAATTTTCATGCAAGATAGGAGTAAGATAAAGACTCCAATGTAAGATTAGAAGGAAACTTGCAAATAGAAGCTACCCTAAGTCCCTTTGAAGAATGCAAATCCTCCCCTAAGAGAGACACTGAGTTGTATCCTACCAGAGCCAAATTTATTTCCTCCTGACATCCTGAATAGATATTGGATAACTAGATCAATGCATGTAATGTTTCTCTCATGTTCTAAAGGTCCCAATGCTTTTTCTTCCTTGATACTCTCACTTCCAACAATTTCATTCCATTTCCTTTGAAGCTAACTAGTTTAATACCTCATGACCTCAGACCCTATAAATATCCTCAAGATTTGTTTTTCTGTCTCTAACCCCTCTAGCCTTAACTACAAGCTGTCCTTTCACCCTGTTTACTGTCCTGAAGTACAGATTTAAAAAAAAAAATCTAACTTCCCAATTCTTGACCCTGAAGTGGCTTCTGATTGCTTAGGAAAAAATCCAGGCAATTTGGAGTTCAGTGACACCCATGAATGCTGTCATCTCTGCTTTTTCTCATGTTTTTCCTCCACATGAATCCCCTGTACCAGGCAGGCTGGTCAGTCCAGTGTCCCATCAGAAAAATTCCTGCTGGGTTTCAGCTTTTGTTTGTAGCTCATATCCACATCAATTCTGTCTTCGTGAAAAGTTCTAATTTTTTCCCCCTACTTAGATTTAATGCATCATCCAAGTCTTAACTCAAATTTCAATTTTTATTTCCCTATGAAGCCTTCCTTAGCAATCTAAAAGAATTCGCCTCCTCTAATCTTTAGCCACATTTATTGCTTGCATTAATCATGTTGGCACTATTTAATCATTAGTGATTCTTGTTATTTTTTCATATTTTTGTCTATTTTGTTTGCCCAGCTGTATGGTAAGTCCACAAAATAGTCAGAGTAAGTTCCCTGTTAGACGTATCTGATTATATGTTGCCTTTGTCTAAAACTGTCCAATAGCTCCCTACTCTCCATTGTGGCTAGGACAGGGGCAGAATGCATATAAAAGTCTTCGATTCTTGACTCATACCCATATCTTTAGCTTCGTCTATGACTGTGTTTACTGTCTCCTCTCCTTCAAACTTAAGGCAACAGATCTACTTTACTAATCTGAAATTCTTGCCTCCAGTCTTACACACAATCAGACATCGAATCCTCACACTGTTACCTGCTAAATAACTTTAGAATCTGCCCATTTATCCTCATCCTCATTGTTGCTAATCTCGAATATGCCAATACTCATTCTTTTTTGGAATAGTAACTTACCCTTCTCCTATCCTGAGCAAATTTATAAATTACAGTCCTGAGTTGGAAGTGATTCTGAGTTATCAAAATAGATATAAGGAGTATGAATTTGGAGATGCATATTCTGGGGTAAAATGACTTGGGAGTCATTGTCAAATCATTCATCATAGTAATAAGATGACAGGAACAAGGAAGAGAGAAAAGGTGAGTCAAGAAGAGGGCATAAGTCAGAATAGCAACGGTTCCTAACATTTAATACATGGACTCTGAGAAACAACAGGCAGAGAAAGGGAGGAAAACCAATCTAGGGAATATCACAAGAGACAAGGAAGACAAGAGAAGAACAAAATGGGATTTATAATGCTGAATCCCAAAAGCAGATCTGATGCAGATAAGGACTGAGATGCAAAGTAGAGGAGCACCTGTGAAGAGGTGCTGGTCAAACTTACTGTGCATTTACTAAATGCCAAACACTGGACTCATAATAGTTGATTTAAATGTTCAAATCCAGCAAAGTAGCATGTTGCCTGTGAGCGGGGGTAGGAGTAAAGTGTGAAGCTCTAGTGAGATCGAGGATAAAAGAGACTGTGTTTGTGTTTTTTTCCCCCCAAATTGGGAGAGACTTGAGCAAATATAAGGGCTGATTGGTAGGATCTGTAGAAAATTGGGAGCTGCAGGGGAGAGAAGAGAAGATAGGGAGAGAGAGTTCAGCCAAGAAGATAAGAGGCAATGGGTACAGCGCACCTGGAGGGATGAGAATCAGCCAATAGCAGGAGCATCATGGTACCTTCCATTGCCCCCTGAGCAGTGGCTGGGTGAATGCATGGGGCTTCCTGGAAGTTGAAAAGTAGAAAAAGATGCTGTTTCTTCTCAGTAGCTTCACTTGGGAGAAATTATTGGGGGTAAACTCATTTGCTGGCAGTCAGATGTTAAGGGTACTGGGGGAAAAGCAGGTGAAGCCAGTATGTCCTATCTCTGTACTTTCTCACCACCCTCTCATTTATTAACCCTCCTCTGTAAACAAATTGACAACTTCAACTAATGCAATGTTATTGCCTACAATTAGGTTCTTGTCTTGTCACAGAAAGAATTCAGAGACACGAAGGTCAAGAAAGTAAAGTAGGGATTTATTAAAGGGTATATAATACACTCTTAAGGGGAGAGTGGGCAGACTCAGGTGAGCAGCTGCCCTGAGTTTCCCTGGCAAGCTGGTTACATAGGGTGTAAAAATGAATGGGTAGAATATTTATTGGGGAGGAGAGAGTTTGGGGTTGTAAACCCTGATTTTCCTCCCAGCTCCACCTTCCCCAGGGCAGAAGGGATTTTTGTCCTTGTTCAGTCTGGATCAGAAGTTCATGGTGTTGGTGCATGATGGATACTTCTAATCTGCAAGGCAAATTTTATTGTAATGAGGGCATAATGAGCAAAAGGTTACATTTGGACGCTGGGGATTCCTGTCTTTTTCAACCTTTCTTTGCGTGCCTCCAGGACATTTGTCACCCCAAAATGCATGGTCCAGAAGTTTCTGCTTTTCTCTGCGTGCCCAAGGTCTCCCTCCCACTGTTCACATGTTGTATGGCTGCCTGCATTTGGTCTGTGCCCCTTCTTGTTTGCCCAATCCCTGCTGTTTGGCCCACATCTTCCTTTCTCTGCTCATATCTAGCTATCTGTCTGCTCTAATAATGTTATATGTCAATTATATCTCAACAAACTGGAAAAAAATAAAGGCTGTGGAATGATCAATGCATTTGGAATCTAAAGATCTGGGTTCAGATTACCTAGCTTTGATGATTTGCTTACAATGTCTGAGTGGACCCTCTCTGAGATACTAACCTGGGTTCACCATGCCCGACTCTGAGGATTGTCATGCAGACGCCTCCCAGCACCTGCTACATAGTAGGCATTGCAAAAAATTACAGTTAAATCTGAATCTTCATTGCCCTCTACCTCACCCCTTTCGCTCATTGAATTAGAAATCAGTAGCGAGCTATTTCAAAGCTTTCTGCCAACAGCCAATGTAAGGATAAAAAGGAAAGAAAAAAAAAAAGAAGAAAAAGCGTTAGTAAGTAGACAGCGCTATTCTCTGCAGAGAGGAAGGGAGCTGTGACTTAGTGCCCACCATGCCCGGGGCCATTAATGAAGCCCGGCTTCTTTTTCTCATCATCGCAGCCGTTCAAAAGGAGAAAGTTCTTCTTGGCAAGGAAGCGCTATTTTCAGAGACAAGATTAGGCTCATTTTGGGCAGGAGCAGTGCTTCTTCAGTCCCAGAACCTCTGAAGATTAGGTTAAAAGGTAAGAAGGAATGACTCAGAATAATTGCATTGCTTTACTGTGAACTTTAAGATCTTTTAGTGGAGGAGTTTTACAGGCAGTGATAGATAGTCACGGAGAGTGGAAAAGTACAAACCCAGGGGACCGGAGCCGTGATGGCTGGCTGAATTTCCACACAGAGAGAAGCTTGGCCAGCCTGGTTATTTTTTCTACCTCCCCCAATTTCACAGGAATACTTTTAATATACCGTCATTTTCCCAGGTTCTGAAAACTGATTTTTTTCTTCCTTCTTCACCGTCACTGTGTAAGCGTGTGTCTTCTATAAAGCAATTCCATTCTGAGAGCAGGTATATAAAAGTAAAGCACAGGTAGAGTTCAATGGTTATTTTATAATTGGGGAAAATACATCCCAAATGATGTCTCTGAGTCAAAACCTGACGTCTTACCTATCAGCCCTGATCAAGCAAATGATTGAAAAGCCTTTATTGACCCCTTATTAAATTTTGAGCTTAATGCTGAGCTATTTATGAGATGCAGAAGAAGGAAAACTAGACAGTTTCTAGGCTTAGGGGTTTATAGTCTGCTTGGATGGAAAAAGCATGGTTCCACTGGAGATGCGACAATAAGGAACATTACACAGTCATAGCTGTTGAAGTACCACTCATATTTATGATTTTCACTTCCTTACTTGTTTCCATTCTGCTTCCATTCATCCAGTTCCCAGACTCAGAGACCTGGGGGAATCCTTAATTCCTTCCCTTTTTTAATTTCCAATCAATTGCCAAGTCCTATGGTTTCTACCTCTAAACATCTCTGGAATGCGTCCACTTTTCTCTGGTCCATTCGCCATCATCCTGCTGAAGCCACTATCTACTTCCACCTGGAATAAAATGATAGTTTGATGTCTGGTTGCCTGACTTCCAACCACACCCTTTGCCAGTGCATTCCACACAAGTGAGCCAGAGTGGTCTCTCTAAATGCCAAACAATGTCCTCAAGTTCACACGCAACCGCAACCTGCCTGTTGAAACCATCCTGTTTAAAGTTATCTGATCACCTGCCCTGACTCTTAAGAAGGAGACTGGGCACCTCATCATGGCTTTAGGTACTTGCTTCTCTGGCCCCAGCTTGACTCACAGGACTTTGCTCACTCAACAGAAGGATGCACAGTCTGAGATCACCAACTCCCTTTCTGCTCCTCCCCAGCGTTCCAGTCCCACCCCACCCCTGCCATGCTTCACTTGTCTTCATCTCTGGAAAGGCTGGCACCATTATGCTGAATTTCTCTTGTGTTCTGCCTTCCGTCACAACAGTCATCAATTTATTATAAATGTTTCTTCTTGTCTCATCTCTGCTGTAGTTCAATAAGAGGAGGGCTCAATTAGACGCATTCATTTCTTACCGTCTGAGGCTAGATCAGTCCCTGGCATTAAGTAAATGACCAACAATTAACAGCTGAATGAATAAATATGGGACTGCATAAAGGCAAAGATAATAAAATTCTGTAAGGGAAGAGTAACTCTGATCTATAAACCAGCAGCAAAGGATTGAGGTTGGCTGGGGTTCAAGAGAGCCACATGGAGCTTTTCATCATGGAGAACCGTAAGAAGAAAAGCATGAGGAAATGATATCAACATGATAATGGAAGGCACCTGTCTGATAGAAGCGGCAGGTGGATGCTGGAAATACTAGGAAACAGGGGATTGACTTAGGCATCAGGGGACGGGACATAGTTAAGAATATAGAAGACCTTGACAACAGGAAATACATCCATATTTAATGAAGTCATGAAGTGGAATATTTAAAACATTTTCCCTAGCTTCTGGACTTTGTCAGGGATAGACGGAGGAGAGCTTGTATGAAGGACACTAAATCTCTACTCTTTCCCCGATTCAGACTACTGAAGCAAGATGTTCTTTTTCTACAGCCCTTGAATTGAAAGAGGAATTTAAAAACAAATCTGTGATTGGCAGGCAGGATGCTACAAACATAAGTTTACAAGCCCTGTGGTCTGATGGATAATCTGAAGCAATCTGCTTCCGTGCCCCGGCTGTCTAACATTAGGCATATTTAGCCTCCCTAAATCTCAGTTTTCTCCTCTGAAAATGGGGCTACAAATAAGTGAACCTACCTCATAAGCTGTCTTGAGGAAGAAGGCGTGCCGTTCAGGGGAGGTGCTGGACTCGTAGTAAACATTCAACGAAAGCACCTAGTATTGTCATGACACATCACCCTTCTTTTTATTATTTTGTGATCGCAGTTTCCATTCTGAGATAAAAAGGTTCAGTGTGAGCTATGTACCCTTGTTAAATTAGTTTTCTGATTGTGGTTTTTGATTAAAAGTCATGTAAGAGTCAAAGCAGACTAAAGAATCAGGCAGACAAGGTGTTACGCCACAAAAGAACGGCAGAACGCAAATGAGGGGGGTTTTACTGTTTGTGTCACTGTCTGATTCACCTAAAGGACTGCGAGACTTTCGGAAGAACTTGATAGTCTGTGAATTAGTAAGTGCGTTAACTCATTTGATCAAATATTCAAAGATGATAAATCAACAAACGTTCTCTATCCATTTATGACAAATGTGATTTCACACGGCACATGGTGACGTCGATGCCGGCAGACACACCCGGAAAGCCTGTTTAGCCCTCAGAGCAGAGCTCCATGTGGGGTTGCATCAAGGTGAATCAGCAGAAGTGTTGACTCCGGGATGGGCCAGTGCAGAACTGGAGGTGCTGTGGTGAGGACGGGAAGGCTGGGACAGAGAATAACCAAGGGAACTAAGCTGACAGAAGAGATTGGCTCTGAAAAAGAAGCTAGTGTTCTCCAAGTCAGAGTTTCCACAGGAAGTACCCAGCTCAGCCACTGGTCCACATGCACCAGTATAAGGAGGTCCATTTGACTTGCCTCACTTAGCATGCTGTCCTCTAGGTCCATCCACGTTGTCGCAAATGGCAGTTTCCTTCTTCCCTAAGGCTGAGTTGTGTGTGTGTGTGTGTTTATGTGTTCATACATTGATGGACACTTAGATTGTTTCCATATCTTGACTCTTGTGAACTATAATAAACATGGAAGTGCAAAAAAAAAAAAAAAGAAAAGAAAAAGAAAAAGTCCAATGGTTGGGCAGAGCAGAGTCCAGCAGAGTGATGTTTATTGTAATTAGGCAGAATTCCATCTTGCTGTGGGAGAGCCGTTCATTCATGTCAGATTCCCCGCCAATGCCTGGGCCATGAGAGAAGTCCAGCCCACTGGGGAAAGATCTTGCAGGGACTAGATAGGTAAATAGAATGCAGTCCAAGTTGACTGCCATGTAGGACCACAGGCTGAGTCTGTTTTTTGAGTTTGTTGTTGTAATTGTTATTGCTTGTCTTTTGTTTTCACTAGGTAGGTAAAAGGAGAAGAGAAAGATGTAGGAATGAAGCGTGACTACGTAGAAGGACAGACCATGTGTTTCAGTAAAAGACCATCACAGAGTCTAAAGCTCATCCTTATCCCAGCAGGTTCTGCAAATATTTGGTAGTACAACTACCAAGTTCCGTCAGTATAAACTTTCAATCTCTGTCAACATTGGCTCAGAAAATAGGGCCATGAACTTGCGGTTCGATCCACAAGAGAGCTCACCTTCGGGGATCTGAAAAATGGCACAGCTAAGAGGATCAGAGCAGTGGCCAGAAGCCTCCGTTGTGTGAGGCAGCGTGGCCAGACCTGTGCGTCGTTAAGCCAGCATCATGCTATGCGCTGAGGGGAGCACTGGAGACAACCAAATTGACCCTCGAGTGTTCTGACCCCTGGGAACATTTTTGACAAATTCTGCATTGATGTGAAAATGAAAGGAGAGTTTCCGTGTGTCGGATGGCACTATAGGACGTATGCACAGGCAGTTCTTGGAGCGTTATTCTGGTTATTTTGTAGTCATATATAAAGTTTTAGAAAGGAAAGAATGATGAGGGAAAACCAAAGAGCTATTTTTTCTTGTTTATTTGTTTCATTTGCAAATGAATGTCTGTGTTCTTATGATGATAAAACATGTTTTCGAAAACCTAAGTATCATCTTTCTCTCACTTGTTTAAAAACTCCTTTGGAGCAGCAATAGAATGTTTCTTATGGCATTTTGTATGTGCAGAACATCCCAATATTTCCTGAATGGTTGATAATCACTATGTATTTTCACCATTTATGAAGGGATGCATAACTAGAGTGCCCCTTGAACTCATTGGCTTAATCTTCACTGAAAATTAAAATATTGAACCCTTGAGAGAAGTTAATAAGTGAAGCATGCTGGTTCAATATCAATAAAAATAAATTTTGATATGATCATTAGGAACCATCTTTAAAGGTCATCCATCTTGATGAAAGGTCATGACAATAAACTAAAAGGCAACTTTCCATAATTTTTTTTCTGATTTTTAACTAATTGAAACTCCTCTTAGGCAACAATATGCAAAATAAGTCACATTTATTTATTGAAATATAAAGCCTTGTGAAACAGGGGGAAAAAAGATAAAATCTCTAAGAAAATCATTGAGGCGCCATGTCCTTTTGGCCAAATATGTCCTCGTAAGTCTACGCGAAGAACTTTTCCTCTACTAGCAAGAGACGATGCCGTCCAGAAAATAAAATGGACCTCTAAAAACCTGTTTCAGTTGTTCTGAAGAACAAACACAGTTTCAAATTCTTTTTTTTTTCCAACTGCTTTCAATAATCTCCACTTTCAAAGTGTAGGAGCTGAAACTGGCTGAGAGGAGGGAGAAAGGGATTATAAAAGCTCTGTACAACTTGTCTCATTTGGCTCATCTACAGTGGAATCAGTTGAATGCTTTAGCTTTCCTGCCAGGATGGTTAAGTTAACACTTAATTAGTATGTGTACCAAACAAAACGTGCTTCTGGGCAGCACTTTTTTTTTTTTAATTTCCCCCCACTGCCCCACAAATAAGTAGCTTGGTTTCTGCCCAAAATACTCAAGGAAAAGACTGTGCTTGCCTGGGGCAGAGGCCAGATGCCTCGACTTCCAGCTTCCTTCCATCAAAGCTGTGCAGTTTGGAAATTAAAATCTACAGCAATAATGAAACATATTAAAATGCATGCAAAGTCTTGAGGGCTTATAATATGCTAAAAACTGGCAATGCATGTTTACATCCATATATCAACTTGGATGTGCTGAAAAGATTTAAAGTGTAAAATATGCAAATATGTGTCATATTGTCACACTTGGTCTCTCTAATGGAACTCCCTTTCAACTCAAGTCGTCTTAATTTCTTGAATATTACATGGCCCTCACACCTTTTACTCCTGCTGTTGCTAGGCTCAGAAGATTATGAAAATATGTTAATAGTAACTTTCATCAAATAAAAGTTGCAATATTTCAAGTAAAGCATTCTTCCCCCTCCTCTTAAAATACAAATGGTGAAGGGTTTCACACGTTTTTGTTTCCCTGTGGGAGACTAGATAACTGTAGGCCAATTAAATTAATGAGAAAAGACTGCGTGCATGGCAGTATTTGTACATAATCCTGGCTGGCTGCGCATACAGACAGGTATGCAGTGATATTTAAGATATCCTCGAGAAATGAAAAGTCCCAGCTCTGGGATATTGATAGTATAGAGAAATGATTTTTAAATTAGGCTGTCTTACACAAAAGCCCACAATTTTATATTTAACTGTTGAAAGACTATGGGAAGCAGGAGGAGGAGGGAAAGCTTGAGCAATCTGTTTTCACTTGTGGAGGGGAAGAACAGAGATAATACTGGAATTTCAGATAACCAAAAAAAAAAAAAAAAGGATATGCTCTGTCCATCTTGGACAGGTTGCCCGAAACCTTTGGAATGACAGCCTTGTTCCTTTATCCTGACATTTGCTGAGAAACTCGTTTTGACTCGCCCTACTGACAGCATTAACGTTTGGTGGATGACAATGGCACTGAGAATCACCCTTTTCTGGAGCCAGTTCTCACCAACGAGGAAGAACCCGTAGCTTTGTAGAAATAACACGCATCTTACACATAGTGCAGCCCTGGATTTCGTAATAGAGGAAAAAATAAAGACAAGAACTTGGGGTTTGGTTAGAAGTCTATTTTAGGGGAGCACTGGATTTAATCCATTTGGAGGGAAGAAGGAAAGATCATTTTTAGCCCATGAACAGTTGTTCTACAAATATTTAAAGGATGGGAAACTCAAAAAGTGACAAGAATGAATTGAGGAAATCAAATAGCTTTTGAAAGAAGCCAGCTCTGTGGCCTAGGAAGCTTTCCTATGGGTTCTGATTCTTAAACATGTTTGCACAGATGATGAAAGGAAGGACACTCAACCAAGAGGGATACAGACGAGAAGTCTGTACGAGGGAGGCTCGCGATGAGGAGGCTGCGGTGCAAAGTGCGCTGGGCTCCCCAGATGCCAAGGGAAGCAGGCAGGATCTGGGAATCCATGCTTTGGAGGAAGACTGCAGGGAGAATCAGCTGAGGCTGAAGACAGGTGGCCTGGTGCTGACTGGTGACAGAGAGAAGACTGGTCTCAGTAACTGTTCTGTTTTTTCTGAATTGCTTCTGCTGTCACTGCTATTTGTTCTTGTTTTCTTTTGTATGGCTGCTGCCCCCTAAAAGAAATCTTCAGTTTAGAACTGTTAGCCAAAAGGTAAAAAAGGAAAGCACAACTCTTGCTATGTGAAGCCAGAGGAAGTGAGCACACAGATACTGTCATTTGGTTTTACTTTATTTATCAGAGACTTCTCTCTCTCTCTTTTTCAACGGAGGTGCTGGGGATTGAACCCAGGACCTCCTGCATGCTAAGCATGTGCTCTACCACTGAGCTCTACCCTCCCCCCATGACTAATATATATTCTGATTAGAAAATTTGGAAATTTCCCCAAGTTGGATAGAAAGCAACATTCTCCGTCTTTCTCCATCACAACTTCTCTATGCATCATGCAAAATTTAGATTATATTCTTTAAACAATTTTATATGCTACATTTTAAAACTAAAGATCATCTCCTGGATAGTTGCCTATGTTATTAAGAATGCTTTACAAGTTTCAATCAATTGCTATGTAATGTTCAGATTATATATTTTGTCATCAGTATCAGATACCTGGCTTTCAAAGTTTGTCAAATAATATAAATGAAATATAAAATATTATTTATACATTTTTGCCCATATTTAAATAGAGTTTCAGACAAATTCCTTTTAAGGCAATCAACACAATTTGTAAAATAAATATATTTACTAAGTTTAAAGAAATACCATAAAAAAGAGGTAAGATAAATTATATTCTAAAGTATATTTCCCCCTGTATTATTTTTTTCTTATTGGCTGAAATGTATGAAAAAAATTTTAAAAGGGAATGTGGATAAGAATTCCCTAACTGGTAATGGTGAGATAGGTTATTCAAAATAAACTCCTTTGGAAAAACAATGAAATGTACTGGAAAATGCCACATTGGAAAGCTAATTGAAGAAGGTGTCTAACATGCAGTTAAAAATAACACATCACTCAAAAGAACAAAACAATCTGAGTAACGAGTGAAAAATACAGATCGCAGAAAGATACCTACTCACACTTCGGATACTGAAAATGCTTAACACAGATTACAGAATGGCAATGTTTACTATGTTTAAAGAAATAAAAAACAAGCTGACAAGACCTGC
The DNA here is from genome assembly GCF_048564905.1 of Vicugna pacos. NCBI lineage: Eukaryota > Metazoa > Chordata > Mammalia > Artiodactyla > Camelidae > Vicugna > Vicugna pacos. Next base: position 5,917,046 of record NC_133008.1, on the reverse strand, counting down.
AGGATGAAAGAAAGTTTATGAGAGCACATTTGAAGAAAACAGAATAGGACTACAGAAATGTAAAATACAACGAAGCCAATTAAAAGCTCCGTGGAAACGCTGAACCGTAGACATGATGCGTCCCAGCTGAGAATTAGTAACACAGATGAAGAGATACTGTTCGTGCTGAAACAAAAGGGAAAAGCAAACAGAAAACTCAAGAGGGAACATGCTTTCAGAGAACAGAATGAGTCCAAAAATAGTGGAGCGTGGCCTGGGTAGAGGGAACATACAGAGAGATACTGGCTAAGGATTCCGTAGACCTGATAATAAACCAGTCCACAGATTCAGCCCTAAGCAAGATAAATCAAATAGAAATTCATGCCAGGAGACATCGTAGAGAAATCTTCGAAAAGGAAATGCAGAGGAAAACCAAAGTCAGCTAGCAAATAAAACACAGGTTTCCTTTACAAGAGGGGCAGACAGACTGACAGCTGTCTTCACAAATGCAACAATTAAAGCCAAAAAACCATGGAATGGTAGCTTCAAAATTCCAAAAGGAATCAATTGCACATTGATGCCACATGAAATGAAAATATCTGTAAGGATTGAAGAGAAAATCAAGGCGCTTCAAATCAAAAGCCGAGAGGATTAATCACCAGAAATACTTATTAAAGAGCTGTTAAAGAATGGATTCCAGAGACAATGTGATTCTTGATAAAAATTTCAATGATATTTTATGAGTGATGTAAAAAGCAATGAAAATAGTATACATGTGGACAAATATAAATAGATATTGACTACATTAAATCTTTCATAATGTCTATTGTATTTTTTTAAATAGAAATAGAATGCCACACATGTCATGAGACATGAATCTCATAGGTGTAAATAGTTTATTCATAGGTAATGATAATCCAATAAGAATATAAAGATTTTATTAATTTTTTACTTTGGTAATTTATGTGTGTTACTAATCTTTTTTCCAGATTTAGCCATAAAAGAAAGAGTACATAATCATATATGGAATGGCTAAATATCACAAACAGGATCACGGATGTAAAATTACATTGTATTAAATATAAAAGACAACGCAGCTAAAAGACAATCACATTCATGCCAGAATAAAAAAAGCAAACGCTATTTATAAAGGATACACACGAATGATAACATACAGAAAGGTTGAGAGTCGAATATGACATGTCAGACAAAATAGACCACACAGAATAAAATACACTGGTGACTGAGATCATTACTTTATCATGAGAAGAGTTTCAAATGACCAAGAAGATATATATTTAATATGTATGCCATTAAAAATATAACTCCAATTTATAGACTAAAGTTTACTGCCTTGAAAACAATAAACAATACATCTGAAAACACTTAAAATAAAAAAAATAAGATTTTTAATAAGGCTATTTAAATGTGGCCGAATTTGTCTGCAATTGATGGAATGAGAAATTGAAATGTGTGACCCAAATGTGTGACCCCGAGATTGAACTCATTACCAAAGCCTAATGAACTTCTCTAAACTCATTTTTGACTAATCATAAACAAAACAAAACAAAACAAAAAGTAGAAGGTGGTAATTATATCGCAAATTGGCAATAGGCTGTCTTTGTCATTAAAAATCATTCATAAAACAGAAAAAAATGCAAAGCCTTGGATGACTTGAAAGTTTCTTCACCTGTGATTATGAGTGGCTTCCATCCTCATGATCTAAATCCAGGCGTGCTGCTTTACATTAGGAGACGGACTCAGTTCCCGTTACAACACATGCTGGGCATCTCTGCTGCTCCAACCTTTAGAGTCAGAAGGAAAAATAAGCATGGACAATCCTGCCCTTCACCACGAGTAAAGTATCCGCTGAGCCAACTAGCCCACCGGGCCTGATGATTCAGCGGAGATGGTCCGTGATGGCTTGGCAGACCTTTCACTTGTAATCATATGCTTTTTCAAACTGTTCCTTTTATTATCTGTCCTAAAGCTCATCTAATGTTAATTGCTGAGATGTTTTATAAATGGATAGCAAAGTCAAAAGTCACGCAGCCCTCGATTACAAGGGCTGCAGTAAATCAACGCAGATTTGTTTTAATGAGATTCATAATTTCTTGGTGGATTTTTTCCCCTTCCTTCCTTCCTTTCTTTCTTCCTTTCTTTCTTTTTCTTTCTTTCTCTCTTTCTCTCTTTCCTTCTTTCCTTCTTTCCTTCCCTTTAGGTGCGGTTTCATCTCAGTGCAAGCTTTTCAAAACCCAGGGTTTATTAATTGGCTGGAAGATTCTTCATTTTCTATCTCCTGACCTTGCTCCTTCTAATTTCTACATGCAGCCAAGTGAGCGTCATTCTAAGAAACCAGAACAGACAGATTCATAGTGAACACTCAGAATTAAAAATATACGTAGAAAAAGCAGGTCATAGGTTTTCAGGTTTATTTGCCTTCTGTTTAATCCATCACCACGATGATGCAGACAAGAGCAATGTCTCCAGTCAAGAGATTTACCACTGCTAACGGGGAAAAAAGAAAGCAAACGCCTGTGTGTGCAAGCAAGGTGGACCACTACCAGCAAGAAAGGGGAAGGCTTGTCAGTTAATCTGAGTTGTACCAAGCCGCCTGCGGGTAACTTTTATTTCCCCCTCTATTAATTTAACTGAACAATTCATCTAGCCATTTGTTGACACGGGAAATGTGAAAGAGGAAATCAAAAGTTAGGCTTCTGATTGCACATAATTTTTACATACTCAAAATACCAGGTAGAAAATTGGGTGAATGCATGTATAGTATAAAAGCCAATCACACAGGCAGGATCCTGAAACTTTTGCCACAACTGTGACTGCATATGTTTCTAAGGAAAATTTGAACACATAAGAATGTGTTGATATATACAAATTATCTCTTTGCTGGAGGATTAGATCATCCCAATCTTGTGACTGTCATATTTCAGGAACAACATGTCAAGACAAAGTGAGCTTTACTTTTCAGTCGAGGTGTCTCAAGCATAGTTTTGCTAACTCCTCATTTGATACCGGCTCATTTGTCACACAGCCCATACCTGAGGAATTATCTCCATTATTATTGTTATTAACATCTCATTACCCTTATAACAACTTAAAACACAAAAAAACAAATGTCTAGTCTTTCTTTTAAATACTGTATGATGGATGATACTGACCCAAAGTAAGCTTAGGTTTGGTGTTTTATAAATAACACACATCACCTTTCACAGAATGTTTGTTATCAACAACAGCAAGAAAATCCTATATTCAGTTTTCCCTTGATCAACATATTTGCTATAATTGTCTTTACATATAATTCATATATAGTTAATCAGAATGTTATAGTATTGGAAATACTCGATATTGAATGCAAACATTTCTTTTTTTATTTGACTTTTTTAACACTTTTTTATGGAGTTATAGTCATTTTACAATGTTGTGTCAAATTTCAGTGTAGAGCACAATTTTTCAGTTAGACATGAACATATATATATTCATTGACACATTTTTTTCACCGTGAGCTACCACAAGATCTTGTGTATATTTCCCTGTGCTATACAGTATAATCTTCTTTATCTATTCTACATATGCCTGTCAGTATCTACACATTTTGAAAAAACATTTCAATACATAGATAAAAAATGTAAAGCCCCCAGAAGTGATACTGGTGGCAAAAAAAAAAAAAGGGGGATTTGATTCTCTTGATCTCTAATCTCATGCACTTTTTTTTTTACCAAACATTAGTTTGGTCATTGACTTAGAAGAGAGTTATAAAAATAGAAGACCCAGAATAATAATTGTCAATCACCCCAAAAAATCAGGATTTGAGGGTTTCACTTACTAAAGGATAACTATTTTTAGAAGACCCAAATTAGGCACATGGACGTGAAGACTAACAGGACCAGATCATAAACCATGAAAACATAGAGGAAGCAAAGAAGGAGATTTTTACTTTTCTACCCCATTCTACAATAATAAAATGAGACCACTTTTAAAACAGGAAATAACTTAATTGGAGGCAAGCATTGCTTTACCTAATTACTCTAATAGTAAAGGATATCTAAGTATAAGAACCCGATGAGATGAGAATATTATGCACTTAGAACTACGTTTAGTGGTGACATGAGTGTCTGTTCACAGCCTTAAAATAGATTGTAAGCCAAACTAAAAAAATAAAAAATAAAAAATAAAAAAAATGTGGAAGAGTTCTAAATAACTGTCAATTCACTTGACATGATTTTATCAGAGCCACAATGGTTTCTTAAGAATCTTACTCAAACTGCTAAAATCAGCCTCACCCAGTGATGCAAACAGAACAGATTTAAATGGAGTTGGATGCCAGGGTATATGAAGGGAGAGAGGAGGACATCCCAAGAAAGGGAAGAGAATGGGCAGGGTTGAGGAGGCAGCATGAGGGCACAAAGAAGACAGCCCAGTTTGCAGCAGAAAATACATGCTGAGGGCATTCAGAATGAGCACTGGAAAGGCGGTTAGCAGGGCAGCCCAGGGAATCTAACTGGACGTGTTTGCATTTTAGTAGATTTCTGTAGGATATTGGTAAGTTCCTTGGTAATGCTGTCAGAATTCTGGGCTACATGGATTTTGATATTACATTTAGCCTCAAAGCACCTTTTCCTCCATGCTGTCAATTGGCATAATATATTTAGCTACCCACCCAAGTTTTTCCTTGATTGGACTATTTAAATATCTTAGATGTACTCACTTTAAAATTGGTGATTATTTTTATTTACTTATTTATCAATATTTAAATACAAATATTAACACATACAAAAAGAATTACCAGAACAGACATTACACTAAAGTGAGTAACCATTCTGACTGCCCAAACCTCAGAAAACTCAGGCATGTTTTCTTCTTTGCTGTTTTATAGGATACATGAGATTTGTCTGTTAAATTAATATTCATAATTAGTGGATTTGCCCAGCTTTTCCATTTCTAGATATTTATCCAATAGACATTAAAATGTGGGTTCATCATATCCTTGTATAAGGATGTTTATAGCAGCTTCACTCATACTAGCCTGGAATAGGAAAGAACATAAATAGGAGAATGGATTAAAAAAAATCTGTTTGGTGTATTAATTCAATGGAATACTACTCAGCAGTGAAAAAGAAAGACCACTGATATATTCAATAGCGTGTACACAAAAATATTATCTGAGTCATAGAAGCTGGGCATAGCAGTAAATAATGTGTATAACCAACCTCAAAAAAAAAAAAAGAAAAGTGACCTCTGATGCTAGAAATCAGGTCAGTAGCTGCTTCGGTGATGAGGTTGACTGGGAATGAGCAGAAGAGGGCATTCCAGGGGGTTAAAAATCTTCTGAGTCGTAATATGCATTTGTCAGACTGCACACTTAAGATCTGACAGTTTGCTGTATGTAAGCTTTACACTAATAAAAATTAACATCTCTCAGTGTTTTCCTATGTGTATTTAGCTCACTAGTTATCAGAGGGTTTGCCATTATCTCCTCTTCATTCCCTCTTTGATGAAGTGCTTGAAAAATTTTCTCCTTTGTCTATAATGTGTATCTCTTTATTGTTTTGAGATATTTGGGGAAATTATTGTGGACTTGAGACAATATTCATTTTTATCAGATATATCTTACACATTTCTGAACAAAATTTATAATGGGATTTTGCCCTTAAACTTAATATTAAAACATATCAATTATAAAATGGATTGTGAACAATGAAACCTCCTGACCAACCTTAAACTATTCAAATGTAGCCAATGTTTCTCTTAATATAAACTATAGCTTGGCATACCTTTTCTTTATTTTTCCTCTTCCTCTTCACCACATGAAGCTAGATAGCTCAAGGCTAATATTACCTGTAATTACAATTCCTCTTCTCAACATTTTTATCAACAACTTCAGTGTTTCAGCCTTTTCTTTCCTTAAATTCTATGAATTCAGCCCAGAAGGCATAGCACTACCATTCTGTACTTAAGTAGTTACCTTTTTGGAATGAGTCCAGGTAGCACTTTTTAAGTTTAAGGAATTCTAGGTGTTCATAATATATGCTCTCTCATTTAAATGGTTCTGGTTATTAGTGAGGATTAAATGGAGTGGTTTTTAGTGTACTCTCTAGAAGCTCAGAGAGGACAGTGCCTTAGAAATTAGGCCACCAGGCTTCTCTTCCCAGTTGCATCACAAATTCCCTTCCCAGGAGTTAATTTCATTCCTAGAGAATGGTTGTATTAAATATAAACCTAGGGTCCCTTCCAGCTGTAATTATAAGGGTGTTCTTATTACAGTTGGAGTTAAAAAGTGAAATAAAGCAATCAAAGTCTCCAAACGAGCACACTGTACATAAACACTTTATGGTTAAAGGTGAAACATGCATTTAATAATGTTTAATGAATTAGATTTTCCTCAGTATGGTGCCACTCTCCTATATAAAGCTTGCTTTTTTTTTTCTTCAGTTTTATTGAGAAACAGTTGGCATACAGCATTATGTAAGTTTAAGCTGTAAAACATAATGGCTTTCATACATTGTGGAATGATTATTACAATACATTGAGCGCTTATCCATCACCTCACATAGGTACAAAATTAAATAAATAGAAAAATAGTTTTCATTGTGATGAGAAGTCTTAGGATTTACTCCCTTAACAAGTTTTATACATAACATAGAGAAGAGCTAATTATATTTACTATGTTGTATATTACATTCCTGGTACCCACTCTTCTCAGCCGTTTGAAGGCAGAGTTGGAAGCACTCACCCTTCAGTGTGTCCTGTGCTTGTTCTGAGAACGCTCTTGTGGCCAGAAAACTGCCTTGATGGCAGATTGTCAGGGCTCGGCAGCCATCTGCCCTCTAAGAGGACATGGTTGAGCACCGACACCTACATAAGAGTAAGTGAAGCCCACAGCAACAGTCTTCTTAGATCAGGTGAGGTTTCAAGCACATGAATTGATGAAAAGGCATGAGTTGATTTTCAGGAGAGAGTTTAAGCCTAGCCATAGACTAAGTTGAAAAAACCCCAATCCTAGGATATTAGACTGAGTTGGCTTAATGTTTTTCCTCATAGTTGAAAAAATATTGGTGAAAAATTACAATTCATTTTCTTGAAATCACATCCCTGGATATTGTCTGAGCCAGAACTGTAATCCAGATTTCCTCACTCTTGGGTTAGGATTTTACATGTTGTGTCAGAAATCTGGTTCTCAAAGTGTGATATCCAAAATGGTGCTATGAGCTTCCCCTGGAAACCTGGTAGAAATGGAAATTCTTGGGTTCTCCTCCAGACCTTCCAAAAATCAGGAACTCTATGGGTTTGTCCAAGCTTTCTGTTTGATCAAGTTTCAAGGTGACTCTGATGCCTACTAAAAAGTTAGAACCTTTGATACCTTCTAAAGAGACTTTATCTACATATAAATAAGAAATGACATTTTTCCTATTTTCCACCACAAAAAAAAAAACTATGTAAGTTAAAAAAATGCATTGTATGGTGTATTTTCTTTTTTGAATGTTTTTAAATATATATCTTAAAGTAATAAAACAATGCATATTTTCTCCAAGTATTTTTCACTTGTAGGTCAAAATATTAAAATATTTCCCAAGTAAGATAATGAAATTTGGAAGCAACTTAGTAAACTAGGTTAAAAGATGGGAAAACTGTGTTCAAACTTACATTACTTTCTAGGAGAAAAATTTTCTCTTTAGCCCTGATTTTCCTTAACTAAGAATTTAAAAAAGTCTTGAAATAGATGATTTTAAAAATTCTGTCCAGCTGTATTTTTCTACTCCTACGACTAATTAGAATTGTGTACATCTTAGTGCATTTATATATATATATATATTAGTGCATATATATGTATACAGAGAGAGCAATTATGTGTATATCCCTCCATAGGCCTGCTCCATTGCCGGACTGTTGTTTTAAGAAAGAGAAAACTCAGAAATGTTTATAATCTGGGGTTTAAATGATGGAAAACTTCTTTTTTTATGCATCAGCTATTATGCCAAAGTCTTTAATTGAAGTTGATGTATTCGCCTATTGATCCCTTAGTCTGAGAATGTACAATCCATGACCTGGCAATCCTCAAGACTTCAAGACTAAGTCATCTTCTCAGGGCTGCGGTATCCTGGCAAACTAGATCTAAGAATCAGGCAGCTGCAAAGAGAGAGCCTTCTCTAGACTCATGGCTGACTCTGCACCCTTGCCTTGGCAACTCCTTTTCTGACCTATCAGAACTTAGCTCTACAGAGCTATTACTGGTATTTAGCTAACATGTTCCCCCTGATGCAGCTCCAGTAGGTTATGTTGTATTCTCTTCTTAATAGTGTGAATCACCCTCAGCAGCTTGAGAAGGTGCTTAAGGAGATGCATTGCTTGTAAGGCAGAATCAGCGTAGTTTTCAGTGGATGCACTGCAGCTCATTCCTCCCTTGTCCATTTGAAAAGGACAGAATGACTCTTCTCGCCCTAAAATGTCATCACTGAAGAGCTGTAGGGTAAGCCAGTGGTCAGTTTGGGAAATCAGACTCATTTGGTGATTCATACAATTGATTTTAAAGGATTATCAAGACAGTTAGAGATAAGAATGTATAAGCAAACAAAAAGAGAGTGCGCATCATGGCAGCCTATAAGTGTGGCATTGTCTCTTTTGAGGCAATTGAAAAGAATGTCTCTTTACTAAGTGTTCTCTAGTCAGAAAGTCTTGGGAAGCCCTTGTAAGAACATAATAAATATTATTTTAATAAATGATCAAAATGGTCAAAGCCTGAGCTCACACATGAGTCTGCTAACTGTCTGAGATTCATCCAAGAGAAAAGTCTGGGTTTTATTGGCAGAAGAGCCAGGAAGGGTAGAGATTCTCTATCGCAGGTGGTAGGGTCATTTCAGGTCATTCAGATCTTCTCTGACATATTTTAAGAGTCATGCATACAAGTAGAGTTGACAGGCAAGATAATTTTGTTTTTGTTTGCTAAATCTGTCAATGCTAATACAAGCACAGACTTCTTACTTAAAACTGAGAAAAGAGAGAAAACGAGAGAATGCAATCACCGAATAATTTGCATAGAAATAGACACTTTATAAAATAAAAGATTTTCAAATCATTTCCTCCCATATGAAGTATAACTTTATTTCCATTTGACAGATGGGGAAACAGAGATTGGATGATATTTACATGAGCTCCCAAGCATCAGGACTAACGCTCATGGCTTCTGATGCTGAGAAAGAGAGTATTCTACTCGGCCAGGGCTCTCTGAATCCACCTTAGGGGATGCCAGTGGTTGTTATCTACCCAGCATCCAATGTGTCTCCACCCAAGAAATAAGACTGATATTTTCTATGGAAAACCATTCTAATTTCATCTTTGCACTAGAACTTTGGATGGGATTTATCCAACTTTCAGCTCCAGAATTGACCATTGTTACCTTAATGTATCAAGATATTCCATCACACTTAGAATGACATTCTCCAGGAGCATCCATGTTGCTGCGAATGGCATTATATTGTCATTTTTATTGCTGAGTAGTATTCCATTGTATAAATATACCACATCTTCTTTATCCAGTCATCCATTGATGGACATTTAGGCTGTTTCCATTTCTTGGCTATTGTAAATAGTGCTGCTATGAACACTGGGGTGAAGTAAGCCAGAAAGAGAAAGAAAAATACCATATGAGATTGCTCATATGTGGAATCTAAAAAAAAAAACAAAAAACAAAACAAAAAAAACAAGCATAAATACAAAACAGAAATAGACTCATAGACATAGAATACAAACTTGTGGTTGCCAAAGGGGTGGAGAGTGGGGAGGGATAGAAGGGATTTCAAAACTGTAGAATAGATAAACAAGATTATACTGTACAGCACAGGGAAATATACACAAGATCTTATGGTAGCTCACAGAGAAAAAATGTGACAATGAATATATGTATGTTCATGTATAACTGAAAAATTGTGCTCTGCACTGGAATTTGACACAACATTGTAAAATGATTATAAATCAATAAAAAATGTTTAAAAAATTAAAAAAAGAGAGATATTCCATCACAATGACCATGACAGATGGTGTAGAGGGGTGCTCCTGATCTAAGCTACTTCAAATAGAGTGAACATGGCAATTTTTTCTGAACAAGAAACAAGGAAGCATATGGCCCTAGGAGGTATCGACAGCCATATTGAAACTGTAAAGAGAAAGTCTGCAGACAATGAAGGAAGACAGAGGAATTAGAGATGAGAAATGTAAAGAGAGAAACCAAGTACTATTTCCAATGTACGGGACCTCAGTTGGTCTCGGACACGTTCGCCTTAGTATTTGCTGGACCAACTTCTCACCCACTCTCATTCAGCTTACATTAAGTTTTAAGTGTATTCTCTTTACTTTGAGGCTTCTTTAAATGTCACTTGCAATTCTCTCTCTGTTTACTTCCTTTGCGTTCCATCTTTGTGATGATTACCTCTAAACACCTGAATACAAAAATCTGAAAGAAGCATGGGAAACAATCTTGCTTCTAGAACAAAGAAGCATAGATTCCATTTTTATAGAAGGACAGTTAGAGACAGGGTTGGCTTATTGACAATTCAAGTTGACCTTGCCATCTTGCACCATCCCTGTTTTAAGGTTTTTCTTCAGATTACAGTTTCTTCCTCTTCAAAGATTGTTTTCTGGTTGATGCCAGTTTCAATGACCTCTAGGTCAAACAGCCCCTATTATCAGGTGACCTAGTATAGAAGGAACTGACTTAAGGGCAAATTGAAGATGTTTCAGTCAGAAACTGGAGGTTGCTGCTGTTCATGGAAATAACTTAATATGCAGCCTTATTTCTGGGTAGTTGTAGTCAAATGCTCCTCTTATTTGATGAGATAAATGCTAGGGCTAAGAACAAAAATTAGGCAGATGTTGAAAGTAAAAATGGTATATGCATATATATGAACACATTGTGTTGGTTTTCTGTTTCTGTTATAAAATTAAATACATTAAATAAATTAAATATGCTATGCTGAATTACAGTTCTTAGATAAAAGTACATTTAGATTTTTTAAATTGAAGTATAGTTGATTTACAATGTTGTGTTAGTTTCAAGTGTACAGTAAAGTGATCCAGTTATACATATACATTTGTATCCTTTTCCAGATTCTTTACCATTGTAGGATATTACAAGATATTGAGAGTAGCTCCCGGTGCTATATAGTAGGTCCTTGTTGTTTCTCTATTTTATATGTAGTAGTGAAGTATTTCATCCCAAATTCCTAATTTATCCCTCCTCTCCCTGATTTTAAGTGATCATATCTTTCTCTGAGCCCCTTCACAGTATTTGACAGTTATTTTATATATTCTCTTGCACATCTGTATGACTTGTATTATTTAAACTTCAAAAGTTAATCACTTGGGGGTTTTCACTTCTCTTATATCCTCCAAAGTGCTTAACGCCTAGTACAAAGGGACACAAAGCATTAATCCTTGTGTTTGAATATGTGAATGTAAATTGTCTGCCTTGTATTTAATGGGTTCTCACCTTACTTCCTCTGCCCGTCATCTATACGATGGGAGTAACAGTTACTGTTCCTCAGACCTCAATGAGTAGTTGAGGATCTAAAAATATAATACGTGTAAGCTTGTACTTCAGTGCAGAAGTATGCGTGGATTACAGCACGCCCTTCTGATGTTTCCAATTCTAGTCTTGTTCATTGTCTTACACCTCTTTGTAAATTGTAGGTAAATGATTAACAGGCAAACTCTCTTTTCCACTAGAGTTTCCATTGACTTCCTTTACCACTGTGGTAAAAACAGTTGCCATTTTTTGCTATTCCGTGTAAATGTGTCTGTTTTTATTTTACTTTTCCTTTGAATGGTTCATAATATCTACCTGATTGTCTCGTATGAGAAACATCAAATCTTTAACATATGTTCATTTTTTTTAAATCTGCAAGTGAGTCGTGATTTTATCTTCTTCTGAAAACTAGCTTTTAGCAGTTTCAGACATCTTCCACTGAGATGCCTAATGGATGTGTCTACCATAGCCAGGTTAGCTTCCTCAACAGAGGAAGGCAACTTGGGGGCGGTTTATGTCCAGGAACATCTTTCCTTAGCTCCCAGAGCTGATTTCAAAGAGGTAATAGGATTTTAATGATGACTCTTTATTTCTCTAATATTAGTATTACTCTCTACTAACTTTGTGTTTTTCCTTTTTAAAAAAAAATTCCAAAACAGTTACTTCCCATTGCTGGCAGCAATGTGTGGGGTTTAGTTTTATAGTCTGATTTATTTGATGATCTCTTTTAAAGGATTAATTGTTTTTAGTAATTTATTCTCTATTGGGTAAAAGAGACAACAGACACTCTGGGTTACTAATCTTTTTTTTTTTTTTAATTGAAATATAGTCAGTTACAACATGTCAATTTCTGGTGTACAGCATACTGTCCCAGTCATGCATATAAGTATACTTTTATTCATTTTCATGTTCTTTCGCATTAAAGATTACTATAAGGTATTGAATATAGTTCCCTGTGCTCTACAGGAGACATTTGTGTTTTTTTTCTAATCTACCTTTATAAATAGTGGCTAATATTTACAAAAATCAAACTCCCAAATTTATCCCTTCCCACCTCTTTTCCCTCAGTAACCATAAGATTATTTACTATGTCCATGAGTCTGGTTCTATTTTGTAGATGAGTTTATTAGTGTCCTGTTTCTTTTCTTTTCTTTTTTTAGATTCTACATATGAGTGATATCATATGATAGTTTTCTTTTGCTTTCTGGCCTACTTTACTTAGAATGATGATCTCCAGGCCCATCCATGTTGCTGCAAATGGCATTGTTTTATCATTTTTTATGACTGAGTGGTACTCCATTCTATAAATACACCAAAACTAATCTTTTTGCTTAGGTGTTGGGTTTCATGGTCTGATCATTTGGCGATTTCTAGTCTCTGATAGATGACAGGTGACAGAAAATCTAGTTTGTAAATCTTTTCTGCTTGTCTGTTTTGTGCTACAATCAACTATAATTCTTTTTTTGTTTGTTTGGTTTTCCCTGCTGGGAAGGAGGTCAGTTCTACGGCAGACTGATAAGATTTTGTGATTCTTTCTTTACTTTTGATCCTCAGCTGCTTTTAGAATTGAAGCTCTCTATCTGTCTGTGTATCCTGTTGTCTATAACTCAGACAGGCCGTTACATCCAATTATACAAATGTGTAATCTTTTGCTACTTCTAGAGGATATTGATAAATTAGACTATAAAGTCTCTTAAAGAAACTTGTTCTGGTTGAGTTATAGAGATAAATAAACACATATAAACTGAATAGTCCTAAATTTTCCAGAAACTTAGAAAATTGAACTTTAATGAGGAAAAAGTATTTTTGCAAAAAAAAAATTTAGAAATATTTTAAAAATTCAAGGGACTATCACTTAGCTAGGTCTGGCAAATGAGGCTGCTTGAATATTTTTGGTTAGATGAAAACAGCTACATGTTCTCTGATTCATCAGTGTTAAACATAATGCAAGTGTACATTTTTCTTCTTTCTGTGTATGTTTTTCTTAAAGTAATACGATTTACTGATCCAATAAGCTAGCATTACTTCTGCTCAATGTTCAAGATTATGAAAAATGTAAAGCTGTGTTTTAAATCTCTGTTTAAATTAATTTTATTCCAACAGTAATTGTGCTTTGTAGTTGTCAGCTTGAAGGAAATTTCCAAGATCTTTAGGCGACTTAAATCCTAGGACTGATATTAAATTGAGTTAATTAGTGCACATTCATTGGATACTTAGATCATTTCTAAGTAAGACAGAATACCGAAAAATTCATTACTAAGCGTGATTCTAAGTCTATGTGCTTTTGCTTTTTATTTTTGTATGTTATGCAGAGGCTCGATCTTTGGTGAGCTGTGTTCGCTGTTGACACTTTGAGTAGCTGTTCTCCAAGGAATGCTTGTGGCTGCAGAGAGCTTGGGTGTGTGTACGTGTGCATGTGTGTGAGCTCTCTGGTACTCCACTGTAAATCCTGGTGTCTGACAGTTTATCATCATCCACCTCCACGTTTCTCAGTAAACTAGAAGTTACTTTGGTTAAAGGTCCTAGTTACTACAAGTAACTTAGAGGGAACTAGGAGCAATCTTGGCACAAATGTACCTCTTTGTGTGTGAAGTGGCAGGATGGGCTCTTGTTTAGCAACAGTTTTGTTGTGAAGTAAAGTGCCTGTTTGTCCCACAGTAACAAGGAGGAAAGTGGAGGACAAAAGTATGATTAGGCATAGAAATTTGCAGAAGGTTCACAGGAAGGGAATTTTATTTGCTTTGGATGATAGTGTGTGCAAATAATGAGTGTGCAAAGCTGTGAGGTATGATAAAATCTTAGCAAAGTTTCCTCAACTTTAATGGGTTGTGTTCCTCATTTGCTGTGTGTTGTCTTGGCCTATAGTGTGTCAATCTTTGTCATCTGTACAGATTTTGCATTTTATCAGAACAATATTCTGTGCTTTGTCTTCACTTTACTATGACCTTGATTGTGTAAAACAGCCAACAACCACCACAACAATAAAGGCTTCTCCCTAATGAAACAGCTAAGTTTCTCTCCAAACCTGTCACTTTTTCTGCTAATTTTTGAATGTTTCATTTTCACTCTCAAAAGAGGAGACACATACTATTTCTATCTTAAGTGTTCAAACTTCGTAACAACTGTTCAATTTTATTTTTTGGTGTCTCCGAAGTTGAAGCCTAAATGTAAAATGAAATAAAAAATATGAAATTATCATGAGTTTTTTGCGCCATAAATTCTCTCTGCAATTTCTCCTGAAAAAATCACAATGATTTGTTGAAGCTTATAGAAGACAGGTGCCAGAAATAATTTGATTTATTTGATTAATTTTTATGGGAGGAGTTGTCGAATCTGAAGAGATGCTTCTTTTTCCTTAGATCACATTTTCATGGATGTATTGTTGATATAAGGAAACCATGTGCCATGTGGGATGTATCTGAGATGCGTCCTCGCTCTCCCAGACGTGATTCTATTCATCAGAGTTCTGGGGCTGCTTTGCCTTGTGATTCTAAGCAACAATGTCTTCTGATTCTTCGTCTCCATGGCTGATTCCTATGGACTCTGGGATCTCTCACTGTGTGTTCTTACTTCATGGCAGTACAATTATTTGCTTAGATCTATTCAGAATTGCCCAGGACATAGTCGGAAACATTGGTTATATGAACAAATCTTTTGTTTAGAATGTCATATTTGAGAAAGTTGCTCCTTTTATCAGCTCTGACCAGACCCTTTTAACTAATGAAGCTTGATTCTATGGAATCAATGTTTATGAATCTCTCTTGGGAAAACTGGCTTGGTGCATAGCGCTTAGAGTTCTCAGCCTTAAAAGTGAGTGTGGAAGGTCATGTTTAGGCACGTCCAGGAAGCTTAGACTAATTTTAGGACCTTGCAAAGTGATGCATTTACCCAATTTATACATCCTCTTGTTGAAATCTGGTAGGGGTTTTCTTGGCTTGGCTTTCTTGCCTAAAGAGGCTATTAAGACTCCAATCTGAGATCCTTCATGAGAATTGCTAACAAAGCAAATGTAGAGGACCATGTGGAAAAGTAACACTCTCGATGTACCTAGGTCAATAATCGGGCCAAATCTATTAAGATTAGTCTTATTTTGTAATCCATAAAATTGCTCGAGATTTTTTTGATCAAAAGAGAGGAGCCAGTAGAAAAAAAAAATTTAAAAACCAACTTGCACCATCATGGAAAAGTATGCCTTGTCTATGTCACAATCTTCTGAGCTGTCTGACTCTAGCCCTCTTCCTTATATTGTCGGGGCCCAGGGCAGGCTGCCCCAAAATACGCCTTGATGGCGTAATGATTATTTTGAATTGAAGGTACTTAGGAAATGGCTGATGCAAGAGGGACACTTTGACCCTTCTGTCGGCCCCCCAAAAGCAGGAAATGCATCTCCCAGGTGAAGGGTGCCCTCCCTCTACCAGGAGATAGAAAAACGCCCTTATCACCATAGATGGGGAATTCAGGGATGATGCCTGTTGCAAATAAACAACGTGACCTCTTTTCTCATTTACTACTCAATCCCAAACTTTGCTTAAATTCCTTACTAACTAAGCACCCAAACCTAAGTTTCTTTGTTCTGTCAATTCCTCTCCAATATATAGTTTCTTTTTCTTTTATTTTTTAATTGAAGTATAGTTGATTTACAATGTTAGTTTCAGGTGTACAGCAAAGTGATTTAGTTATGCATATACATACATGTACATATTTCTTTCTTTTCAGATTCTTTCCCATTATACGTTATTACAAGAAATTGAATACAGCTCCCTGTGCTGTACAGTAAGTTATCAAGTGTATTGTGTCTTTGTCAAAAAATATAAAAGCTGCCTGCTCTGGCCACTTCTCACATCTTATTTCTATGAATCACCACTGCTAAGCATTGTTTGGATAATACTTGCTTAATGTCTGATCTCTGCAGGATGCCCCACAGGTGCCAGGAAGATACCCAGAAGTATAGAAATAAAAACTGATTTCAGTGTGTTTATAGTCAAGTTATGTAAAAGGACATACACCTTGGAATATTGTTCGGTGTCAAGTAAAGATAACTGACATCATTGTGTTGCTGAAACTCGACCTCTGTACCCCGATTACTGAATTGAGACTCAAGGACAGAGTTTTGGATGAAACAGAGAAAATAACTTTATTTCTTTGCCAAGCAAAGGAGGCCACAGTAGGTTAATTCCTCCAAGACTGTGATCCTGCTGGGGAGAGAAGAGAAGAGGTTTTATAGTAAAAGTTCTGGAGTTCAAGGGGTGGTGCTGATTTCCATAGAAATAGCACACAGGGTAACAAGATTGTTGCAAAGTTGTTCTTGTTTTTGCAGATGCAATGGCTCCCTTCCTTCTGCTGGGTATGATGTTTTTCTCTGTCTTTGTGAATCTCCTAATATTATTGTGCCTAGAACAAAGGGTGCTTAGGAAGGGGCGGGGTCTGTGGAAAAGTGCTCTAGAAAAAACTTGAGCAGTTTAAAGTCAAGTTGATGTATGCATCTAGCATTTTAGGCAGGCTGAGGCCTGAGACCTCTTGCTGCAATGTTTGCACAGCCTGGGACCTGCACCTCAAACAAAAGAATGCAAAGAAACCACAAGGGACTAAAATAACTGCATGCATGTGCTATTGGAGTAAGTTAAGAGCAACAAAATACAGAAAGCAGAAACCTCCCTGTCATTTCTGAGGTGTCTGGAGCAAAAGGGAAGCTCTGGGGGTTAAAATCAGGGCATTAGGAGCAAAAGGAAGGCACTGAGCATGATCCCTGCACGAAGCACCACGAGGAGGTTGGGGGGACCACTCAAGCCTCCCTCCTCTCCATCCTAACCCTGGCTTGCAATCATATGAGAAAAGCCATTTAAATTATTATTAAGCAGTTACAGATACCATATGGTCGCCAATGACGATAGGGGCCTGCTTGGTTGTAATTGGGTGTTTAATGTTTACTATGTGCCAAATGCTATTTGGTGTGTTGTAAGTATTACCCCATTTAATTTTCACTACAACCTTATAAGACAGCTAATAGTATTGTCCAATTTTACAGATGGAGAAACTGAGGCATAGTCCCTGTCAGTGACATGTCTAAGGTCACACAGCTAGTCAATAGGCTTGCTAAGGTGTGAGGTCAGGAGGTTTGATGGAAGAACATGCTTTTCACCACTTTACACACGGGAGAGACAATGCCCACTTTAGAAGCCAGGAGTATTATGTCCTGGTGAACTGGGTCTCCCTAAACAGCTTTGAAAAAGACTTCATAGTGGAATTTTAAGGATGGATAAAATTTGTAGGAAGTTAAACTAGCACAGTAGAAGGGGCACAAAGCCATTAACCAACATGGGAGATAAAATTTGGCAGGATGTAGGAGTTCATTGATTTGAAACCTCCCCGTCCATCCTCTGTGAGCCTCATTCCACATCCCCATCTCACTTTAATTCTGCTTCTAAGTCTAGTCATGGGGCAGAATGAAGGTCTGCATCCTGAGGAGCGAGTTCAGCTGTGGTCAGCTGTGGATGAGTGGAGGATGTGAGAGTCTGTCCCCTCTCTGTGCCATCCTGGGGGAAGGAATAGAGTCCAGAGGAACTGGATTATGAAAAACCACAGACAAACTTATAGTGACCAGAGGGTAAAAGGGGTGGGAAGGGATAAATTGGGAGTTTGAAATTTGCCCCTCTTGGGGAGTGATGGAAATGTTAGCTCTCTTGCTTGTGATGGTGATTTCATTGCTGTATACACCTATCAAAATTCATCAAATTGTACGTCTGGAATATGTGTAGTTCACTGTGCAGGAATCATATCACAATAAAGGCATTAAAAAAAAAACACTGTCATTTCCGTCTTACGCAATTTCAGTAACACGTGATTTAGTGACAACTTTTAGTTCCACATTTAAGATACAAACTGAAGAAAACTCACCAGGAATTATGTTTATGTACTTAATCAACCCCAGAAGGAGAGAGAGGGGAAGGGTCTCTGCTAGAATGTGCTTCCCATGTTAAAAGTTAACCTCCCTCACTTCAACCTGTTTGTTGAGAGCGTGGCCATATTGTTGAGCAAGAATTCCAGAGTCCACTCCATCCCAAGATACCTGGTGTAAAATAATCATAGAATGATAAACTTTAGACCAGGAAAGAAACCACAGGAATGATGTTATTTATGACATTAATAAGGCAAATGACTTTTCCAAATCATAGCTCTGGTTGGTGGCAGGTGCATGATTGGAACAATTTCCTCTGAAAATATATTTCTTACTGTACATAGAGCTTATATGTCATTTGATCATGCGTGACTTGCATGGTGACCCTGATGCCCAGTTCAAGCTGACATTATTATTGTTAACACAGTTTTCGGTGATCCTATTAAACTTCTAGAAACTTCTACCCTCCTGTTTTCATACCCCAAAGCATCTATCTGCGTGTCTTGCATTGTCATTGCATTTGAAGAACTGACTGATGTTGGAAAGCAAGGTAGGGGGTGCCGGGATTGGGGGAGGTCAAATGACTTGCTCTTGGATAAAGATGTGAGAATCAGCAAACTCTTAATCTTGAGGCATTCAGTTGCTACTCCAAACCTAAAGATTTCTGTGCGGAGGGGAGTGAATTTGAAAATGTACTTTAATCCTGACATCAAAAGGAAATCTGTGGAAGGAAACCTCCTTATTAAAGGAAACTCACAATAAAAATAAATAAATTAATAAAAATTGGCGTGAATACCCTGGCTAACAGAAGCTGTTAGAGAGATTAATCCCTTCCTACAGGCCAAAATCTAATTATAAACCACTCTAATTAGCCAGGAAGTAGGGCTGCTGTTCCTTGCTGAGGGAAAAAGGAGAGTGCTAGGAAGAGACGCCACTGCTGCTTGAGAACGCCAGAATGAGGCAAAGAATTTCGGTGATAACGCAAGTCAGTCGTCTCGTACCATAAAGCTTATATGCTTGCATCAGTTGGCTACTGCCTATATATTTTTATGGGATATTTGCAGTTTACTTCGCTGTTTTAAGTTCCCTGTCATCCCAGTTTCATTGTAGCAAGCCTTTAAACCTACAATAAGCGTTATGTAAAATATTATTTCGACTTCCGCTATTCTGCTTTTACATTAAATGGATCTTCAAAACTTTCAAGTGCTCTAGGACAAAGAGAAGACAATCTTGCAGGGACAACCCTTCGTATTCCAGAGATAATGAGTTTGTTTTCCATTATCTTGCTTGTTTCTTTGTCTCCCCCTCTGGACTGTTTTCAGTTGGGTTCCCGTCACATCCCAGTTAGCAAAGGAGTTGACCAGAACTAAGGACAGCCCTGGAGCGATCGCTAAGACTCCGCTATGCTTGTCAGATCCTGTCTGACCACTGATTACTGCCCAAGGGGAGTTTGTTTCCTTTATGAACTTTTGGGTGCGTTCTCGTCACCATGGAAACAACCTTTTTTTTTTCTCTCTCATGAGAAGCTCCTGGATGGTAACGAGGAAAGTGTGAGCTTCTTCATTTTCTACCTCTTGTTTTAAATCTTGGGTTTGTGTGCTATCTTAAAGGGTGAGAGGAAAGATAGCCCGCTCCATCATACTGAAATCAGGAAAACAGCATCATAATTGATGACACTCGCCTCAGGCCCATCAGCATGAATCTCGCTGGATCTGTACACCTGAAATGTGTCCTCTTCCTTACCTTTCAACTATGAAAGGTACGCAAATTCATCAGGTCTGTGCTGTGGGGAAAGCTTGGGATTAAACAGGTTGTATTAGTCAGATTCTTATTAGGAAACAGACGTTACCTTGGGTTTGAATGAAACTGATGAAGGGACTTTATAGAAATGCGGACAGGTGTAGGGGAATAAAGGGAAGATAATCGGGCACTTGGAGAGCTGCAGTGATTTCAGACACACGGAGACCTTCCTTAGGACTGAAGAACTTCTGGTGGACCAGAGTGGTAGTGGCGCCCATTTGGAGCTCGAAATACGGAAGGAGGGACACACTGTAGGAGCGCACAGTAGGGCAGACAAATTTAGAGAAATGTGTCTGTGTTGAGGGCGGGAGTGTGGTGCAGATGGAGAAAAACCAACACACAAAAAACAGTTCCCTAGATAGACTTCTTTTTGTCTATGTAAAAAGGAAAGCCAGAAATGATTTTATTTTATATTTTAAATATTTAAAACTTTTAAAAAAATTTGCTCACTGTCCCTGAAACTTCACTTTTAAGGAAACACTTCTTCTCAAGTTTGTACAGGAGCAAGGTCAGCACCTGGGAGGGAGTCTCTCTTTCAATTTTGCACCTGACATGCCTCGCTTGCTTCGTCTTAGTTTCTACCCCATGGGATGAAGTTGTGATACAAGTAGGTTGAAGCTGGAGTGGATCTGATAGGAGAGATTCCAGGTGTGAACTCAGGTTTGAATCATGTAGGACTGGGATGTGGGACTGCATGAAAAAAATGTGTGCAAGTGCCACACAGCACCAGAAACCAGATTCCTGAGACTCTGAGGAAAACAGAAATAATTATTTAACTGCCCCAGGATCCCTGGTGCTGACATGCTAGTCACAGGGAACTTCCCGTGTCCTCCTCCCTGGCCTCACACATTTTAGGTGCTTCCATGGCTTTGGTTTCGAAAAAGTACTTTTTTTGCTTCATCTACTCAAAACATTCTGCATCCCCATCTCCATCTTGAGACTCCAGCTTCCTCTTTAGAGGATCAGTTCAAATGCTCGTCCTTATCAGTGACTCCTCCCTCAAAGAGAATCCTTAGCTGAAATATAAATTCCTCCGAGACTAGGAAGATGCCACCGCTGAGCACCTGTTTTGCTATATAGAAAGTCAAATAGCAAATGATCTGAATTGTGGCTTGGAGAGGTGGTTATCATTTATGCTGCTTTCCCATATTTGCAGTTCTCCTTCTAAAGACATCACAGGAGTGCACTTCCCTACCCTTTCTGAAGTTGTGCACACGTATGAGATTTTCTGGCCAGTGAAATATGATGGTAAGTGACATGTATCATGTCAAAGTAGAAGCCTTTAGAACTAGTGCACGATTCCTCACCTTTCCTTCGCACTTCTGAGATGTTCTAGGTTGGTCTGCCTTTTCAGAGGAGTAGGATGTGGAATAGAGTCTCCCACTGACCTGAGGTGGGTGTGTTAGGTGAGAGGGGAACATTTGTAATTACCCAATTATGAGTAATACAGAAGTTTTAGGAAATACCACTGTTATGGACCACTGACTGTTTGTGTCCCTGCAAAAGCCATATGTTGAAATTCTAATCTTGATGCGATGGTTTTAGGAGATGGGACTTTTGGGAGGTATTGAGGTCATGAAGGTGGAAGCTTCATGAAAGGGATCAGTTCCCTGAGAAGAAGAGACCTGAGAGCTTGCTTCAGCTCTTTTTGTCATCCGCCACGTCCAACTGGAAAGCTGGTTCTCACCAGAACCCAACCATGCAGGCACCCTGATCACAGAAATAAATTTCTGTTGTGACAGCCACCCCATGTATGGTAATTTGTTATAATAGCCAAAACTAAGATTACCACCATCAACTCTGCGAGAACACTTTAAATCCCACTGGCTGAAAAGAAAGAAAGAAACAAACAAAAACAGCCTTTATTGGGCAATGTCACCTAAAACAGTGAACAAAAACAATATAGAGGACCCTCAGTAGGGACCTCTTTCAAAGGATATAAGTAAGGACAAATATATCCGCATGAACAAAGACATGGCTGTGCTTCAGAACATAGAAGGGCTGGCAACTTTTGATGAAGAGCGATTCTGCACAGTAGTTTGTAGAAGAATCCTTCTTCTGAAATATGTCTGTGTCTCTCCATCCTTGCTAAGGTGTAGTTTCTGACACACCTGGAAGGAGGCTCAAGCTGTCCGGTCCTGTAACAAATCTATACACACTGAAAGAGCGGGTGGAGGCCAGGAAGGAATCCATTTGCATCTGAGAGAAGTTTAGAGATGGAGAGCTGTTCTGGAAACATAAGCGCAAAAGTAAAGCTGGTCCAGGTGAGCAGAGTTCATCAAACCCCAGCATCAAAGGATTGCAGAAGATCCTCAAAGGTCACTCAGTTCATTCACCTCCTTTTAAGTAGGATCATAGCAAAACCATCCCAGAAAAATGAGGAGCTGTTCTATTTTTAAAGCTTTCTATAGAAAAAGATTTTTCTTTGACAGAACAGTTTTTTAGCTAGTGTTAAAGTCCATATTCCAAAGGATATGCCTCACTCCCATTCAGGACACTTAATGTAACACTTAGCCTCCGTATGTTTCCTAGGGCTGCCATAACACATTACCAGGAACCAGAGAGCTTTAAACACAGAAGTTTATTTTCTCACACTTCTGGAGGTTAGAAGTCTGAAAGCAAGATGTGCAGCCATTATGGAAAACAGTATAGAGATTCCTCTAAAAACTAAAAATAGACTTACCATGTGATCCAGCAATCCCACTCCTGGGCATATAGCTGGAGGAAACTCTAATTCAAAAAGGTACCTGCACCCCAATGTTCATAGCAGCGCTGTTTACAATAGCCAAGGCATGGAAGACACCGAAATATCCATCAATAGATGACTGGTTAAAGAAGCTGTGGTATATTTATACAATGGAGTACTACTCAGCCATAAAAAAGAATAAAATAATGCCATTTGCAGCAACATGAATGGACCTGGAGAATGTCATTCTAAGTGAAGTAAGCCAGAAAGAGAAAGACAAATACCATATGATATCACTCACATGTGGAGTTAAAAAAGAAAAAAGAAGACACTAAAGAACTCATCTATAAAACAGAAACAGACTTGTGAACATAGTAAACAATCTCATGTTACGACGGAAAAGGGGATGGGAAGGGATAAATGTGGGTGTTTCGGAGGACGCTATTCAACACACTATAGCATCCTCTGTGCTGCTTGCTCAGTCTGAACACATCAGTGATTTTTTTTTTAAACTGCACCCATAATTGATCTTTCTTGCAGTCAATGTGAATTTTGTAGTGCTGCTAATGGAGAAGATTTTCATTTAATTATTTCTCTTGATGGTTTAAATTAATGCAAAATCATTTTCAAATGTCAGCACGAACATGTTCGTTGCAGTGATGTTTGGTGGGAGGACAGACATCAGCCTAAGACCCAGAAGTTGAACTTGAGAAAGTAGAAACGTAGTCACGATAGCTGATTAAATGAATGAACACACTTGGTACACACAATAAGTCAAGACGTGGGATTCTCTTAGCCATGAATAATGCAAAAGGTGTGCAGAGAGGGAAAGCAGGACATGCTGAAGGAATCAGGAAGATTTTAGGGAAGAGAAGAAAGACATAAAGGGTAAAATGGATTTTATGAAAGGATATATATTATATTTAATTGAGGAAACTTCATGATGAAGCATTAAAATTGACGAAGGCATAGCAGTCAACAGAACTGACGGGCCACAAAGACCTCCCCGTGGAAGAACATTCGTGATGACAACAGCTGGGCTTTGGTTCATAAAGGTGAACGAGGATCTGCATGTGGAAGAACTTTCAATGCCAAGTTAGCTTCAAGCATTATCCTGTAGGGGGTGGAGGGGCCCCGGAAGTACTGGAGCCCTAGAGGGACATGAAATTGATGATGGTGGGGATGGTGAACGTGGTGATAGAGTGAGGGTAATGTGTTAGGTACGGGGATCTAAAGATTGTCGCAATGGTCCAGGAGAGTTAGGAGGGATTATTTCACACTGAATAATGGGAAGCGGTAGCATGGGAATTATTTGATCCAGAGAAGAGGCACCACTGAGGGGTCTGTGTTGCTTTCTAGGACGGGTCTATGAGAAAGCACACTTTCCTTCCCATGTACCTTTCCTTCCTCAGGACAGAAGATCTTCAGTATCAGCCCCAGTATGTGAATCTGCTGCTTTGGCTGCTCTCCACTTAACCTGAGATTCATTTAAAAGAATAAAGAAAAGTACATTCTCAGCCTTCACTGTTAGGAAAAAAAAAAACCTCCTTATTCAGCAAGAGATAATGTAAGGTTGCCCTGTTAACTCAGCCTTGCAGAAAACATTTCTGTCAGTTGGCATGAGCTGTGTTCCTTTCACCTCAGGCAGGTGGCAAAGGCATTTTGCAAAGGAGGATTCCAAATTAGGTTAGACAGGAAAAGAGGGAAATGGCCTGGCTCACCCTGGTGGGGAGAGAGCGGACTGCTGAAGAATATCCATGTTTCAGTGCAGCTCTTGGGAGAACTAAAAAAAAAAAAAAAATGGAGAGGATGGTTGACTGCGGTGCCTTCCAAACTTTTCATTGCCCTGTGGCCCTAATGTTCTGGGGCCTGGACGCTTCGGTAAATGATCACATGCCTTCTTCCAACCAGACAGTGCTGCCTCTGGGCTGTCTTAATGCCACTTCCTTCCTTTTGTTTATTCATTTACTTATCTAAGTGGAGGTACTGGGGACTGAACCCATGCTCTAAGCATGCCCTCTACCACTGACCTATATCTTACCCCATCATTTATTTGTACAACGGGTGTGTCAAATGGTCCTTAGGTCGAGAGGTTTTTTTTTTTTTTTTTTTTAGTACGTTCAGTCTGGGTTACAAAAGGTTGGAAACTCATTTTCATTTCTTTGAATTTTCCCAAATAGTGTCCGTAAGAGTCTTGCCAGCAGCATTTTCCTCTGTGCGATGAATGGCTTCTGTGACTTCCTGTGTCTCCCCAATTGAAGCTTATAGGAAGGGTTAATGTGATGCTGTGTTGGGCACAAAGCAAAAATAAATAGTGTTGCCTAATTCCTGCTTTATAGGAACTTGAAATCTTGAACAGAAAGCCACGTTGATTTTAACTTTCACCATTTCTCTTACTGCGTGTCCAGTTAGTTTTTTTTATTTTATTTCCAGATTTTATTCTGCCCAAAGTAAAAGTGTATTATAATTTTCATGTATACCCTCAAAACTCTGAGACAATACTAACACCTTTTAAAAACATATTAATAATAATTTTTATTCTTAACAATAACGAAGGTGTGGAAAAGATTAATCTGACACATTAAAAGTGGTCATCTCCACAGGGAACTTGTCACCCGCCCGTTTGAATTTAGCGTCTCAGCTTCAACCTCTGTCTGACCACTTCCCACATCATAGGGACTGAAGATGCATACCGCATTCAAGACTCCTGAATTATGCTTCAATTTAAGGCTTTTCAGAATCTAATTTCAAAGCTATGCAAAAGGAGAACCTTGTGCGTTACCCAACTTCAAAGAGCACTTGAGATTATTTACCATCATTAAAGAGAGCAGTCTTAGAGACAAAGGCACAGGCTGAAGTCAAAGCAATTTTAGAGACATCATACATCATTGTCTTTGCTGTTACTTCTTCTCTCAACTTATTACAGCCTGTCACCCATCCAAACATACACCTGAAGAACACTGTACAGGTGCTATGTTGGGGGGTTGGTATTTGTGCTCAAACTTGCATTTATAATTCTCTTAGATTTCTTTGCCCCATCTTAAATGTTCCTTAATGTGTCTAACTCCATTTCATTGACTAAGCATAGGAACTCCCTTTTAAACGAATGCAAGAGCGTATTTCTGAAAGTCATACCAAGAGGCACAGCTGTCACGACATCTGACAAATATTCATAGCCAAGGATGCGACCTGGAAAATCTGAATGCGCTCTCTCATTTTTCTCCTATTTTAACATTTATCTCTCCCTTCCTTCAGTAGCATTTGTCACCCTGCCTCTATCGATGGCAACATTTCTTATTTCAATGCTCTCAACTCTTCTCCACCAACTAAATTTACATTTCCTGCTGTTATAAATTTTATTTTGTTGAGAAACATTACTTCAAGAAGACTGACGCTCAATGAACCCTCAAAGGCAAGACGTTGGGAAGAAAAAGGCGTCCCTTTCTTTATAGACTAGAAAAGACAATTATCAATAAAAAGAAAGAAAAAAAAAGAAATAAGGTTTTACATCATTCTGTAAAGTTGCTCGGTCTAGTTCTCTCTCTCTATCAAAGAACATTGACAGAGGATGGGGGATGGGTGGATCAATGAGCCCACTGAGTTGAATCTAATTCTGCTAAGGTGTTTGGGATTGTGAATTTTTTGCCTATAGAACATAAAAATATTGTTTTAGTGTGATATCAAATGTGTTGTATATATTTGTGTCTCATTTTAGACGTTTTTTCATTACACGTTAATTTATAGATGTTAAATTACAGACACTCATGGAAGCAAAAGATTAGAAATTACTTGCTCATGGATCCTTACATGATAAGTAGGGTGATCATATAATTTATTAGCCAAATGTGAATACTTTGGGGAAGGAAAGGGATGCTATTAAAAATTAGGCAGTGACAACAGGCAGAAGCAGGGACTATGACAAACAATAAAGGGCAAATGTTCACCCAAGTCTTCAGGCAGAAAGGAGTTAAGTGG
Organism: Vicugna pacos; assembly: GCF_048564905.1. Classification (NCBI taxonomy): domain Eukaryota; kingdom Metazoa; phylum Chordata; class Mammalia; order Artiodactyla; family Camelidae; genus Vicugna; species Vicugna pacos. The sequence continues at coordinate 5,890,181 of NC_133008.1, read as the reverse complement.
CTTGGCCACATGCCTTGTAAGTGCCACACAAGACCAGAAACCAGGTTCCTAGCATCCCACTAGGAATGCATCGGAACTCAGTTAGCTACAGTCTGAAAATGTGCATTGATCATTTTGCCCAAGGTCTGAAGAAGAATCACATCAAACCACTGACCTAAGATAAATGGAATTAATGTTGCAACTGCATTCTCCCATCTTCTCACTGGACTTAAGATGGTAAAGGGTTCTGACAGCATGCGTTGCCCTTGGCCAAACCAAACCAAGCTGACATGATCCACTCTGATATGGCCAACTTGTTAATGAGAGGCATGAAGACGTTCTGCCCATCTGTGCTCATCTCACCAACTCCTTGGGTGCAGGACCGGGTGTGCCCTGGGGTCGATACAGGGAGGAGTGATGAGTGGAGGTGATTTTTCATCCATCACTATTCCTGTTTCCCTATTTAGCACAGCTAGTGGAAGTCACGTTTGTTATTTTCGCTTCTTTTGTCTTTAGTATACACTGAACACTTAATCAGATTCCAGAAATATGCTAGAGGAGTTCACATACATCACTGTTATTTATTATGCTTTGAGATCTGAAAAATTACCAGGGGAGTCAGATGAATATGTTGTTGCATCTCATCGCCTGCCTGTTTCAGTGTGGGTCCTCAGGTTCCATGGGAAGCCCCCTGCAGGACCCTTCTTCCTGTTTCCCCCTCATCAGGGAAAGGTTTACCAGGATTTCTGTTTCAGAAATGACTCCAGTTATATTCCCAACCTCATTCACTAAAAGAGAGCAAACAGTGGCGTCCCTGCTACTTAAGCACAGTGAAGACACACCTGGATTTTCTTAAATATATTTTGCTCAAGGAAATTTGTGGAGGAAAAGTCCAGGATGAGTCTTTGGTTCATCTTAACAAATACTTTTGTAGAGTTGTGGTTGAGGAAGCCTTTCCTGGGCCTTACAGGCATCTTGCCCCAAAGATTAAAATCTGTGAGAAGGAATCACTCAGGGACTTAAATGACTATATCTTAAGGAGGAGGCATGTTGTCACATAGCAAAATTCAAAGACTATGCTTTCAAAGTTTCAAGTAGCAAAAAAGGAGGCAACGTTCTCAGAGAGAAAATTATATTTAAGGTGGGACTTAAAAAATGGGTAAAATTCTGACAAATAGAAGGAAAGAATATTTTCAAGCGAAAAAATAGCATGAATTGCAGCAGGGAAACAGGAGAATATACAAAAGGTGTGATTAGGGAATGGGTGCAATCAAACCTTAGCTGGGATTTGGGGGCCAGAAGCAAACAGTGGAAGATTAATGGTAACTCAGATCACTTCTGAATCCCTTCTCAGTGGAAATAAAAAAGACACACTAGGATGCTCAAAACAAACACTATGTTTTAACGCAATGTCTAAGGTACGAGGTTTTGTTCTTTTTAAATCTGTGTCGTGAATATTATTTCATTTAATTTTGATAACATATCTGCGATATAGGCAGGGCCCTTCTTTCCATTTGCGGGTTGGATAGCTGAGATAAACAGAGAGTTATTGCTACCCTGGTCAGGTAGGTAACACTCTCTCCTTCCTTCTGTCTCCCACTGGAAGCAAAGTGCTTGGTCAAAGAGCGATACCTTTTCACATGTGGAGGCTTGCTTTCCTGCTGAGATTTTATTTCAGTTCTGAAAGTGGGACAATGTATTTGTCAGGAAACTTCAGCGGATTAAGCCACGGCTTCAACCATGCTAATCAGGCTGCTGCACTCAAACTGTGAGCAGAACCTTGCCAGCTCCAAACGGCTGCTGCCCGGCCATCTCATCGTCCACCTGCCGTGCACCTAGCGCTTCAGTCCCAACTCTGAGGCCCAATAGACTGAGCCTCGGCCTGGCTCCACGCCTTGGCCCCTTCTCCACTGCTGCTGCCACCTACAGTCCACGTTGCCATCTTCGGGCCCCACATCCAGCCCCCCTGCTGCAACTGACTGGTTTCTGGGCTGGCAGAGACCACTGTGCAGATGGGGTCAGTATGAATATCCAAGTGGCAAATCAAAGCAAATGCAGATGGGAACACAGGGTGTAGACGAGAACCTTGGATCCAACGATGATGGGCCTTTAGAGAGATGAAAACTGCTAATTAGTGACCTTGGAACCATCCTCATTGGCTAAATAATAAATAAAAATTTATCAGAGTTGGTTTTACTAGTAAATCCAATTCAGGGGCTATGCCAAAATACGATGGATTCAGCTAGTTTTAATCCCCGAGGGTCATCCGCAGGTGTATGGAATGGTGGGGCCGTACAGTATTTGCATGTGATTAGCATGTAATTTACACTCTTTAATTTAGACTCTGCAATTTGTTCTCAGTCTCCTTTTGAGTGGAAACTTCTTTAATTTTCTTCTTTGGGGGTGATCTTTTTTACCTTTTCCCATACTTTTTAGTCCCCCTGGTCTTAACAGAAATACTCAGGTGGAAGAATGTGTCATGGAATCTGCGTGACACAGAGCAAACTTCCTAGGCTTAAGTGAGTGGGCATCATGAATGCCCTGAGCTCTCTAAATTGCCCCTTCCCCCAGTCTGTTCAGAGAGCATCAGCATAAGGTCATGCCAGTCTGCCAGGCAGGGAAACACACCCCATTGGTATAGGATTACCTAGGTTTGAGTGCAGTTCTTTGCGTTTCAAACAACTGAGTGAACATCTATCTCTGAGTTTCAGATGTTCCTCGTGATCCCAGAGGAGGAAAAATTACTATCTCATGGTCCTCACATGGTGATAGGAGCCAATGAGATAGAATGTACAAATGAGTGGTGAATATTGATCCAGTCTTCATTTTTTAAAATAATATTTTCCTCTGAATTCTGCATTGATTTTTTAAATTTCTTTAACTGCTAGACTGAAATAAATATTTATCTTGATTACTGAATTTGTATGCCCCTTAAATTTTGTTTTCGAGGTGAATGCCTTACTTGCCTCATTCTAGTTTTCAACCTGGGCACACAGTAGGCGGTGGTACAGAAATAAAAGGATTCATCCAACCAGGTACTGCCACAGAGAGCTACTGAGTGCACCCAACGTCTTGGTCAGCTCAGAAGAAACGCTGGTTCCCCCGACCCAGACATGTGGGAAAAAATGTTGACACTATGACATTGTTAATGCTGAAGCCTTCTCCAGAAGAAACTGCTAAATCTGGTCTCTCACTGCCCTTGAGGATGAAACACCAACTTCTTAGTCTAGCTTCTAAAATGCACTGCAGTCTAGCCCTCTTAGCGTTAATTCTTACACCCACCATTGACCCGTTCATTCAGTTGCTCATCACTACTGCTCAGAGACCCCACTCTCAATTCAGAGTCTGACTTCTTGACTCCTTTGTCCTTCCTGCAATTTACTTTTCCTACTGAGCAAAGAAAAACCACTAACTAGCTTGCAGGTTTCAACTGAAAAACTTATGTCTCTGCCAGGCCTTTCCAGATGATTCCAGCCTTCCTAATATTCCTTCCTAATATTCACACTGAGTGCTGCCTCGTTGTGTAGGAGCTGGATACATTGGGTTCTACTGCTCCTTAACTACTTTCGCATGTGTTTTGTTTTATTCTTTTCTCCAGTGAGGTGGTGAAATTCCAAAAGGCAGACAAAGTGTCTAAGGATTTAATTCCCCACCCCCTCCATGAATTTTTACACACACACATTCACTCACATGCACATTTTCCCTCTTCATGAGGATCTGCAATGCTCTCATATATTTCAAACTCTATCATTTATATCATATAACTTTTATCTTTAAGTATTGAATTTAGGGCATGGTTAGATCTTGTACTAAAATCTTCCTAGTAGTTTCTTGTGAATTTGATAAGTTCTCTAACTTGATTATTAGCTCCTCTGGGGCAGGGAATACAATTTTCTCTTCTCTTGTGTCATCTTTAGTAACCTCCGAAGGCCACAGTACGTTTCTGGCAATGTACAGCTCAAACTCTTGAGTGCGTAAACAAATACCCCTGGCAGGAATTAAAAAAAAAAAACTATCATTAACTTCTCTATGGGTATTTTACCCAAAGTTGCTCCATATTTGAGAAATTTACTCTTTCTAACTTAATTAAATGTACGCCTTCACTCTGAACTTTCCCGAACTGTGTAGATAGTTGTTAAATGAATGTTTTTAGGTTAAAACCATTTTCTGATGTAGAGACAAAAACAAAAATTGACAAGAAATTTTGGAAATATCTATCTTTCCTTTATATTTGACTTCTTTTTAACATTCTATTTACAGACCATAAACTCTCAGGAACTCTTTTGAAATTTCTTAGCACTCATACCAAAGTCGACCCCATAAACTCTGCCCATTTTTGTCAAGAGTTAGCCAAGGCAGAAAACCCTGGGGATGGAGGGTGTTGGTAAAGTTCACCTATAGTTAAACATCAAAAAACCTAAGTTATTCTCAAACTGGAACAGAATCTAAAACACAGAACAATGCAGGGGTTGTGAGAATAGCAGTCCCATCTATTCATCCTGTCATGGCTGCCAGGCATTATCTGTAGCATGTTTATCTCCAACTTCCTTACATAGTTTTTCTGACTCCATGACTTGCTGTGAAATCATTCTTCCAAAAGAAAATATGATTTCCTTAATCTAGTCAAGGGACCTCACTTTAACTCCAAAGGTGAAGAGAAAAGGAACCTAAAAGATAAATTCTTCTGCTAAAATGTTACTTCCAAAGTTACTTCTATTATTTCTATCTCAAAGTAAGCAACTTTTAATTGGAGTATCGTTTTTCTCCCACACTGGAGTTCATCTTTCATGTTCATGTTCTCCCCTTTCTTTGTATTTTCAACCAAAATATTACATGAACCAGGGATGTCCTGGATGCACTGACTCATAAACACCAATTTTTAAATTTTCAGGGACATTGAAAGCCAGTCATTAAAGACAAGCTATCATTAGAAATTAAATCACATTCACTTTACTTAAATATATTATATTAAAAACAAACAAATGAAAGAATGCCTACCACACATCTTCCTAAATATTTTATAGCATGATATTATTTATGATTCTGAGAATAGTTATGTTTATTCTGTCTCAGCAGCAGAAACGTGACATAATGGTGCTCTATTGCTCAGCTCTTCCCAACCCCACATTCAGTTGCATCATATCTGTAGCTTGAAATTCACAGAAACAAGAGACCACTGTAGATGAGGGCTTGATTCATTGCTTTGTTGGTCATCTTGACTTAAGAAGGTGATGGGCAAGTGCTATTGACACAGACTAAAATTTAAGATGTGTTGTGTCATGAACAACACAAAGCCTGGGGAAATATTTTCCCACTATTTGAAACTACTATCCAATTAAGTAAGCAACGTCATTTGTGAATGTGAAGTTTTTGCCTATCTCCATTATTTTTAATTCTTCTTACTTGTAAACAGACACGGAGTATCAGCTAACTGTTCAAAATGTACCCCTTGTTCATTTGTAATCATAGATTGACCTCAGTTACAAGACATTAGCAAAAATCATCACACCATTCTAAGAGTATCACTTGGCTATTTGGAATCTGCAATATGCAGTGTGTGTTATGTTATTATTTGTAATTTAGTTCCCTTGCATATATTTAGTTTTTACAATTTGTAAGATAAATGTGTATGTGTACACACACACACACACAAGATTTGGATTTTTAGTGGGTAGAGGAGTGAAACCACATACTTAATATTTGTCAGCACAACACAAAAGTATTATTAGGTAATTAAAACTTTTATCTAATAAAGATATAAGATGTGACCTCCTCATAATCCTGCCAATATATTTTGATTGGATTAGTGAATCCTTGATGTCTCAAAAGGCTTCATATCATTAAAGTTCATTGGTGAAATGGTAGGAAAGTTCCTATCATAGGGTGGTGAGATCGGAGGACTTCTCCTTTCACCTTAAATCAACCTTTATAAAATTTGACTGTCCAGATGTAACTTAACTAGTAACAGTGGATCAGAAAGCAAGTGTATAATTTGGTGTAATTTCTAATACAGCAAGAAAAAGACATGAGCTTGAATCCCAGCTTAGTTGACAGTGAAATGCTATCTGTTGACAACTCACTTTACTCCCCTGTAAATGCAAAATTAAGCAAATACATGATCTTACTAGTTCCCGAATATCACTGCATATCAAAATTACCTGCAAAACTGTTCACATCAAAGAATTTTTTTTTCCCTCTAACAAGATCTACTGAAATGTAAACTCTAGAAGTGGGACCAAGACATTGGAACATTTTAATGCTCCCATATAGTTTTTATGACAGATTTGGAAACCCACTGTTTCCAAAATTTTTGCAAGTCTCACAGGCAAACAGTAAACTGATTAGTCAAGGTGTGGGTGCCAGATATTTTCAATAATTTACCCATTTTCCTGTCTCATGTCTGTGTCTTCTCACATATACTTCTTTTACAGATCGCATGCCCGCCAAGTGATTTTTGTATCATAATAGTTCCCCCACTACAGCGTACATATTCAATGTTGTTTGTAAGCAATTATTCAGCTACTTTTAAAGAAGCCATATGCATATATGTCAATATTTCTAAAATATTAGCGCATATTACTATGAGAAAGCATGACAGATCTTTACTAAAATCAAGAGCTGCTATGGCTCCAGATCAATAGATTGATAAACATATAAATAAAAGAAAACCAGTTTGGATAAATTTAGCTCTCAATTCTTTTTTTTTTAATGTTTAGTACTGCAATCATTCTAACCATTTAAAAAATATTTTTAACAGTGTTTCTGAAAATATCTCTTCATTTTCTCTTAGGTTCTATGATAGAATTCTTCATATTTATGCATAATAATAGCAAAAACATATTTAGAAATTATTTTAAAATCTACATCTGTACCTCCCATAAATTTATATATATATATATTTATATATTTAATTTTTATAACAATTTGTAGACAAAACATTATCTCCTATATTTTTAATGAACGGTAACTAAAGATTAGAAAGTCATTATGGAGAATCAGTTACAGAGATAAACTCAAAGATAAGTAGGTGTCTTGGTTCTATATCACATATGTTTTCATATTTGCAAGTTATTCTCTGGAATAAAATAATAATTGCAATAAAGGAAATCATCATTATTCTTCCTAGTTGTTAACCGTTTTTCTAGAGATTTGAGGCTGATACACTTAAATGGTCTCTTTGGAAAAGTTTTGGACTTCTTCCATCTGAATTTAAGAAAATTTATGTATGTTTTTAATCTGGCTTGGGAATTCTCAGTGGTTCACATTCTTTTCTAACGTGGTTGTCCAAAAATCTGAAGAGAAAGACAGGTGCCATTGCTTTTTGCTACCTCATTGGCTGAAATGCCTGTCACTTCTTACAAACTGACTGAAATTCCTGCCATCTGCTGCTGTAAACCTCATCTAAATGTAAATTAAAATAAAAAATGGTTCTTGAGGAAAAAAAAATCCACAACTTTAAACACCATAAACCTTGGCTCATTTTGTAGTGGTTTAATGGTTTTTCTGCCATCCAAGTTTCCAGCTTCCAAAGTGATGTCTAAAGACACCCAGCACAGGTGCCCTGGGGATAGCTGGACCACGTCCAAGCTTCCGTTCCTGTGGAGATGAAGGACTCAGCGGCAAGATCCAGGGAACTGCCTTTCTGAAGGCAGTTCGTGTAGACAGGGAGCATGAAGACCACTTAGAAGAGTTGATCAGTTCATCGAATGGAAAAGTAAACTTGTCCTGTTCCATCCACGTTTTTTTTTGGATAGCCTTAACTCTACTTTCCTGATTTTTAATTTGTTCCTTCAATGAATATATACGGAACAACAACTCGTGATGAAGAGTAATCCTGTGCCGCAGTTTTTAGAAGAATCCTGCTTCTGAAATGTCTTCATCTCTCCATCCTTGCTAAAGTGCACCTTGATGGAAGCTCGGGCTGTTCTGTTCTGTAACCAGTCTCAACACTTCAGAGGTCATATTCCCAACTATGGGAAAAAATAATGATGAACTGAATTAATCCTTCCTCCTTAAGTGTGGGATCAGCTTTGGCCTTAAGCTTTGGGTGCATCTTGGCTTCTGTAGCCTTTGGTCTGTTGGCTCTGACCTGAATTTTCTATAAAGCCCACAAGTTTATGCTGGAGTTGCTGACCTGGAGTGAAACCTGATTAACGTGACTGACTCCCTGGCATCTGAGCTGGCTTCCTACACTCTCTGCTCTTGTTGTCTTAATTTAAGTATAGACTCATCACTTGAAACTAGAACTTTGCCTATTTGTTTAAATACTGTCCCATGTCAAATATCTCTCTGTGACTATGACATTTACTGCTCCAGGCACACTCCTATCAATATAAAGTGAATGTGGGTGGAATTCATATCTTCCCCTCCATCTTATTCACCTGGAAGACAGCACAAATATAAAGGGGCACAGAAATTAGGGTTGTACGATGTCACTGAATGTCTGTTTCCACTATAATTTCACTAGGGCCAGGGAACATTTTTGTTTTTTATTACGCTGCTTCAAAATTCTACCATGTCTGTATATAATAGGTTTTAAAAATTGACTGTTTATCATAATTAGAAGAAAAAGTTGTAACTATGTCATTAATTTAGTTTGTGTAGACATGACAAACTCTAAAATTTATATATGTAGATATACAAAAATTTATATATATAAGTATATAAATATATGTATATGTTCTTTATATATACATATATGTATTTATATATAAATATATAAATATTTTAATATATGTATATGTATTTTTTTTCTCTCAATTATAGGCTATTAGCAAAGCCTACGTTTGTTCTAGTTAGAATCATCTCTATCATTATGTAACAGCAAACAACCCTCAAATCTCAGTGGGTATAAATAATACAGATGGACTTTTTTAAAATTTACTATTCATGTTCCTCAGGATGGTTAGAGGTTGTGCCGAGTGTCATCCCCACTTGAAACCAGGCTGATGGAGAGGCCATTGTCTGAAATATTGACATCCCTGTGATGCAGTGGGCGAGTAGAAGCTCTGTGGGATCTCAGCGTATAACTGAGTGCTCTGGCATTTACTACTCAATGACCAGAGCTAGTTACGTGGCCCCAGCGAACTACAAAGTCAGAAGTACAATCCTACCACGTGCGTAGGAAGGGTGAGAACTTCATGCATCTGGAAAACATTCTAACAATAACCAAAGCATCTACTCATGGGAAGCAGAGGAGACATGCAACAATTTAAAACACAGCTTCAGTTTGAGAGATTTTGCCCTAGGATATGCTAATGATGAAAGACAAGATTATAAACATCTCAAAAAAGAAATTTATATTGTTAAACATCTCCACTTTGTGAATAATGGTATGAAGTGAATCTCAACTTAGACAAACATGACATCATTCAAACAAGTCTCTTCCATTTGGAGGGAGAGGTGATCTACAAAGTGATCGTGCAGAGTAGGTCAAGTCCAATCTCATGGAAATATGGGACTGGATCTGAGGCAAGAGGAGAAAGTAAGAAATTGTCTGTATACAAAGTATAGGAATAAAAGATTCTGAAAGACAGTGTTATACAGAAATGCATGAACTTATTATTGGTTGTGGTCAGAGGCCGGTTAAACGCTTATTGAAAAGAAGGCGTTATCCCCCATAATCAAACTCTTAAATATGTTAGGTGTCAGTGCTAATCTCATATTATTCCGTAATTCTAACCACCATTATCATAATTGAATAAAAAGAAAGGGCATTTTTCTTGTCTGTGAAAATCAGCAATAGCTCCTTTTTGGTTGGTGGTGGGGGCGGGGTGCTGATTTTTATTAAGGCAGTGCCAAAGAGGGGAAATCCATCCCTTCTTACATGGAATCCTTTAATATTAAGGAATTCTGGCTCTCCAAAGTCACCTCTTTCTTTTTGGGTGTTTTTTTTTTTAACCACTGTATTGAGGTATGATTGACACATGAAACACTCTACATATTTAATGTATACAAGTTGATGAGTTTGCAGACATCTGTTTTTATCTGTTAAACCATCCTTACAATCCATGCCATAAACAAATCCATCATCTTCAAGGTCCCCAGTGTCCTAAATATCATCAGAAAGACCACAACAAGCAATAGCATGAACGTGCTTCTCAAAATGCGGGACCCAAACCGGCGGCAGCAGCTGGGAAACTTGTCAGAAAAGCAACTTTCAAACCTACAGCTACTAAATTGGAAATTCTGGGAGTGGGACTCTGGTGCATAAGCTCCAGGGACTGATGCATGCTGAAGTTTGAGAGTTGCTGATATCTGAGAAACCATTAGGGACTCTCTGTACTCTATTTTGGCTGTCGTTGCACTGTTCAACTTCACCATGGGAGAAGTTTCTAAATCTGCAAGAGAATGATGGCAGAGTAAATCAGGAAGTCTGGGTCTGGGGTAACTGTCCATGTCTTCTTTTTACTTTCCTTCAGTCTAGACCATTCTCAGGGTATTGAACTTCAGACGCCAGCTCCTCCTTTTGGATGATAAGCTCTTTGATAACAAAGACGGTGTCTGCATCATAGAGTAGAACACCCACAGCAGGTCATCCATACATATCTGTCAAGTTAATAACTGTGCCACTTAATAAATGAGTGAGTGAGTATGTCTGTCCACGAGGGATGAATTTCTGACTGGGAACTTACCACCCTCTCAGGAAATAAAGGAAACATCTCCCACTGATTGGACCATGGGTGGTCTATTCGTGGCAATCCTGGAGGAGAGGTAAGGTGTGAATAAATGCTGGGCACCTGGTAATATCTGTGTAAGAGTCCCCTCAGTGATTGATAAATGGGAAGTATGCACTTTGGACTATTGCTCTGACCCTCTCTCCAGACAGCGTGTCACCTGCATGAGTGGACATAGGACTGAGGAGGAGAACAAGACTGCTCAGAAGTGGATCTGCGATCCAGCCCCACTTGGGATTCTGACACCCAAATGCTGTGACATGTAACCTGGGTTCTGTTTGTCAAAAAAAGTTTTTACTGTATATAAAAATAGATAAAAATACAAATTTCTTCTGTATAGCACAGGGAACTGTATTTAATATCTTATAATAGACTATAATGAAAAAGAATATGAAAACAAATGTATGTATATATATACATGAGTGGGACATTATGCTGTACACCAGAAACTGGCATATTGTAACTGACTATACTTCAATAAAACAATAAAAAAAGGTGTGCAAATAAAAAAAAGGTTTTGTGTAATGTCCTTCTACTAATATAAAATTTCAATGATTATTTAATGTAATTTGTTATAGAACCAAAACTACATTTTAAATACCAAGTTCCTACTCTCAAAAAGACAATATCTATTGAGGTTTAAAAAGTAACTTATTCATTTTTTATTATAATACCTGTATTTTCTTAAAAAGGACAAATAAAAAGAAATATTAGTAAGAGAAATTTTACTTCTCAACCATATAATTCTCCTAATCTGTACATACCCTGGTTCTTTTTTCACTTTTAGGAACAAGCTAATTGAGTTGTCAGGTTGTGTGAGGGGAAAAGAGTCATCTTATATTTGCCAGTCAAATCATGGTTGGTTCTTTGAGTCAACATTCTCTTCTCTTGCTCAGACACAAAAGGAATGTAAGGGCTGGGGAATCAGAGAATAGTTAAAATTTAATAACTTTATAACGATAAATACTAAATTCGCTGATGCTTAACTTGATTTATCTTTCCCAATATTTTTCAAATATTCTGATTATAAAATAACCTACATCACACTGGTGTTCAGAAAAAGTGGGGGAGAACGGCATACTATGTTAAAAAAAAAAGCCAGACAAAACTATGATTTAGTATAGAATACAGAGATTCATTGACTTTGTATAAATTCAATTAATTTTTAATTAAATGACATTGTTATCAAGAGCATATTTCTGATTGGTATCTATAAACACCACAGTTGTTATTGTTCTTCTCACTTGTCTAATTTTGAACAAGAAAGTCAGGAAAGACTTTCTGGAATGTTTTTTCCACAAACTTGCCCTGGATGTAGACAGTTCCAGAGTTTGTTTACTGGCCCATCAGTATTTTTGTGGATCTTGTCCCTTCATCCCATTTTGTCCTCGTAACTGAGTGAGTGATAACTTCTCTCAGTCACTGGACAGCTCTTACAGCAACCCTGGACCTGGCTGTTTGACAATGTCCAAAGAAAGGGGCATGGGTGCGACTTCTCTTGTGTTTAACAAAGGATGTCAGTTTTTCCCAGAAGCCTCCAGCAGATTTGCTCCCCATCTTCCTAGCTAAAACTGGATCATATGGCTCCTGCTATGGAAAGGAAGGGCTGGGAACGTGAGTATCTGGCATTTTCAGCCTTCGTTTGGGAGGCAGACTTTGGGGAGAGGAGAGAAGGTCCTGCTGTCTACACAACTGGCTAGTAGTAGGAAAAAAGTGTCACATTTCTTACAACAAAAGGCATTAACTTAGAAGAATGAAGTAACTACTGGTGGAATCTCAAGTTCAAAGACCAGTGGATTTTTTTTTGTTTTGTTTTTAAATAAGGACGATTTCCTAGGAATCCTAGAATTATCTATTCCATTAGCCTTCAATGGAGCCTTTCCTTTCTATGACTGATTTTCATTTCATGATTTTTTCCCTGAATGCTGCTTAATTCTTAACACAAGAACTGAAAAGCAAAGGAGATGGAATGTTATTGCCAAACTGCAGTAGGCAGTAAATACAGATTTTAAATGATGGCAAAAAGTCCAACATTGTCTCCCCCAACAGAACAGCCTGTGGATTAAGGCAAGTTCCAGATCAGGAACTATCACTCACCAGTTTAACAAAGAGAAACAGAATATGTGAGCTTTCTTCCTTTGAGTTGAGATGTGACCCTCAGTGTTTGAAAATATTTAAACATTTTGTGCTCCCTGAGAGAAGTAAGGAGGAATTTAACTGTCTGAATACAGCTATGTTTAAATATACATGCACATATCCACCGAGACGTAGTCCTGTGTACATACACATCAACAAAACGTCACTCCCTTGATGACAGCTTGGTGAATATTTCTTTCCTTTAGCAAAATTCTGATGGACCCACATTTCAGGTTCACACAAAGGAAATAATAAAAATCAGAACTGAAATGTAAATTCGAAACCAGAAAAACAATCGAAAAAAAAATCAATGAAACCACAGGCTGATTCTTTGAAAAGAATCAATAAATGTGATACACCTCTAGTCTGAGTAATCGGGAAAAAATTAGCAAAGACATAGATTAACAGTATCAGGAGTGAGAGATGGAACATCAATAATCATTCTAGTGTTTCTTGTAGACAAAAATAAAACAATCATTATAGCATGATTAAAAGGACAGGAAATATGATGAGCAAGTTTAAGCCAATATAGTCAACAATGTAGATGAATGAATACATTTCTTGAGAGACATATAATACCAGACTAACTCAGAAAAGCAGAAAAGGAGGCTAAAACAGAATGCTTCTATTTCCATAAAATAAGTTGAATTTGTAGTTTAAAACTATGCCACAAAGATACCTTAAGCCTAGTCTTTATTAGCAATCTTTACCAAACATTTAAGGAAGATAAAATGTTAATTCTACACAAGCTACCAGAGAAATAAAGAGAAGGAAATAATTACAAACTTATTCTACAAGACTAGCATTACCCTGGTAACAAAGCCAGGCAAAGATATTACAAGTGAAATAAAATACAGAACAATATCCCCTGTGAATCATATATGAGAAAATTATGAATAAAATTTTAGCAAATCAAAATTAAAAAATGCAAGAAAATGATAATATAGCACTACCAAGCATGGTTTATTCCAGGGGTTCAGGACTTACCACTTGAAAAATCATCCAACTTAATTCATAAAATTAACAAACCAAAAAAAAAAGAGGGGGTTGAAGATATTGCTCAGTGGTAGAGTGCATGCTTAGCATGCAGGAGGTCCTGGGTTCAATCCCCATCATCTCCATTAAACAAGTAAATAAACCTAATTACCCACCCCCAAACAAAACAAAACAAAGAAAAATATAATTCAACATTCATTAATGATAAAAACTCTCCGTATCCAAGGAACTGAAGAAAGTGAAAATGAAAGAAAATGAAAACCTACATCTCACATTATACTTAATGTTGACAGACACATTGCCATTTAAAGAGTAATGCATTTTCAAAGACTAAAGTTTCCTCCAATGATCAAGAACAAAAAAAATATGTCTGCTTTCACCACAACTATTCAACATGTAGCAAAGTTGTGATCAGTGAAATAAGGAAAGAAAAAGAAAGAAAAAGCATCCAGATTAGAACGGAAGAAATAAAAATGTCTTTATTTGCAGAAAACTACATATCTACATGGAAAATCTAATATTACTACATAAGAGTTACCAGAGCTAATAACTGCAATTAGCAAAATTATAGGAACTAAGATTAATATACAAAATTTGTTTATTTCTGCATGTTAGCAATCAAGAAATAAATTAAAATAAAAATACCATTTATAGTAGCATCAAAATATAAAATATTAGGAATAAATCTGATAAAATACCTGGAAAATGATACACTGAAAACTTCAAAAGTTTACTAACAAAATTTTGAAAAGTCCTCAATTATTGGAGAGATATACTATATATTGTTCATGGATTGCAAGTCCCTAAATTGTTTTGATGTCAGTCTTCTCAAATTGATCTATAAATTCAACACAATGCCAGTCAAAATCTCAGTGACATTTTTTTTGAAGAAACTGATTAGCTGTTTCTAAAACACATGTAAAAATTAAAAGTCCAGAATAGCCAAAGCAAGTTTGATAAAAACAAAACAAAAATAGAACAAGATTGGAGGGCTAACAGTACTGGACTTCAAGGCTTACTATAAAGCTACAGTAACAAATGGAATGTGTTATTGGTAGCAAGATAGAAAAATAGAACAATTGAATAAAACAGAGACTATAAAAGACCCACACACATACAACAATGGAATTTTGGCCATAGTGCAAAGGCATCTCAGTGAACAATGGCTACTTTTCTCAACAAATGATGTTGAAACAACTGGGTATCAAGACACAAAATAATGAACTTTAATCCACATCTTGCATCACAGACTAAAAATTAACTCAATGTCAATCATAGATCTAAAAGTAAATATAAGCTATAAAACCCCTATAAAAAAAACTTCTTTCCATCCATGGGTTAGGCTGAGGTTTCTTAGCTATGACACCAAAAGAATGACACAAAAAACAAAACACTGATAAATTTAGACTCATAAAAATTAGTAACTTCTGCTCTTTGAAGACACTGTTGGAAGAATGAAAAGACAAGTCCTAGATGGGGAGGGAACATTTGCAAGCATATATCCAAAAAAAAAAAAGGACTTATATTCAGAATATAAGACCTATCAAAAGGAAAAAAAAGAATACAAATAACCCAATAAATAAAAGCTCATACTACTTGAATAAACCTTGCTCCAAAGAAGACATATCCTCAATATCATTGGCCATTACACTAATAATACAATTAACAATACAATTAAGAATCACTGCACACCTACTGGAATGCCTACAAAGAAAGGCTAAAATAAATGTTTATAAATGAACTATTGATGAGAATATTGAGGAACTACTGCTCTGAAATTCTGATAGAGGGAATGCAAAATTGTGCAACTACTATGACCAGTCTAAAAATAGTCTGGCAGTTTCTTAATAAGCTACACCTGTATCTATCATATGATCCAGCCGTTCCACTCTTAGGTATTTACTCAAGAATTAAAAAAAAATATGCATCCAAAGTCTTACATATGAATGTTTATAACAGTGTTATTTTATTTCATTTATTTATTTTATAGTTGCTTTATTTTTAATAGACAAAAACAGAAAAGAAAACAACAGATCACTAGAGAAACAAAAGTGATCATGTCCATACAATGAAATACTACTCAGTAATGAAAAATGGTTATTGATAAACACACCACGTAAGTGAATCTCAAAAGAATTGAGTAAAAGAAAGCAGATTAAAAAAAAAGTCTTTTTCGTATGATTACATTTCTATTAAGTTTCAGAGAATGCAAAATTAATCTATATTGACAGAAAGCAGAGCATGCTAATTACATTCTAGGTCCTGGAATCAGTTTATCTCCAGCCCAGGATCACGGCTTCCAAGTTATCACAGATGACAATTTCATCCTAAGTTTTACTATTTTGTAACCACTTTTGTATCTTCAATACGAGTTTCCTTACCTTTGCTACCATGTCCTAAGAGCAAGAGCATAGCTTTATGGTATTGAATTACAGTAAGCACAAGGGGATTCCTCTCCTGGTATCAGTTTATATACCAATAAGCAGATGCTTCAGTAGCTGAGAAGAAATGAGTACAATGCAACACCATATATGTGTGTGTGTGTGTGTGTGTGTGTGTGTGGTTCTACTCAGAACTGCTATAGGCCACTTTGGTTTCCATGTATTGGCCAAAAGACAAGGAGGAGGGGAAATAAAATATAATCATCATCCTGGCAGAGTCAGCAAATATTTTAAGCTTTTAAGCAATCTACTGCAGGGCGTTATGGAAAGAGAGACCATCCCATGATTATAAAGTAGAACACGGAATTGAAGTTGGGTAAGAAAGGATGTAAAAGAAGCAGGCAAAAAAAATCTTAAATCAATGTACTGAGAACTATGTTAGTCTTAAAATCAGTGTGTTATAATAGGGCTATTTGAGAAAAGGAGCTAGAAAATACACGAGAATTTGATTGGGGGGGAGAAGATGATTAGCATTTTTGGAGGAAATATCCTCTGATTAAATCAATATCACTTGGATTTGACATTCTAATATTTGACTTGTCACTGTCTTAGAAATTCTGCGTTTAGACTGTGTCAGTACGACTGCAATTAACACACACTTGGCACGCTGTTGTTTTTCCCTTGTGGGTTTTCAGAAAATCTTGGCTGTCGATACAGATCTCCAAATATCTGCTTGAATGGACTGAGAGATATTAATTGTAAAGACAACTGAAATTAGTGTATTGATCAGGTAGAATTCTGTTTCATTTTTGAGGTACATTTGGCATCTTGATTGAGTTGATTCTACAGAAATCTCTAGAATATGTTCTGGTTGGACATTCCTCATGTCTTTTTTCACTCAAAAAAAAAAGTTTTTTAAATATGAATGCAATGCACCAGAAATACTCTGATTACTAAACAAAGGGCTAGCTTTAGACATTTTCTTAAGGCAGAAGGATCTGAATCTTATGTGACAAACAATACAAATTTGGTCCAAATTTGTACCTTATGAAAGATACAGAGAAGAAATACTGGTTTAAAAAAATTAATCCATAAATGTCAGAATAAAGTCACAAAAGAACTTCTTTTTTCTCTGCAGAAAAAAATAATTGTGAGAAAGAATAAAGTGACTGAGAGGAATCCATTGTATTTCATGCCCAAGAAAACCTCAATTGTGCTATTTATTAGTTTACATGGTGGCAGCTCTGCCCCTATTTAAAAGGACATGGAACTCATTGTGCAGCTCCCCAGAAGCATGGGGCACTGGGGAAAAGAGGCAGCCATCATCTAGAAAACAAACAGTGAAATGAATCGCTATTTGTCACCTCTCTAGCTGTTCTGTTGACCCTTGGTCCCCATCTCCTCTGAGTGGCTTCATGCACAATTCTTAATAGAGTATAAAAGAAAAAAGCAACGCCTGCATGTTTAGAATGAGGGAGTCATCCTCCAAAGGTTGCCACTTAAATGGTAAAGAATTGTAACTGTCATCTTTGTCACCAGATTCTTTTTCCTCTTAGAAGAATGCTCTTTGAGCGCGATTTTCTTTCTTTCTCATCAGCCGTGAGTGATGAAAGACAGATACTAACAAAGGGAATTAGACTCTCCCTGCCTTTCCTTAGATCAAAAACTCCAGAGGTAAATCAGTCTGCCCAGCATCTCCCGCTCAGAACAGAGAACATAAGGTTTGCGTAGCTCCTAGTAATTAGGAGTATGACTAACCAGCGGATCAGCTCGATGGTGCGGACATGATCTGCGAAAGAGACCAGTAGTCCTGCCTGCACGCTACCTCCAAACCATTTATCCTCAAGAATCCTTAAGAAGCTGAGGATACAGGTAACTGGTGGCATGTTATTTCTTTTTAGCAAAATATACGATTTTAAAAGCTCTATCATGAGCCAAAGCCATTAACAGGTGTGTCATTCATCAACCATATTATTCAGCAAACATTTTTGAAACATTTCTTTTTCTTTCTTTCTTTTCTTTCTTTCTTTCTTTCTTTCTTTCTTTCTTTCTTTCTTTCTTTCTTTCTTTCTTTCTTTCTTTCTTTCTTTCTTTCTTTCTCTCTCTCTCTCTCTCTCTCTTTCTTTCTTTCTTTCTTTCTTTCTTTCTTTCTTTCTTTCTTTCTTTCTTTCTTTCTTTCTTTCTTTCTTTCTTTCTTTCTTTCTTCCTTCCTTCCTTCCTTCCTTCCTTTCTTCCGTCCTTCCTTTCTTTCAATGATCAATTTGAAGCGAATATTCCCACTCCAAAGTAACTCATCTTTACTTAACAGACAAGTCAGTTTGGCTGAACCTCTTTCCTTTTTAGTAATAACCCACCATTTGTTTGACTACATTAGCCCTAAATCAATTAGCGCTAAATGTTATTCACTCTGATGGCCCTTAACTAGGTTTCATGAATAGTTGACCCCTGTGGCATGTGGGATTAAAAAGGTTTGAAAAGTTAAAGAATCCTGAGATTTTATTGTGAAACAGTTCTGTGAAGGGGTAACCAGAGATCCTCACCATTCATACGAAGAATGAAGACTCAATGCTACTGAATACTCAGTAATAGGATCCTATGCTTTAGTTTGTTTTATTTTCTTGTAGTGATTCAGTTTTAAAACACAGTGACAGCCCTTTGTTAAGCAACTCACTCTTTCTGATGGAGGAGCTCGTCTGGATTCAGGAGATACATTCTATCCGAGGTGAAATGGAAGGCCCGTACAGAGGATCACCCACGAACTAAACAGGAATTCGGCTTCATCTGCAGAAAATTGCTGATGAAATAAAAACAGCTAAAACAAATCTATTCAGCAGCAGAAGTATATCATTTTGATTCTATTTTAGAGCAGCAATTCTCAATATAAACTCTCATAGGAGGGGTACCTGCTAAGGGAAGGAATTCCAATAATGGTCTTCATCTAATTTTCAGAATATTTAATAAATGGACACAATTACTCCTAATTTTAATTTTTTTTCCATAATTTCCCCCTTCAAACATTGGAGCTGGCTACTACATGAGTGCTAACAAGAGTTATTGAATGAAAGGATAAGTTACAAATGAACGTTCAGACAAAAACATAGAAGACACCTGATCAAGCCTCTTAAACATCTCGTATTTCCCTCTCTTGAGGGAATCATGTGTAATTGGCTGAGATGACAAAGTACGTATACTAAAATGTAGCCATATGCGTATTTGCTGTTTGTATAACTCTACTTTAAGTTCATATAAAATTACTGATGTTTTATTACACTCAACACAAGGCAAAATGAGTTCAGGGCTATACATATCTAATTTGAAAGGTTTTGTTCCAGATTTCCAGGTATTTACTTACCTAAAATATGTTTTCCAATTCCCATTCCTTTAAATGCGTGGTCCAGGGTAAAACTATCTGAATAGACTCTTTTTCAAATGGCATTTTAATTAAAAGTGCCACATATAAAGATGGGCCTAACTTCTCTACAAAGAATGAAATTTTCAAGATCAAACTGGTAGGACTAAAAGAATCAAAATCATAATACATTTTGAATATTCTTGATTCCATTTTCTCTCATTAGCATAACAAACTATGAGCAATTGGTTGACCGCCCAGAAATTGCTCTTAAAATGAAAGAGAAAGAGACAGACAGAAGGTATCTGGAGGCATGGTTCATTTCTACTGTCAATAAAACCGATGGCACCTGTGCACCGTCATAGTTTATAATATTTTATTTTTTAAGAAAAATTAGTAGCTTATATTAGTTCAGCTTTCAAATTATTACAGTTACAAAATTTGTGAAAATACCTTATGTTACTTAAATACTGGTAAGTAGACACAAGCCAGCCTTTAAAATGTTTCTTCTCTTCTTTATAATTCTTTTTGCGATGACATTTGTTGTGATCTCATATAGCACATATATGTGTGTGTGTATGTGTGTGTGTGTGTATATATATATATATATATGTGTGTGTGTGTGTGTGTGTGTGTGTGTGTGTGTATGCAAGAAAATTGAGGTAGTCACTTTTAAAAAAGTGTCCAAAGTGAAAATTAGACATTTTCGCTTTGCTTGGACAAGTTGGCAGGAATTGATCTAAATTCTAGGGGACATATATCTTAAAAAGAAAAAAAAATATATTAACTGGTTGATGTGGTCTAAAAATATGTGCTGGCAGAACATCAATTTAACTGAGTAACTGACCAGAAGCCCCAAGTCAATAAAGAAAGATAGATTCATGTTTTTATACCTTGTTAAAAATTTGATTCGGTAATTGTCAAATACACATTAGAAATAATACAATATACCGGTATGCCACTCCTCGCTTATCTTACAAAGCTAGCAAATAAGTTTGTGATAACTGTATTTCCCCATTACATTCGTAGTAAGTTTTTGAAACATATTTCTATAGCACAGAAACAGAACAGAACTCAAAAGCGTGTATAGTATGTAAGATGCACACACACATATATAACATGTGTGTATCTCACACGTTTACATACACACAATCCTGAAGAACGAAGTTGTACATGTTGACATGTATCATCCATGCATTTTAATCTTGATGCAGAAAAAAGACTGGGCCAAAGCTTTCAGAAATCAAATGTGAACTCATTTTGAAATACCAGCCGTGTTTGAATTTTAAATTAACCTATTTACAATGAAACTGTGTCTGCTGATTGCCATCATCTTCAGGAAAATTAACAGTAACGATCATTGGTGTCATAATGCAATTTCCCCACAAAAATCACATAGGCTTCATTACTGTTTACATAAATTGTCATAAATACCAATTATGGCTGAACAGAAAATGTAATGCTCTTTTTTTTAATCATAATCAGACAATTGTTCTTCTAATTCATATGCTCGGGGAATAGGGTTTTGATTCACCCTTTGTTGTGGAGGAAGTGTTCCGATGGTAGCTAGCTTTGCTTGCAGCGCTGGTTGACTTCTTGTCAAATCACTCACTCTCCATTTGGGTCATGTAGTCCTTGTCCCCCCGCTCAGCGTGTCCTCTGATACACTGGAAAGAATGTGGAGTCCTGCTAATGACAGATGAGGGAGATTAGACACTCAAAGTGTCCTCTAGACTTCAGCCGAGAGGTGGCTTCCGGTGGGATTTATAACAACATTTGGTGTAATTACATGGGGGTCCCCATAAAGGAATAATGCAATAACAGACCTGTTAGAGGGGCACATTTACAGGCCAATTCCAGCTTCCCCCATAGGTCAGCAGAACTGATAGCCAGGAAAGGCAATGCCCTGTTAAATGGCTAATTTTCAAAACAAATACGAGTGAAGTTGCTGGCAGGGGAGCAGAGGGAAAGCCAGGAGGAAGAGATCCAGCATCCTTATCAGTTTGGTCTTTAAGAAGGAGATAAATCAGCTAGAAAGGTTATTCAGACAGAAAGTCAGAGCAGGACACAATTCTGTCTGCGGACAAAGCCCTGTCTCTGCTTTCCATCATCTGGCAAAGAAGCCAAGGTGAGAATCACGCTGTTTGGGTCTATTTTATGTCATCACAGAGCTCTTTTCTACTTGTCTACCTGGTTATCCTTCAACCTGGCTGCTTCTCAACATCTTTGCTACTAAAATTTAAAAATAAAGTCTGCATGAAGTTTCCACCCTCTTCTGATTCAGAGCAGTCCTTAAAAATTAAAATCAGAAAAAAAAATGCTCCCTTGCTTTTTCGAGCAGTGATTATCCCTGTGTGTCAGTGAGGACACACAATTGCGCGTGTCCGGGTGCTGTGGTGGTGGATCTGTCCCTCCCCATGGCTCACGATCGGCCAACCTCTGTTATCGTAATGAACCCCGGCAATTTGTCTTACTTCTACCCGATTCTACCCTAGTTGAGTAAATAGGCGGCAGTGACACGTCCAGTCAAGTTTAATGAAGCAAAATTACAATTATTGATCTACAAAGAAAATACTTAATAAAACTAGTATGGATTTCATCTGTGTGTGAAACCAAAGTGGAACAAACAGAAATCCAGTAAAATTCACTACTTTTGCTTCACTGTCTAATCCGGGGAAATGCAAAAGTTAAACAAACAGCATTAGCAGGGAGGAGACAATGGGACTTGGTTTTTTTTTTTTTTTCCATCTTTCATAATCTCATGCATTATCAGTAATGGGGTGAAACACTTTAATATGGTGTGCTCATCATTAAAAGGCAGATATTTTTCTTCTCACAGTGCATTAAACTCCCAGAAGGAAGCAGGAAAGAAGAGTGAGTGGGAGACTCTCATGAACTAGTTAATGAAACACTATGGTTGTAGCTTCTCTTGATTGTTTTTCCTTAAAAAAAAATTAAAAATGGAAAACATCTGATGTTGGGCAAAACTGGTTCCAAACACAGACTGCACCCAGGGCTGGTGTCTTCTGAGAAGTCTCGACTGTGTTCTGACTTTGTTTAATAACTTCTAATTATGTTCTACAACCCAAGATTAAATATTTCTATCTCCATTGTGTGCACTTATTCATGAGCTGGGCATTAATCGTGAAACAATGTATCTTGTTGTTTACTTATACCAGATGTGAGTATTTACGTTGCTCTGTTCAGGGTTCCCATCTAGGTCTTTATTTCGATACTGGGCCACTTGGTTTTGCATGAAAATTGTTTCTGAGCTCTGGAGTTCGTCTCCACTTGTGTTTAAAACAACAGCCACAACAACTTTTTTAAAGAAGAATTTATGAATAAGTAAGTGATTTCTGCTGTGGCTTCCCTGGTCTCTCACCAGCAGGTCAACCGGAATACGTTTTGGGGACCAAGAAAATTCAATTTGGGATTTGCTTCACAGTTTACGATGCTTACTTCTTGCAAACAAAAGCTGCCTGTGCCGTGGAGAGCTTTTCTTCTGAAATAATTTGCATACTGCTAATTTTCTTTTTATTTATTGAGTTTTAGAAACATGTGAGTTTGCTTGGGTCGGGAGAAAAGTGCTTCCAGTATGTCTTTCTGTGTCTTCCTTAATGTTATCTAAGTCAGAGATCATGATAATCTCTGATAGATTATTTTATAAAAGATACCTTGCCTTGGCCAATTTATTAGCATAATTGGCAATAAATCTAACTGAGGGTTTAAATGTATACAAATTAAAAAAAAAAAAAACCTTTCTCTTACCTTCGCAATTCCCGTGCCCAGAGCAACAGTTTTATCAATTTCTGTACTCTTTGAGTGATTCTTAATGTCTACAAAAAGCAAAAAATATGTATTTCCTTTCCATTTCAATGAAAATTTCAAATATTTATTGCCATCTACTTTTCTCCCCATTTGACATTCTATCTTGGAGATTGTTCCATTTCAGGATACATAAAACCTCCCCCATTTTTTACAGCTGTGTAATATTCTACTGCACGAATATGCATGAAGTATTTACTAAAGGACCATATTTTATCTCTAATCTTAAACCTGCTATATAAGGAAGGGATAAAGGAATGGAAAGAGTAAGAACGGAAGAAAGACAATGTGAGCCAATGGTTGCCCTGTAGGACTTTTTCAATAAACATTTGAACACTACCCAGAATGCACAACTGGTTAGTGCACAATAATGTGGTAGCGTGATTCTTTGCCAATGGGATTGCGGATCAGGTCAACACGGCCCGTCTTAAGTCCTATACTTAAGAATCAAGAGGTACTGATTTAACTATTTTCAATATGGAGAAATAAAGTGGTCTGCAAAGAGCAGCAGAGTGAAGAAGGTACCTACGTCTTCGTTGCAGTGCCTTCAAAGAGAGGATGCACAACGGAGGCTCCACCAGGGCTCGGGCCTGACCACCTAGCAAAAGTTGGTCTGCCTTCTGAGGAGTATCGCCCCCTTCAGGATAGGGCATGGGTGCATCCTGGCATCCTCCCAGAGGGATCCTGGGTGACCTACAATCTTTATCTGCTTGGACTCCATAGACACTCAGTTTGGCCACATCTGGACTCAAGTGTTTAAACCCACAGACAGCCTTCCAGTCACAGGTCTACACCATGTAGGCTGAGTGCTCTGATAACGGTACTGATTACTCTGATGGTAATGCTAAGATACCTGATAACATAATTCTTCACGTTGCATGAGAGTGATATGAGCCTCACTGGGCATCTCCCCTCCTCCCTGCACCTTCAAATATGCTTGACTTTACTCAGTCATATGGATACCTGGGATCATTCAGGTCATGAGTGAAAAAACTTCTGGAGCCGGCAATACAGAAAAAAGTGAGAAACAAATACAAGAACGTAATTATCGGGAGTCCAGCGCCACCCATATGGGATGGAAAATTTTAACCATACTAGGCAAAATCACACAGGGATACTGGAGGGCTAAACCAGCATGAATACTGAAAGATCTACTTCCAGTTTCTACTCCGGCAGGAGAAGGACCTGGAAGTTATCGCTCTTCCTATAACAAGTAAAAAGCTGAACCAACTGAAAATCAACAACTTTTCTTAGATCTGTCAGAGAACAGAGGGCACAGGGCAAGCAGCTTTTCCCCAAACTGTGGAAAGACAGGCAGATAGAGAGAACGACACCTTACCAGGGCAGGAACCACGAGCCCGGAGCTCCATGGGAGCTGGTACCAAAGCAGGGAAACTGAAACTGTAACTGAGGCATTCCTGGAGGCTCGATACAGACAAGGCTGAGAGGGAAAGCCCTGGGCTAGGGGGACGCATCTGTCAGCTTTCCAGAAGGGCTTCTGCTTCCTTCCATGAGATCTAGCAGGCTCTCTCAGTGGAAACGGGAGAAAAAGTCCCTCATCCTCCCTGCAGGAGAAAAGGCCAAGTAGCCACCCTGACATCTGCCAGAACTTTCTGTTCTTAGCAAGGTCTGCCCTCGAGAGAACTGTTTGCTTGAATCGAACCTAAAGACGTTTTATCAGAGTCTAACCGACTTGGCAGAAGGGAGTGACTCCATTGACTCTAGCCATACTGTGGTCCCACCTAAAAAAGTGAAAACAGAGCAAAACAAAACAGAGACGCATTTGTGAAGGTCACAGCCCAGGGGCACAGGCTCCCGACAAGACTGAGACCCAGCAGAGGGCTCTAGAATGCCTCCTCTTCCCCCCCGACACCTCACCACCCCGTCACTGAAGGCCTATTTCCAGCACTTCCTTTTACCCAGTATGTCGTGTCCAGCTTTCAACAAAAAATTGGACATCATACTGAAAGGCAAAAAAAAAAAAAATACAGTTGGTAGAGACAGAGCAAGCAGTCAGACTGAGACACGACAGGGATATTGGCATTATTAGCCCAGGAATTTAATATAATGGTTAATACGCTAAGGACATTAACGAAAGAGGCTGTTGCTTCATAATCCGGACATTTACGAGCTGAGTGGGTAGCGTCTATGTTATTGTCTTATACGTTGTCCATTGGGCATGTCTGACCGACCTTGGAGACCAAAGAATCCCGTTCCTTGTGGACTCAAGGGTGGGCCCGGACAAATCCAGTGTGAAGGCTCTGAGGCAGAGCTGGCCTCGCAGATCAGAGACTTGCTGCCCAGGCCATCCTGTGAAATGTAGGGTGAGTGTAGAGACAACGCGTGCCACCTGGGAGCCGTAAGGGCAGCGACCTGGGAGCCCCAGTACCAACCTGCCAGCCACAGGAATGCAATGTGTCCCCCTCTTCCCCAGTCTAATCCTCTGACTTCTCTTCACCTAAGCTTCTGGGTCTATCAGGGGCTTTATGCCCTGGACCCTCTGGTGCTGGAACCCCACAAAAATACAAGGATTCCACGTGCAAGGAAAAACGCTACATATTTATTTCCAGGTAACTGAACCATTGTGACTTGTATTCCCTAGAAGACTGGTCACCAAGGCAAATGCCTGTGTTCTTTTCTTCCTGTTACTGTCTCTCAAAGGAAAAGCAAAGGAATTTGAATGCCTTCCCTTAGCAGGTATCCCTCTGGTGAGAGTCATCACCTCAGAAGCAGGCTGGGAGGATGAGAATTATCAAAAAAGAATGAGGAAGGGAAATAGAGGTAGAGTGCATGCTTAGCATGCACGAGGTCCTGGGTTCCTTCTCCAGCATCTCCATTAATAAAGAAATTATATATATGTATGTATGTGTATAAAGTGTATGTGTACACATACACTTTAGTAAAGAAATAAAATACACAAAAGGAATGTGATCCATCCCAGCTCAACGAATCCGTCCTGGAAGGGGCCGGACATAGAGCAGCTTTTACCTCCAAGCCTCTGGTTTGATTCCGGATGTAGCAAGACTGACCAAATGTCACTCTAATTAGAAGGCAATCAAGTTCCCCAGCAAAACGAACTCCACAGTTTGAACTTACTTGCCGGGGACATTTGTCTTCATGATGGGATGTGCGTCCTTGGGGCTTGGCGGGCGTTTCTGCTTAAAAGAGAATCGCACCATAATGAGCATGAAGATGGAAACCCTCGCCGGGTTCCGCGCACCTGGGACTTGGCCCGAATGCAGAGCCTCGGCCTTCAGGGGCGCTTCAGCCAGGCCTGCCTCCCCTTCCAGACCGCTTTCCTATAATTGCTCCGAGAGAAGAAAGGAAAGCAAAACAGCCCTGACAGATTGTGGAGGTGACAAAGTTGCTGAAAATTAGACCTGCTAATAGGGTAAGAGCTTATTACTGCTTGAACTCTCCTAAGGTTTCTTCCTTTTCATCCCCTTTCTTGCTCTATCTTTCCTGTTTTTAATTGAAACACGACGTTCTGCAGGGGAAACAGCCAATTGAGTTGATAACAGGTCAAAAGCTTAGGCTTGCAGCTTAGTCTGTTCATAAGTAATAGATTTTTTTTTTTTTGGCTGCAGCTTCCTGCAGGGTCCGCCCCCTGTCCAGTGGGATGGCTGTCATGGGACGCAGTGGCTTGGCCTTCTGGAAGAATTTTGGGGCCACTGAATCTCTCAGGTCCAATGGCTGCTGGCAAATGAGCTTTCTGGAAATAAAAGTTTCCTTTCCCTCATCTGCTTTCATTCTGCCTCACTCAGAGTTACAATGTAAGTGAATGCAGCCCAGTCCTCTTTCAGGTACGCTGCAGGCTGAGAGGACCATGTTGGAGGCAGATGTGGAGATAGAAGAGAGACTGAGAAATGGCAGAGATGGTGACAGCTCCCAGTAGACTGTGCTCGGCCACCTTACAAGGCATGAGAGGAAGGAAAATGCAGAGGACAGAGGTGGTACTGCATGAGCCCTAGATATGTCATTTTCCTCTACTTTCTGTTAAAATGGAGATAATATCTGATTTTTCCTCTGTTACAAGATTCTCAAAAGAAATACATGCACCGCAACATGGGAGCGTGATGGGTAAATGGTTTCAAAAGCTGTCCAATCACTGCCTTACATCAGACCCAATGCAAGGAGAGGTAACTAAACGTCACAAATAAAGGCGGAATGTAAAAGTGAGAATATGTAAGCTGAGGCTGTGCTCTAGATCCCTTTGCATATGTGTGCATCTTCCACCCCACCGACTATTGGAGAAGTGGTGTGGCCCGGCCGTAGTTGGCCAGGGCACAGGTTCTGGATCCAGGCTCTCTGAGCTTAAACCCTAGCTCTGCTGTGAACCACTGAATGAGTTATTTCCTTAGACCTCTCACCTGTGGGAAGGTGACCATTCTGGGAAGACTTTTGGAATGCCCCCTGGATGGAGGAAAAGTCCCAACTGACATTACATGTTCTTTATTCCTCAAGAAAGTCTCATGCATCAATATTTTTATTACACTCTCTTCTTTTGAAAAAGTTTCCCCTGCCTGGTGATATTGGCATGTGATGCTTTATTTGATTTCCTGTGGGTTCAGGAGGCTTTCCTGGACCCTTCAAACCTCCAGTGGTTTCTCTCTTCCCTGAGCTCTTAGACTCATTGACCGTCCCTCAGTTGGAGCTTAATTACAGGCTGTCGGTTGGTATGATTTTTTGTTGTTGTTTATTATTTTCCAGGAAGCAACATGAGCAGTAGAATTAACTTAAACTTTGGTCTCAGCAGACAAGGGATTGATCTCTGGTCCACCCTCCCCATGTATCTGTTTAACTTCGCTGAGCTTCATTATATTAACCTTAAAGTAAAGGTGCTGATAATAATAACCACCCCACAATTTTGAGGATCTACAGAGGGAAGGCCAATGAGAATTCTTGATAACCAAGAAAATTGATTTATTGCCCTTATATGTACACTGGTCTGTCCAAAGTAAACATATAGTCTTGAAGAAATGAAATGTGATACAGTCAGAGACTACGGCATCTGGCAGAGTATTTTGTGCTTAATGGATGCCCAGTATCTCCTGATTGTTAAGTTGATCTATTGAATAAATACATTAATTAACAGAAGTGCAGACTGAATAAGTTTTTGTGGCATGAAGACAGATAATAGGTACCATAAAAGCATCCCAAAGAAAGGGATGAGGCTTTGATTAAAAGTGAAAGTGTTTGTGTACTTGTGATGTGTGCAGATGTGTGGGGAGAGAGGGGAGGGAGAGATGGAGACAAAGGCTTAAGAACTAGGAAAGAAACTTAATTTTAAAAGGTATATTTAAAAAAAAAAGCTTCTCTAAAGTTTCACCATAAAAGCAGGATGCTATCAGTACGTGCTCTCTCCTAACCACGCCAGACATAATTTAGAAACAGAACAGAAGGGGAAACAAATATCCTCTCACACCAGAATAAAATGCTGGAAGAGAGGGGCTTTAGGTGACTTTCCTAGCCACTAGGAGAAAGGATGTGAACAAAAATTGTCAGGAACAATACAGCTTTATTAACTAACTGCTGCAGTCGCCCAAAATTCTGACCGGTCCTGAGAGAGAGCTTCCATCAGATTTTGACCCAAAGGAACCCATCACATGTCTCCTAGAGCTATGCTGAAGGCCTCACAGTGGTTCTGTTTCTTCAGGACGAGACTTTCAGAACGCCACTACCTGATAATCTATGTCTAAGTTAGAAGCCTCTGCAGATAAACAGTTCAACCTGAGAAAGAACTGAAAATCTGGACAGGATTTGATTTTGCACCCAAACATTTGCCATCAAGGATGTTATTCCCTAATAGTAGGGATTATAATGATTTTAAAAAGGTAGCCTATTGATTCCACTCTGTGATTTGCAGAATTTTGGTGCATCATTGCTTCCAAGTCACATCCCCAATCCTTTGCTAATGTCTAAACTTTCACCCTTTAAAATAAGCCTGGACTATCATGATGTCCTTCAGTGTGTGAATGGATAGATAGACTATGGTACATCCAGGCAATGGAATATTATTCAGCACTGAAAAGAAATGAGCTATAAAGCCATGAAAAGACATGGAGGGAACTTAAATGTGTATTACTAAGTAATAGAAACCAATCTGAAAAGACTACATACTGTGAACTCCCACCTATTCAACCGTCTGGAAAAAACAAAACTCTGGAGATGAAAAGATCAGTGGTTGCCTATGGTGGGGGTTCAGGCAAAGACATGGATAGGTGAAGCAGAGAGGATTTTTAGGACAGTGAAAATACTCTGTGTGATATTAGGGTGACAGATATATCTCATTACACGTTTGTCCAACCCAGAGAGCGTTCAACACCAAGAGTGAATCCTAGGTGAGCTATGGACTTGAGGTGATGATGACATGCCAATGTAGGCTCTTTGGTAAAAAAGGTACTGTTTTAGTGAGTGATATTAATATTGGGGGAGGTGATGCTTGTGTGGGAGCAAGAGAAATCTCTGCCCTGTCCTCTCAATTTTGCTGTAAACCTAAAACTCCCTTAAAAAGATAAATTCTTAAAAAAAAAAAAACGGCTAGGAATAGTGTTCCTAACCTCCATGACAAAGAATAAATGACTAGTCATCAGGCAGGTGTTTTGGCGATTAGGGTACGTGGTATGGGAAGGAAGAGAATTACTTTGTGGAGAATGAGACTTCACAGAGAGGTTGGGGGTCCAGAGCAGAGGCAGGGAACCCTCTCACGGGCTCCCCCTGTAGTCAGACTAGATGGAGCCACAAACTTGACACATTGGAATTATTCTCGTCAAGCTCTTCCACACAGATTTCTACCAGGTTCTCCACACCATAAAGGGCACTACTTGAAAAAAAAAATCAATGAATGCTTAAAAAAAAGTATGAGAACCAGAAGCGGATTTAGAGACTAACACAAACCCCACCCTTCGTCTGGAAATCAGAAAACTTAAGCAACTTGCCCCAGGTCACACCAGTACTTGGTAGCCATCCAGGATGAGAACTCAGGTGTTCCAGTTCCCAATCCAGTATCCTCCACTCTGTCACGAGCTGTCTCACGGAGCCTAACAAATTCGGTCTCAGGAATGTTATTTGTTTTCCATTGTCTTCATTTTTCTTTTAAATTTGGCATGCAATTTTTGTTCATCGGACCATCTAAACTTCTACTTTTCATTGTTCAAGGGAATTGTCCGCAGAACTATCAACAAAAATGACAGGGATGTCTATCCATCTGCTCGCCCATCCATCACATGCCCCAGTGCAGTTATTTACATAGCACAGTGATGCTGTGAACAAACACGTGGAGAGAAAGAGAGTGGCGAGGGGACAAAAAAGACATCTGGGATTTTTATGAGCCATTTTCCTTACAGTGTGCAGTACCTGATCAGCATTAGGTATACGGTAGGTGTGTCTGTCACGGTCTATATGATGCTTGGGTGATAGCGCATTAGCCACCATCAATAGAGTCATTACAAAAGGCTCTACCCCAGCTTCTGCTGAGATGCACACATTGGTACATTGCCAAAGGGTTGTAAGTGATGGAGGAATCTGCCACAGTTTATTAGACATTATTATTCTTACAAAAAAATACGGAAGCTTCTTGTGAAAGAAACAAAGAGATTCTCAGAACTAGTGCCTCTCATTCAAAGCCTGAAAGAGACGTCTTGCACCAAGGTATTAAAAAAAAAGAATTTTGTAATGTGGTTCTACCTTTGTTTCATTAATACCATTCCACCTACACAAACATACTCACACATACAGATACAATCCCATGCAAACACATGCACACTTTCAAGGGCTTAGAATTGGAATTTAACTCTCCAAAGCTAGTGTTGAACACAAAACGCAGCCCACAGGAGAACAAGTCTTCTCTCTCTCTTGCAGCCTCTCAGGACACCAGTTAGATGACTGAGCACATAGTAGGTACTCAGCAAAATGACCAAAATATTGATTTTTTTTAATGGTCACAGTCTTTGCAGATTCTCTTTTATAGCCAGTGAGAAATTCCGTGGTCGTCAAATGATGATCAATGTCCCCAAGGAAGTGAGTCAGATCCTGGAAGAATGGATGGCGATTTGACAGTTCCAGGATTTTAGATCGCTATTTTGTCTATTTTTCAGACAGTGTGTAAGGTGGTAGAGTTGACAGGAATGAAGATTGTATTTTGTTAGTGATAGTGGTGGGTTTTGTCCCATAAATCCGAGAGGGAACAAATCAGCTCTCCCCATGCTCCTCCTCCTAACCTCTCGGACAACACCCTTCCTCTCCACAAACAGAAACACACAGCCGTCCGAGCTGGACTCCAGTTGGAGCAAAGCAGAACAAAGACTTTCCCAATCTTGACCTCTGGACTCCTGTGAAGAGTCAGAACTGATGACGTCCTTTTCCTTTAATCCAGTTAAAGGAAACTTTGTTTTCACCTTCTCTGATGCACTTCCTTTTTTTCCTCCTTCTGAAAAGGAAGAGCTCTTTCTTCCTGGAAGGAGGTTAGAGGGAGGGAAATTCCATTTGTGGCTGGTCTGGAGCAGAAATGTCTGTGGTTTAGGTCATGTGGGATATTATTTAATAGTTACAGAGTGTTAAAGACTGGAGGTGAGGGGAATTATTTTTACTTTTTTTTCCAGGGGGGTCGTAAATTAGATCTGCTCTGACATCCTTCAAGACATGTAACTAAATAACGGAATTATTATTATTATATTAAATTTCATCTGGATGCTGAACTTGAGTACAATATTGTGGAAAGACTTGGCCATATGATTCCTAAGTTCATAGTATTTATACACGAAGACTTAGAGGTGAATCTCTGTAGGTCATTCGATCCCATCTCTCACATAGGATGTGGATCTCAACTGCCTGGTTATTGGAAAAGTTTTGATGGGCCTCCAGTTGAGTATTTCCAATCTGATTATTTCAGATTCAGTGGAAATTGCTTTGCTATAATCTCCATGCATTCGTTCTAATGGTATTCTCTGGAGTTGCATAGAATATTTCTACTTCCTGTTTCACTGTCTACCATTAAACTACATTATCAGTAAGTTTGTTCTCACATCCCTTGGTAAATACGTTCTTCCTCCACTCCGAATATCACTGGTTCTTTCAAGACCTCCTATGACATATTCCCAAAAAGACGCTCTAAAATGACTTCCTCTTATCTGAATGTATTTCCTATTGTGAATATTGTACCTAAACTGTGACTCGTAAGTAAATATAAAACTCCTGATATAGTCGGATGGGTGTGAGTGTAAGAGCTCAACAGAACTGTTATTTTATTTTATTTTTTGTTTATTCTTTTTTCTTGGCATCGGTCCTGATTTCTCCTCTCACATGCTTTTAGCCCTGGTCAAATAACCTTCCATGTCCTACAGTAAAGCTTGTACACATGCCCTAATCTGGACACGTTCAGAGAGAAATTACACAGTCAGTATGATAATTAACTCTGGATTCTGATCAAAATGGGTTTAGATCCCACCTTGATACTGGAAGAGCAATCCGTGGACCATTAGTAGCAGCATCACTTGAGGCTTCTTAGAAATGCAGACTCTCGGGCTCCACCTCAGACCCACCCAGTCAGAACTTCCGTTTAACAA
Organism: Vicugna pacos; assembly: GCF_048564905.1. Taxonomy (NCBI): domain Eukaryota; kingdom Metazoa; phylum Chordata; class Mammalia; order Artiodactyla; family Camelidae; genus Vicugna; species Vicugna pacos. The sequence continues at coordinate 5,857,276 of NC_133008.1, read as the reverse complement.
ACTCCCCAGGTGATGCAAATTAGAGCTTCGGGAGCTCAAAATGATTGTCCATGGAGCTGAGACAAATATTAACCAACACAGCCCATTAGAGAATTGCTTCCAAATCGGTAATGGCCAGTGGATAAACTCTTTGTATCCACTCAAGAAATATGAGGACTTAGTTCTACTGCAGTTAAAATGATGGTATGTCATTCCCCCATGGGAGATGATAAGAATTTTTAACACAAGTTCCTCCTTCTCTCCTCCCAGTTGGATTCCAGCTCTTAATCCAAGTGAATGTGGGCCAAGGTGAGGAAGGATGAATACACAGTCTGTGTTCAGAAGGTCGATGTCTAAATTCAGATTTTGCCTTGGTCACTTAACTGTGACTTGGGCCATCGGCTTATCTTCTAAGTCCCAGCTTCCACCTTTGTAAAATGAGGATAATAAAAGTACCTGCTTCCTGTCTTTACTGAGATTATAAACAAGATTACCCATGTAAATAATTTGGGAAAAAAAATGCCTTCGGCGTGGTAAGTGTTCCTCTCCTTTCCTGAATTTTTATAGTGCCTGCTATCGAGAGTATTTGCCCTGGATTGTATCTGATCTTTTTGTATGTTGTCTCCAAATCTGTCCTCTGAGTGCCTTGATGATAAGGACACTATTTTATATAGGCTCTTTCTAAGACTCAACCAGGCCATTTGTCTAGTGTCCATAAGTGAGACAGTTTGGAAGTTGAGATGAATTTTTCAGTAGAATCTTAACCTAATCCACAGATGTGTATCCAAGCAGTGACCAGGGTGACAATAGTCACACTATGTTACTACAGTTACTGCCATTAGTCATACGTTAGTGTCTAACTATCTCTTCCAGCAGCTGGAAAAACATTTACCATTCTTGTGTGGACTCCTTTTGCCTCAATAGAATTAGTATCTTTCCCTTGGGAGTTTGGAGGACAGAGGCTGGAAGGAAGTGAGGGTGGGAGTCAGTGCTCCAGACACTGAACACAACCTATCAGTATGATGTGTGGACGAAGAATGTCGCCCTATCAGTAAGCAAAGGATGTTGTGACCAACAAGCCAGCAGTCACTGAGGCTGCCCCCATGGTGCACGCTGAAGGGATTCTGGATGGAGAAAAAGAGGACACTAGCCCTACATAGTTAAAGTGGGTATCAAGGAATGATTTCATTAAGCCGAGACATTTGCATCTTCCCATACATAGAAAAGTGCTAAATTCATTAACTTGAGATGTTTGTGTTTTTCTTTAATTAGCAGTAATCTTTTGATGTTCCACTACCTGAGTTTTTTTTTCCCCCAAACTCCTATAAATCCTGGCTCCTCTTTTACCTCTTTGGAACAGCCCCTCAGAATTTTCAGAGAGGCTGTATCCTTGGATTAAGTCCTCAGTAATCTGCCATATGAGGCATAATACTGAACTTTTAGACTGTGCACTTATTTCAGTAGACAGATTCCATGTATGCACGAGTTAAACCTGGCTTCCACCAAACTCTGAGGAGTAGGATGGAAAACACTTGTATGAACAGATAGAAGCCCCAGCCTTGGAACTGAAAGTCTTGAATTTGAGTTTGAACTTTCACACTGGCTAAACTTTGAACTTCATTCAATTGAAATTATTATTCAATATGGAAATTATCATTTCCTTATTTATTATAATATATGGAGAATGGCCAACATTCTTACCAGGTGACTAAAAAAATGAATATTCATTAGAAATGTCTTTATCAACCCTTAATTTCTAGGAAAAGCATGAAGAAGAAAAGAAAGTGATGCTGACGATAGAAGTATTTGACTCTGGTGGTCTCTCTACTTGTACAAAGATGTTATGCACAATCTATGCTTTGGATGTGTTTTACGATCTTCAAGGAAATCCCTGAGAGAGGTATTAGAGGAAATCAGTGGAACTGATTTCTGTCAGCATCACAATTGCTATTTATTTCTACAATTGACCCAACATGGAGACAACCATATGATAGCAAAGATGTTAAAAGCTGCCCTTAAGTAGCCCCCCCACTGGCTTGCTGTGGGGTTAAGCTGCTGTAATGGTATTATCCCTTAAGGGCATCTGGGGCATCTACAGCTCTTTTTCTTCTTCTTCTTTTGAAAAAAAATCTGGGTCAAGTCTAATGTGTTTTCCTAGGAGGAGTCGTATATTAGCTAGTTAACATATTAGCAGGGGTTATTGCCTCTGATTAAGCCATTACCACCCGCTGTCCTGAAGCAAAGAAAAGGACCCAGGGAGGGGGTAATGGGGCACACGATGGACTCATTTTGATGAAAGAGAAGCAAAATTAAAAGACTGAGATTAAGTTTGGGGCTAGTTCAAATTTTGGTATCATGGCTCCCAGACACACAATCACATGGAGACTGGGTCTCTGGAAGAGGCTTCGAGAAAACTAAATACCCAATCTATTATATTTTCAAGGGCCAGGAGTTATTGTTGAACCCAAGTTCCCATGTCTGACACACAGTGAGGCCAGACAAACTGAGGCGTTGGAGTTTGGAGCAGAGAAAGGTTGACTGCAAAGGCCAACGAAGGAGAACGGGTGGCTCATCTCAAAAGACCCAAAATCCTGATGGTTTTGGGAGAAGAGTTTTTATAGGCAAAACTTGGTAGGATGTGTGACCCTCCTCTGGTTGGTTGATGGTGAGGTTAATTGGTGGTATTCCAAGTCATCAGCCACTTGGTTCCAACCAGTCGGAGGTCCAGGCACTTGTGCTCAGCCTGAAGTAACCATCTTCTACCGGGGTGGGGACCTTAGTTCCTGTAGAAGAACTCGGAGATCTGTATCAGATTGTAAGTACATACTTTGAGGAAGAACCTGGACCCTGCCCCATCGCTGCACTGTTGTTTCTTGATGCCTTTCTTTGTTTCTGCATCCCCTCACTTCTCTAGTTAGTAACTATTTAAATCTGTCCTTTGAACCTCAGGGCAGGTCTAAGAGGCCAAAATCTTTATTCCTACAAACAAGAAACAAGGGGACACGGAAGGGCTTTTGTACCAGGGTCTTGCTCAGTTTCAATCCCCCCTTTTCTTTGATATTCCTCAATCTCAAAGGGAACAGGTGTTGGAAAAGAAAACAGAATAATATTTTGGAGAAAGAGGTTAGTCATAAACTCAGCAGAGGAACTCAGTTTAGGGGGACCTGGTTTCAGATTCACTTGCATGTTGAATTCCTTAAGTAGTTCAGTATGGGGTTCATATAAAAGTATTAATATCAAGGGTCTTTAGATTCTTTTATAAGACCTGAAACTAGTGGTTAAAATTCCTCTTTATCAAAGAGGTTGCTCCCTTTATCATCAACATACGAGACTCATTTGGAGAAATTTGTCTCAGTTTCCATTTAAGTTCATATATATATATGTATATACATTCACATGCACACATATCTATTCTGGAATAATTTTTTGATTTTAAATAAAGCATCCCTTCTTTACATTTTCTAATATTTTGGGGCCCTGGAAAAAATTTCATCTCATAGACCTAAAGCTGTAAGATGATAATATTGAAATGCAAGTCACAAGCTTCAATTAGGTACAATCAGAAATCATGCGGTGACTTCATTAAGTATCATTAAGAATGATCAAAATATTGCTCTTAGGAAAAATACATCAAAAGCATTGCATTTACACATTGATTAAACAGGATCTGCAATTTCTAAAATCTGGTACGAGAAAAAAGAATGGAGTAAATTAAGTGCTCATATCCCACTTAGCAACAAGGGAGTGCTTAGCAACTGGCAAAGGGAGGAATAAAGGGAGATGGTGAAAAACAAAATGTGATCAGCTTCTGAAACTGGGTGAGGAATCAAGAAACGACAATGTAGCTAATTGGGGCTGGAGGAGAGGCTGGTCTCCCAAGAGCAGTGGGCAAGTTCATGGTAGCCTGCTTTGTGTGAGGTTTTATTTTTTATTTTTAGCCTTAGGAGCTTCAGCCCATAATTAGAAATCAGAAGGACAATAAGGACTGTCACCAGAGCCATGAGTGTGGCCAGAGTCATCTTTGGTGACAGGCATGTACCCGTTTACAAATGCTTTGTCCTTTTACTGTGTACTCAGGTGCACAATCACGTTCTCAGTTCCACAAGGTCTTAAGTCTTGGAGGCGTAAGGAAGATTTGGTGTTACAACCCTTTGAGAACTCTTTAATAGTATTATTGTTCTAATGACTCCCTCTGATCCCCTGGCTTTGCATTTGATCTGCCTTCCCTGGGTAGTCCCGTCCCCCCCATGACTTCAGCTCCCGTTGTGCACTGATAATCCTCAACCCTTCTCATCCACTACAAGACATCTCTTTCCTGGGCTTCAGTCTGTGGCCATGAATGTTCCATGGGCCATTCAGACCTTCCCAGGTAGACCTCATTCTCACCACGGTCTTGCTCCCCACCTTCATTCACCATCTTAGGAAGACCATCCTACATGCAGTTAACCCCACGTTACCACATCGAGGAAACTCCTGGACTCTGTATCCTCGCCACTCACATCCAATTGGTAGCTAAGTTCATTGATGTTCTTTCTCTGAAGTATATGGCAGACTCACTCTTCTTCGCAATTGATCTAAAATAAATTCCTTTACCATGGGCGAATCCAAATTCTTGGCATCTCCTCAACATATGGCCAAACTCACTTTTTCCTTTCACCTTGGTTCTGCCACATAGCTCGTATTTGGGCAGTATGAAACATGTTCTCACTCCTGGTGAATGTCATGTTTGCTGACATCGCTTGTCCAAAATTCACAGCATGCTCTTTTACAGCATGCTCTTACTTTAGAATGTTCCTACCTTTTTTTTTTTTTGAACATTGAGAACTTTCATAGGCTCTTAATGTTTAACCCTTCATATCACTCCTAGCACTGAGCTTATGGTAAAATCTGGTATGAATCGTTGTGTATCAAATAATCCCCAAAGGAACAGGCATTTACAATTTAATTTCAGACATTACAGTAAGCATCCCTGGAAATAGTAGATATTCAATCAATATCTGTTTCATTGAATTAAATATACCAACAGGGATCCAGTCTCCCTAAATCATAACCCACAGATGAGGAGTTAGAAATTTTCTTTTGTTAAAAATCAGATAGTAGATATTTTAGGCTTTGCAGGTCATAAAATCTCTGTTGCAACAACTGAACTATTCCACTGTAGCATCAAGGCAGCCACAGACCCAAACAAATTGAACTTGGTGGCGACCTAATAAAATTTTGTTTATGGACACCGAAATTTGAAATTCATATAATTTTTTAGGTGTCACAAAAGCATATTCTCTTTTTGATGATTTTTTTTCACTCAGTTAAAACTACTGATACAATGTCCTCAAGAACCATATAAAACCACGCAGCCAGCTGGGTTCAACCCAGAGGCTGCAGTTTGCTGATCCCTGCCCCAATTCATCGCCCATTTCAGGTCCTTATTTGGTAAACATTTCATATGAACCCCACTTGGATAGTTGCCATGGACAGTTTGCCTACTATAATTCATTATTTCACATAATTCATATGCATGTCATTGCTTTATTCTAGCAGGAATTTTAACTATAACCCAACCCGGAAGTGCCCCCAGACCACTGATTTATATGTACCTCCTTTGATAGTAATGACCTTCAAAACTCAAGACTGTGTATATTGAACAGGCGATGGGCTTAGCCTGTTCTTTCTCGCAATTTTAGAACAAACTCAGCATCTCTATGTGATCCGGTGTTTGACAACCATTTATTCCTATATTGTCAACATCCCGTCTTGTCTCAATTAATTTTTCAGTAACTATCAATTTGCTTCCTGAGAATTCAATTTTTTTTCCCTGAATTGCCATCTTCTCATCTGTCAGAGCAATTACTTCCCTTATCTAAAGCATTTTAATTTTTTTTAACAGAGTATCACTTCTAATCTTACTAACATTACTAAGTTGATCATACTCACCTTGCCGCCCCCTCCTCCCTGATAGGAAATCAGGAACTTTCATAATATTCTACAGTTAAGCCCTTTTCCCACACCCCCAGTGGTCCATACTTACTGAGATACATTATGATTCTGACTTAGTCTGTTCAGGCTGCTGTTATGAAATACCATTCACTGGGTCATTTACAAACAACAGAAATTTATTATTGACAGTAATGGAGGCTGGTAAGTCCAAGATCAAGGTGCTGGCAGATTCAGTGTCTGGCAAGGCTTTTTGGTTCATAGATGGCCATCTTGTCTCTGTGTCCTCACATGGCAGAAGGGAGTGAGGGGACTCCATGGGGTCTCTTACAAGGGCACTAACCCCATTCATGAAAGCTCTACCCTGACGACCTAATTACTTCCCAAAGGCCCCGCCTCCAAACCCTGTCATACTGGGAATTAGGTTTCAACATGTCAGTTTTGGGGTGGAACACAAATATGCAGTCCAAATACTTACATTCAAAACAAGGATGGTGACAAGAGGCGGGAAGAGGAGGAGGGGGAGTAAGAGGATGAGGAAGATTAAAAAGAGGAAAAACAGAAGAGGAAGTAGGGACCAGACAGAAAGAAACAAGCACACAAATCAGAAAGTTATATTATATAATACACATCTAAACAAGAGAATCTAGGGAGTGGCTATAGCTCAGCGGTAGAACGCATGCCTAGCATGCATGAGGTCCTGGGTTCAACCCCCAGGGCCTCCACTAAGTAAATAAATAGACCCAGTTGCCTCCCGCTCCTCAATAAACAAACAAAAAACAAATAAACAAACAAACAAATGAGAATCTATAAAACTCTTTTCACAAAGATGATCTCTTATGAACTAGGAAACTGGAAAATATCAAGGATAACCTGGAGAATTTTATTAGTCAAAAAAAAAAAAAAGGAGACTGACAACGGATTTTTTTTTTTAACCCTTTTCCCTCAATCCCACTCTGTCTGAAAGTCTAACAGAAGATGTTTCAGGCTGACAGTTCCTCTTTCTCAAGTTCCATCTGCGTTCAGACTCTGGGCATCCTGGGTCTTTTCATCTGGGCAGAAATTCAACCTTCGTCCAGCCTCAGAATGTTCTAGCCTCTCGCAATGGCATTTAGATCCCTCTGCTGCTGTTTCAAAAGATGTCCAAGCCTGTGAGTACTAAGTTCCAATTTGGGGCTCTAACCTTGAGGGCGGGCACTTCAACCGTTTAATATCGCCAAGGGAAGGGAAAAGGTGCAGGTGCAGGCAAGGGAAAGAAACAAACAACAAGGAAAAAAGAACCCAAATGTCAAATCTGATTGATTAAAACCTAGGTAGGCAAATCAGAGAGGGCTGGTCCAGCTTCGCTGGCGAGTGAGGTCAGACAGGGCTGCTTTAAAATTATTTGGTATTTTCAGAAATTGATTACTGAGGGAGAGCATTAAGAAGTAGCTGTGCACATTCATTTAATGGGCCAGTGACTCTTGTACAGGGCTGGAGTCGTCACATTCAGTCTCATCTACTCCTTGTTAAGTCGTGCTTTCTTCTGGAGCGTGTTTATTTATTACAGATGCTATAAGCATAAACTGCAAAATAGAATAATAAATAATTCTCTAAATGGGATTTTGCGAGCACCACCTCCCTGCCCAGCTTTCTGCTCCCAACCCTCAGTGTGACAGGTGCCACTGTTTACAGGCCTGTGAATGGCTGTACGGCTGAAGAACACGTCCTTTTCTGTCCTAAGGTGCATTTCAGTGTGGAGACAGCAACTTATATGGAGAAAACTCAGGGACACTGGGATGTCCCCTGTTCCCTAAAATGGCTTCTCAGTGGTCTGCTCTTTGAAGGGACATTCCCCTGATTCTTTGAGGTAGAAATACTCTTTGCAAACATGAACAGTCTTGGGAGAAGGGTCATGCATTACTGCAGTTATAGATACACAATTCAGTGTAAAGTTCCTTACCTACCAAGACTGTCAGCTGGAAACTGGCCCCAAAGGGTAAGTTCACTGGGATGGAGAAAGAAAGAGATGTTTTGGAGTGTGGATCATGGACCAATTGTTTGTATTTGGGTGAGGCACTTCAAGAAAACTTGTAGAGTGAGGCAACAAGAGAATAAGGTCTTACACACACACACACACACATACACACACGCATGCACCCCACTTCACTCAAAATCAAAAGCCAAACTTCATCTTTAACTTCTGTCTGATAACTGCCTAAAGATAAGTCTCCATTTACCTGGAGATCATTTCAAAACTCCCCTTCTGACATAGTGAGAGTCTCCATTAGAAACTCTGCTGGTTTATTCCTGCACAATTTCTCTTTTAACTCATTAACACTGAGGACACACCGTCCACATCCCCCTGCCCCTTTATAACTACCGTCCACATCCCCCTGCCCCTTTATAACTCTACACAACTTTCACAGTTGATCTCATACCGCAATTCTGTCTACCCGGTGACCTATTTCTTTGACTAAAATTGTCTTATTCTGATTTCCCATTGATCTCTGTTGATACTTAATTCTATTTTTACAGTTGTGTTCTCAGACGATTTTATTTCTCTCCTGTAAACTCTTTTATGGCAAGGACTCCCCTAGGTTTCTTGTATTCCCCAACATATGGCTGCATCTGGGACCCACTTCCCAGTGTAAAATCAAGAAACACTTATCCCCTCTTTTTGAAAAGAGTGCTCCAAGGTGGAGTTTGGGTGAGATGCATGTACTAAAATCACTGTCACATTCCACATGCACTATATGGAGCCGACTAGCCTTCCTGAGACCATAGCTTCATAGGTTTTATGTATTTCCCCAACGTGAATCAGGTATCTTTCTAAAAAGGTGGGAGAATTCCTTTAAGATGTTTACTTCATAAGAGTAAAGATACGAAGAGCATCAATGCATGTCTATCCGACGAGAAAAAATGCAGTAGCTCCCAGGCTTGTGTTTTGCAGCTGTCCCACAATGAATTTATTGTCATCTCATTAGGCATTCTAAGAACCTAAAGTCCCCTTGTGTTTACCCTGCAACAATCATAGCCCAGTGCGCCCAATATCACAGTCTTTATCCCCAGAAATAATTACTCCATGGCAAAGGCAGCGATGGGAGTGCATCCCAGGACCAAACGGAGCAGCCAGGGAGACCCTCAAGGCAGCACTTCATATTCAGATACAGTAGGGGTTCACAATTAACACATCACCCATTTTAATAAACCTGATGAAAGGTAAGTAGATTGGATATGAAAGTCAAATGTACTTGAGATCCCCTGCTTCTCGAAGAGCCCCTCTTTAAATTAAGACTTTGCCAGGTGATTAAGAAGAATGCCAGCGCTTCAAAGGGAACCAACGCCTTGTTCTCGGCGGCTCCACGGGCGACCAGCTCTCCCTCCCTTCGGTCCAGATGGACGCTTTGTTCTCCTGAAGTTGGCCAGGTGCTGCTCCTGCCCAAAAAAAGGGAAGTGAGCGCAGCTTTAGGATCCCGCACCTATTTGAAAAGCAACGCGCTCCCTCGGCTCCAAAGCCCCGAACCTCAAATGCCTCCCTTTGCCAGGCAGCTTGGCTATCCCCCAAGCATTTTCAATCTAGTTGGGTAAAGCAAAAATTGCATAATTTGTCATTATTTTCAAGGAATTAGATGTGCTTTCTACCATCCCTTTCGAGTTCAATACAACAACTCTGAGCCTCTTGTGACTGAATGCCAATGCCTTCTTCTTCCAGGAAGAATAGAAATAAAGAATGGGGAAGGAAACATCCAATTGATTGCCTGTAATTTGCCGTGGTATTTGCTTTGGGTGTCCGGTGTGTATACATTTTCAGGCTGGGTAGCAGAAAAACGATTTTCCCAGGTCTCCCTTCAAGAGAAGGCAAACCCTCTGGGGAAAGCTGGGACTGGAAGCCAGGACTTCTGAGTCAACTTCAAGATTCAAAACAAATAAATCATCTCAATTTAGGCAAGTCGTAAGTCATATAATCATTCAATTTCCTCATCTTTCAGATGTGGGTTAAAATTATCTGCTCTAACTAGATCCCATTTAATTATGAAGCTCACATAAAAAATGGGTAAGAAAAGTGCTTTAAAATGTTAAATATTCTCTGTAAATGTAAAGTAGTTTGAATAAGAAATAAAGGGTGGGGCAAGGAGCTTAGACAGGAGTCCTACCACACTTTCTATGATCGAAGCTTCGCATCCAGGCCGACAGGGGAATGAAGAGCAGAGAAACAACTCTGAACTATCGTTGGAAAGCAAGGGCATCTTAAATCTCATCTTTTAAGAGCAGAGAAAAACACCAAAAACCCTCCACCATATTTTTTTGTGTACAGTGCCTTTCTGCTGCCACTTGGTTACAACAATAGTGGAGAAAAGTAGTCCCATAAAGCAAGATTGATTGCTGGGAAGATGATCAATTGTGGCTGCGAAAGGGGAAAAAAACTGATAAATGTTTTTTTGTTGTTTTTTTTTTCCCTGTCTCTTCACAACCTTTTGCGAAAGCTGTGCGAAATGTGTCATGCATAAAAAGTATGCAATCTTCATGTAACTAGAGGAACACAAGATGAAAATGAGTTCCATCAGAGCAATCAAAGATGGTAATGTGGTATGTATTTGTCAGTCCCTATTTGTCATGAAAGCAAAACCCAACAAGTTATATATTTGATTTCATTTTAACACTGAAAAACATAAATGTCATTTTGCCATGGCCAAATCTATAAATTTCAATAATCCTCTCTTTCTCTCTCTATCTCTCTCTCTTTTTATTTTTGAAAAGTAAAGTTTTAGAGCTGCAGGTTAGATCATTTTCCTCTTTTAAAGAATAGAATACTATTTTATGAAAAACACTGAGATTACAAGCAAGATTTATGCCATGGAGGGTCAGATTTACAACAGGAGGTGATAGGTTTACAGTTTGTTCTACAAGAAACACACTATAATTTATTTTCTCTAAAAATAACACTTGCATCTTAGAGCAGCATGTGCTTCTCATTCTCAACACCATACTCCCCAAATCAAGGATGTCAAGTTTTTATAGTCTTCCTGAGCATGAGGACATATATTTTTCTTTCTCCCTTTCTTCCTTCCCTTATTTCCTTCCTTTCTATTTAGCCATTCACTTATTCATGTATTATGCTATTTGGAACAGTTTATTGAGCAACAAAATTGTGCCAGGCTCACTAAATTCTGATGATATAAAATAAAAGAGCCAAGACAAGGAAACAACCCAAATGTCCATCAACAGATGACTGGATAAAGAAGATGTGGTACATATATACAATGGAACACTACTCAACCATAAAAAAATAAAATACTGCCATTTGCAGCAATATGGATGGACCTGAAGACTGTCATTCAAAGTGAAGTGGGCCGGAAAGAGAAAGAAAAATGCCATATGACATCATTTACATGAAAAATCTAAAAAATAGTAACAATAAGATGAACAGATGAACTAATTATTATTTTGATTTCTTGGAAAGCACATCTGACTGTCCTTTCTGATTGGATTACTGCATTCTGTTGATTCTTATTTTGTAGTTGGCTTTATTCCTTTGATAACTATGGAAGTTTAAAAAGCTAAAGATCTAATCTGTTCTTAGAAATGATAATTATTATGTATATGAAAACTAAAAAAAATGTGGAGTATACTGTACATATGTATTTACATGCAATATAATGTGTATGGGCAGTCAGACTGTAATAATTCTACATAATAAAACTGGATATAAAAAAGACATGACCCGTGTTCTCCAGCTGATTTCACTTACTGAGGCCGGGGGTGCAGAAGCCATGAGTGCGATGGGATAGATTTGGGAGTTTATGGGGAGCTGTGCAGGATTTGACTGTTGTGCAGGTGAAGCTTATGGGAAGGCTGCTAGCTAGTCAGTCCTTGCTTTAGCCTTTAGTTGGGCCGGGTGTAGGACAAGGCAGTCCAGGCAAAGGACCAAGTAAGGGCCAAAGACATGAGGACATCGAAAGCCTGGCCCCTTTGTGAAAATGCAACTAGTTAATAATTTCTAAGGTGGAAAGAATGAGGAGGCAAGTAGTAGGCCAATGGAGTGACCTGGAGAAGGATAAATGAGGAAGATCCCTATAGACCAAGCTACGAAGTCTGATCTCTGTCCTCAGTGCAGTAGGAAGACTGTTAATATTGAAAGCAAAAATATGGTGAAGTCACATATCTGATGGTAGAAGGGACAGTTGTAACAGGGGCATGGAGAATGGATGTGAGGGGGTGAGACCAGTTGGGACCAGTTGCGGTAACCCAGCTGAGAGACAGTGATGGTGAGCAAGATGGCGAGTGGATGGGTTTGAGATACAGTGCAGAAGAACTTACATGATTCAGAAATGAATTATAAACAGAACGTAAAGCAGAAGGAGGACTTTAAGAATTCAATGCAGGAACCTGAGTGGACAGTGATAGCTTTTAGTTAGTCAGGGGACACAGGGAAAGGAGCGAGTGTTACTTGGAAAATACTGAGTTCCAACTTGGACCTGTTTGAGATAGCGGTGGAATGTTTAAGACAGATCATTGCACAATGCATACACGATCTGCATAGCAGGGATCTAAACATTTTCCTTTTGGGGTGAAAGGAGGCATTTTTCAGACTAAAACTGTACCACCACCGCTTGTGAACTTTTTGACCCAGGGCAGTTACAATAACCCCATTAATCCTCATTTTTCTTATCTGTGAAGTTAGAGTAACTATATCTACTCTGTAGAACTAATTACGAGGTTTAAAGGAGATAAAGCACACACTAACTAGCCCAGTTCCTGGCATATAGTCACATGGTTAGCATTATCGAGCGCCAACTCACTAATATGTAGGTGGAGTCAACAAATACAAAAAATACTCCCAGGAAATATGAGCCATGAAATGATTTTACATTTTTTAAAATCTGGCAGCAACCAGAGCTAAATAGGTGATAACTGCATCTAAAAACACTTGGAACATTATAATTTGATAGAGCAGAATAGCAAATAATCCTCAATGAATACTCAGTACTGTGAAAACATGGGCTATATTTTTGAGTATGTCAATGTCTAGTAATAATGATGATAATATTAGGCCATATTTCCAGCATGCTTTCCCATTTACTGAAGACTTTAACGTATATTGGCCTGAAATTTTCTTTTCTTATACAAACATATCCGATTTTACTGTGCTTTGCAGATACTGTTTTTTTTGTTTTTTTTGTTTTTTTTTTACAAACGGACGGTTCGTCGCGACCCTGTGTCGAACAAGTCTATCGGCATCATTTTTCCAACAGTATTTGCTCACTGGGTGGCTCTGAGTCACATTTTGGTAACTCTCGTAATATTTTAAACTTTTTTGTTATTATATTTGTTATGGTGATCTGTGATCAGTGACCTGTGATGTCACTATGGTGACTCACTGAAGGCTCAGATGGTATTAGTATTTTTTAACAATGAAGTGTTTTTCAATTAAGGCAAGCACATTTTTTAGACAAAATGATATTGTATACTTAATAAGCTACAATATAGTGTAACATGACTTTCATATGCACTGGGAAACCTGCAATTCATGTGACTTGTTTTATTGCAGTGGTCTGAAACAGGACCCACCATATCACTGAGGCAGGGCAGATGGTGTAGATTTCTGCCTTTGGTTTCAGGGTCATGTCAGCATTGTAAAATCAGTTTGAAAGTGTTCCACACCCTCTTCTAGTTTTTGAAAGAGTTTTGAAAAGGATTGGTACTATGTCTTTTTTAAATGTTTGCTAGAATTCACTTGTGAAGCAATCTGGTCCTGGGCTGTTCTTTTGGGGGACCTTTTTTTTTTTAAACACCTTTATTGTGGTCTGGTTCCTCTACAGTAAACTACACATATTTCAGATGTACAATTTGATGCATTTTGATAGATGTATACACCCATGAAACCACTACCACAATCAAGATAGCTCACATTTGCATCAATCCTCAAGAGGTGCAAATTTCAAATTCCCAATTTATCTCTTCCCACCCCTTTTACCCCCTGATAACCATATGTTTGTTCTCTATTTCTGTGAGTCTGTTTCTGTTTGGTAGATAAGTTCATTTGTGTCCTTTTTTTCAGATTCCACAAATAAGCACTATCATATAGTATTTTTGTTTCTCTTTCTGGCTTACTTCACTTAGAATGACAATCTCTAGGTCTATCCATGTTGCTGCAAATGGCATTATTTGCATTATTTTATTCTTTTTTATGGCTGAATAGTATTCTACTGCATATACGTACCACAACTTCTTTACCCAGTCATCTGTCAGTGGACATTTAGGTTGTTTCCATGTCTTGGCTGTTGTTAATAGTGCTGCTGTGAACGTTGTGATACATGTGTCTTTTCGAATTATATTTTTTTCTCCAGATATTTGTCCAGGAGTGGGACTGCTGGTTCATATGGTAAGTTCATTTTTAGTTTTTTTGAGGAACCCCCATACTGTCCTCCATAGTGGCTGCACCAATTTACATTCCCACCAGCAGTGTAGGAAGTTTCCTTTTTCTCCACATGCTCTCCAGCATTTATCATTGTGGCCTTTTTCATGATGGCCATTCTGAATGGTGTGAGGTGATATCTCACTGCAATTTTGATTTTCATTTCTCTAACAGTTAGTGATGTTGAGCATCTTTTCATGTGCTTGTTGGCCATCTGGATGTCTTCTTTGGAGAGATGTCTGTTTATGTCTTCTGCCCAGTTTTTGATTAGGTTGCTTGTCTTTTTTGATATTAGTCTGTATGAGCTGTTTATATATTTTGGAAATAAGTCCCAGGTCAGTCGAATCATTTGCAAATATTTTCTCCCATTCTGTACATTGTCCTTTTGTTTTGTTGATGGTTTTGTTGATGTGGATCCTTGGCTGTGCAAAAGTTTTTAAGTTTAATTCAATCCTATTTGTTTATTTTTGCTTTTATTTCTATTGCTGTAGGAGCTGGTTTGGAAAAAAAAATGTTGCTGTGATTTATGTCCAAGAGTGTTCTGCCTATGTTTTTCTCTAGGAGTATAGTATCTGGTCTTACATTTAGGTCTTTAATCCATTTTGAGTATATTTGGGCATTTCCCAGGTTTTTTTTTTGTAATTGATTTCTAGTTTCATACTATAGTCACAAAATATGCTTGATGTAATTTCGATTTTCTTAAATTTATTAAGATTTCTTTGGTGGCATTTATCATCTATTCTGAAAAGTGTACCATGTGTGATTGAAAAGGTTGGATATTCTGCTGCTGTTCAACAGAATGCTCTGCATATGTCTGGTAGGTCCATCTTGTATAATGTGTAGTTTAAGTCCAATGTTTCTGTATGATTTTTCCATATAGATGATCTATTCATTGTTGAAAGTGGGCTTGAAGTCCCCTACTATTGTATTGCTATTTATTCCTTCAAATATTTTATCTCTCTTCATTTTATTTTTACGTATTTATTTTTGGTCTGGGGGAGGTAATTAGGTTTATTTGTTTATTTATTTTTAATGGAGGTACTGGGGACTGAACCCAGGACCTTGTGCATGCTAAGCATGCACTCTACCACTGAGCTATACCGTCCCCTTATTCCTTCAAATATTTTAATATTTACTCTCTATATTTAGGTGCTCCTATGCCAGGTGCAGGAGTATTTACAAAATGTTATAACCTCTTGATGAACTGATCTTTTTATCATTATGTAATTACCTTCTTTGTCTCTTGATACAATCTTTGGCTGAATGTATATTTTCTCTGATGTACATATAGCTACTTAAGTGATTTCTTTAGAAACAGGCACACAGCTCTGGCCAGTGAGATAGCAGATGGTGTTTGCT
The DNA here is from genome assembly GCF_048564905.1 of Vicugna pacos. NCBI lineage: Eukaryota > Metazoa > Chordata > Mammalia > Artiodactyla > Camelidae > Vicugna > Vicugna pacos. Next base: position 5,841,609 of record NC_133008.1, on the reverse strand, counting down.
AGGCAAATTCTGGGAAAGTTTTTTTGCTTTTAAAAGGTTTAAAAGAAAAACAAGAAAAGGAAGACGGGAAAGGAAAATCCATCATGAGAAACCCAACTATGAAGCTGTGAGGGGGCAGGTACCCAGCTGTATTACTGGTACAGGGAATCCCACTTGCCCAAACATTTTACTTGCTTATTAAATGAACATCTCTAGCAGACATCTGTTCATGGCTAACCATCTGGGCTATTCCGATGGTCATCCCTTCAGTAATAGAGCACCTTGTGTTTTGTGTAATACTTTTTTGGCAGTTATTTTATTTCTTTCTTGCTGTTTTCTTGTTTAGAATTGGAGAATTTATAATTGGATTTGAAGAGTGGTTATTTAGAATGATTTTTTTCACCATCTAATAATCCAGTAGGTGTTTAACAAGTATCAGTTAATATACCAGAATGTTAGCTTTGATTTACATTCCTTTTCTACTTCTTGTTTTCTTTCTTTTCTATAAGATGGGTAACAGTTATGTTCTGTTCCTCATGAGTGTACTTTTGATCACTCACGAGATAATTTTTTTTTTAATTTTGGCATTTGCTCATTCCTTTAAAAGGGGCTTAATTATTTATTTACTTTATTCATTTTTGGGGTTAAGTTGCATTTTTCCTTCACTCCTATAAACTAGAAGAAATGGTTCCCAACTTCTGTCATGATGGAGCATTTGGAAACTGAGTTTTAGTGTCATCTCCTGTCTTCTTCAGGATTAATGTTGTTTTTTTTAATTTCTTTTGTCAGATTACCTATTGTTTTCATTAGCTACTAGCTACATAAAAGATAGGACAGCATTTTTGTTTTTTTAGTCATGTGTTCTTATTTTGTATGGTCAGTTAAAGTATGTTTACATGACACTTTTTGACATCCTATTCCCCAACTTATATTAGAGTCAATAAATATTTTATGTGAAAAAGTCAGTAAACTTTTTGTCAAGGGCCAAATAGCAAATTATTCAGGGCTTCAGGCCACATGTCTCATCTCAACTCTGCAACTGTAGCACAGAAGCAGTTACAGACAATACATAAAGTATGAGCGTGCCTGTGTTCTAGTAACACATTTTTTGCAAATACAGGCTGTGGGCTAGATCTGGCCCATGGGCTATATATAGTTTGGTAACTCCTGTAAGTCTAACCTCTCTGTTTCTATATTCTGGGTGCAGAGAACATCACTTTGGGTTCCCTGGGTAATTTAAGTATAAGAAACTCTCTATTTCTTACTATTTGGAAGGATGGTTTGGAGGCTCTGAGTAACCCTTACATTGTCTGCTCATTCCTAATGTCAAAAAACTCTAAAATATAAACTAGACAATGTAAAATTTTAAATCTTTAGGTTTATCTCAGTCAGGATTTTAATATATAGGATGCAACTTCAAACTATCTATCTGTCTATCTATCTATCTATCTATCTATCTATCTATCTATTTATCTATCATTGTCTTTCCTTTTTTCTGTTGAATCTGAATGTTTTCTCATGTTCACTTGTATCACAGGCACATAGAAGTTTGTGATTTTATGATCAGAACTGGATTCCTGGTTTCTTTCTGCAAAAAAAAAAAAAAAAATCAAACGGTGGCCAAGTAGACTCTATACAAGATGAAGTGATGAGAACAGAAGGATGTGTTACACCTGACTGTATTCTTTTCTCAAAGATCAGTTGACTATGTGGGTCTATTTCAGGGCTCCCTATCCTTTCACAACTATCACACCGTCTTTATTACTGTAGCTCTATATTGTCTTGAAGTCAGATAATGCCAATCCTCTAACTTTGCTCTTCTACTTAAATAATGTGTTGGCTATTGTGGGTCTTCTGTCTCTCCATGCAAATTTTAGAATCAGTTTGTCAATGTCCATAAAATAAAGTGCTGGGGTTTTGATTGGAATTGTATTGAATCTATTGATCAAGTCAGGAAGAACATACATCTTGAAACTACTAAATCTTCCTATCCATGAACATGAACTCTCTCTCCTATTTATTTAACTCTTCTTCCATTTTGTTCATCAGAGTTTTGTAGTTTTCCTTACATAGATCTTGTCCATATATATATTTGTTTAGATTTGTATCTTAGTATTTCATTTCAGGGGATGCTAATGTAAATGGTATTGCATTTTTAACTTCATATTCCATTTGTTCTTTGCTGGTATATAAGAACGTTACTAAGTTTTTTTACGTAAAACTTATATCCTGCAGCTTTGTCATTACTGCTTATTAGTTTTTTGTTGTTACCTTTGCTATTGATTCTTTCACATTTTCTACCTAGATGGTCATATCATCTGTGAAAAAATGCAGTTTTATTTCTTTCTTCCCAATCTGTACATTCCTCTTATTTCCTTTTTCTTGTTTTATTGCATTAGCCAGTCCTTGAAGTTTGAAAAGGACTAGTAGTGAGAGGGGACATCTTTACCTTGTTCCTGATCTTAGTGGGAAATCTTGGAGTTTCTCATCATTTCAGTATAATGTTAGCTCTAGATTTTTTGAGATATTTCTTAATCAAGTTGAGAAACTTTTCCTCTACTTTTAGTTTACTGAGCTTAATCTCATTCTTCTAGCTGATCACAAATTCAGAGCAGTAGGAAAAGACTAGATTATTCTTAAAGCTAACTCACTTTGCATGAACTCAGAAACCCCCAGAGATTTGAGACTTGTGATATTCAACCCTTATTTCTAACTTCGCAGGAAAAGTTACTGAACCCCACCCCTGAAGTATTTACCTTGCTTTAACTGTCACAAGATAGGACCTTGACTTCTGGCTCTTTGTTTAGTCTGAAACACAGGCCACTTTTTTCTTCCTTAGAAACCATCTGCCATTAGCAGTTAGAGTTCTTCCTAACTTCCGGAGCTACCTTGATTTTTTGTTTATGCCTATTTATAATCTCTTGCTATGGAAAATCCCCTAACCTTAGTTTATATATCCAGAGCCTCAATTCACTAAAGCTCAACCCTTACCTGGAATTCTCTTACTGATGTGACTCCAGACCTAGGATGAGGAAACTAGACTGCATCTGCACTGTTCATCTTTCCTCCTCTAACTTGTAAAGAAAGAGCAAATGTCAATACAAATGAAAAAGTTTTAAACACTGGAGGACAAGTCACTGAAAAGTGACGAGAAGGATAAAGAACAGACTCCATATATCTGTGATGTGTGTGTATGTGTGTGTATGTGTGTGTGTGTGTTTATGTGTGTGCGTGTGTGTGTGTGTATGTTTGAACTTGAATTTTCAGAATTAGCAGCTCAGTCTTTGTTGCGGTAAATTATAGGTGAATAATTTTTCTCTTGATGAGTCTTGGAAAATGACATATTTCCAAAAGGGAAACGTGAGGAGTTCTGAGTAAGTTGGAAATTAAGACAAAGGTTAGTAGGGAAGATTTGGACTTCTGCCAACAAGTCTTTACTAGGATAAGTCTACCTTTTTTGATGTCAATGACAATCACATATATGTCCCTTATCTTTCATAATGTTTATATCAAACTGAGTGAAGTTAGGTGTGATTTAGAGAGGACAGAAAATGCAATAGTTTAATGTGACGTTTTGCAGGCTATGGCTGTATCCCAATATTGGCGAAAGCCATTAGAGGGTTGTTGTTAACTCAGTCAGTTCCTCAGGCTCTGGTCTCTCATCCATGCACACATTTTGGGATCATGAAAAGCTTATTAAAGAAAACCCAAAAACTCCAAACTTGAGTTAGCAGGATTTTTCTTTCAAGACCCAGATGGAAGATGTCAAGAGTATAAACTTGTTTCCCACCTCTATCCTTACCCCCTATTGATAAACAAACCTATGCTACTGGGTTTGTTTATTCCAGAGCAGATAAGCATGTGTTCGCCACCAACAAAACATTGTTGGTTTCACACTCCAGGGACTCTTGGGCCATCTGTCCAGGTATTAAGTATTTTGATTCTTTCCCTAGCCCACATAAGATGGTGATCAAGGGTGAGCTCTTCAACCTCCAGCTACAGGGACTCCTGACTGACGTAAAGAAGCGTAAGTCTCCATGCAGGAGAATCTGAGAACCAGAAACAACACAAAGCAGTAAGGACACTCTGGAGGTGGACTAGAGGCAGAAAATCTGGCTTCCAGTAGAAGTGTACTCCCAAAATGCGTAAGTGAAGGTAACTCTCTTGGTTTTAAAACTGGTTAAAAGAGGGTGGTTGAACACACGTGAACAGAACCCCCGATTTTTCAGTGCCCTGTGCTCGGTCTCACAGTAGACTTAAAGATAGGTAAAAATTGTACCTTGTTTTGGAGGGTTTTCAATAAAACTGGGGGTGTCAAAGAAGTACACAGGATGAAATATAAACCAAGTCATCACAAAAAGAGAAATTGTGCAGAATGGATGAGGGAGAGGACGAAAAATTCTGACATTATTGTAAAGGGGCTCAAATGTCAGTTGCACTTTAATAAAGTCGGTCCACAATCCCCAGGCTTTTGCCAGAACTCGGTATACGATTTTCATGTTGGTTCCACGTCCTACAGGCCATGATGTAAGTAAAGAGGCCTTGGACTTTACATGGCAAAGGATACGAACTCCATTCCTTTCTTTCCTACTCAAGATGTCCTATGAGAATTGTGAGTAAAAATTATAAAAATGTATTTGCAACAGAGGCAAATGATGTAAATTTTTTTTTCATGATTGGAATGTCATTATTGCCTATCACTTGGGACACATCCCAAAGATAAAGAATCCGATTTCAAAATATGGAGACAAAGTTTTGAACCTTTGAAGTTTTTCAGGTTAGAAATAGAAAGCTAAAACACTTCATAATCATGACATGTTAATGCCAGCATTTTTTCAAGGTAGAAAATATAATAAGCCATAATATTCAGACATTGATTACCAAAAATTCTAGGTGTCTGGATATAATCTGAAATGTAGTTTTAAGTATTCATGCAAAAAATGGATTTATAATATAATACAATAAGCTGTTTGCAATCTATGATGATAAATCGATATTTATTCTCTCTCCTGTCTTCTTCGCCTTCTTAATGACATTTGTCTCAGCTGCACATTTAAGGAAACAGAAAACAAGCCAATTCTAAGTCATCATTTGAAACTAGAGAAGCAGGTAGCCGATACCACAATTTGAGTATATTGAGCCATATTGAGGCTCTTGGACATATCTGAGATTTTCTTGACTGAATCCAACTCACCTGCCCCAACCTGGCCTCAGTACCTGGGAAGCGACTTTGGCGTGATGAACAGGGCATGAATTCATGAGGCGGGCAGATTTGAGCTAAAATAGGTTTCATTTCATTCCTGGGCCATCCTGACAAGTTAATTATCTTCTCTGAGTCTCACTTTTTGTTTAGAAGGGTAATAGCACCTACCTTTTGGTGAGTATTATCCATTTTGTCTTACATCTCTCTGCTGGAGCTATGTGCTAACTCACTGCATTCTGACAGCGTTGTTTGGAAATTAAGAGATACAATATCTGTGTTATAAAAACTCAATGCATTTTTCTTACCTTTATTTTATACTTATTTGACGTTAACCCCTCAGTTTGCTGTGTTCGAGTTAGCAGTGGGCATTTATATGGGGGGGGAAGCTTCTGTCCAGGACTATAAATAGTAACTTCCCCGCACGATCAATGTATCTACCTGGTGATAACAAAGGCTTACATCTACTTCTTCTTTACTTTGCTTAATGCACTTAAAACACTCTTCACCCATAACTTCTGTGATAAACGGGCCTCCAGTGCTGCTCGCAGATAAATAAATATGTAAATAAATAAATAAGTAGACTCGCAGAGCCGGCTTGGAAGAGTGTTTGATAATCTGAACCATTACGGAGGTGAAATTTCATTACACAGATGGTGACATCGCGATGTCTATCATCAAAACACAGCAGGTAGAAGCTATCAGCCAGGCCCATTCCCTTCTATAAAATTACACTTATATTAATGTCACTCCAGATTTCACTATGCGGAAAATGATATTGCGCGGGTCTCCAGCCCTGGGAAGACAGCGGGGGGGGGGGGGGGCGGGGAGGGGCGAGGGACGAAAACGGGGAGGGCGGGGGAGTGATGGGGGGGGAACGGGGCTGTCTGTGGCAAGGCCATGGCAACAGAGTCAGATGAGGGCTGCCCAGGACTGACAGACAAGGAAGCATATAAATGCATACTTTATAATATATATATATAAATTAAGAAAAAACCTTCCTTGTCGTTTCTGCTGCCAGTTCATGCTGCTTCTTGATTGACTCCCCGCCAGACGTCCTCTGCAAGCCCCCGATGGAATGTTTAAAAGGCCCGCCTGTGGGAGGCAAGGAGATTTACAGTTAATTTTTACTAATGAAGGATGACAGGCATCTCAGTTTAGCCAATGAGATGTTTCACCCGTTTAGGAAGACGCCCCTGTGTTCGGAGCAGGCGTCCCCACCCCCCCGCCTCTCTTTCTCTCTCTCCCTTTCTCACGTGCACACGCACAGGTACATTCACACGTATGTATTTAAGCATACACAGGGGAATTCACAGCGCAATAAATGAAAGAAAGAAAGGTCAGGAGTTTGGGATTAACAGATACATACTGCTGTATATAAAACAGATAAACAAGGACCTACTGCAGAGCACAGGGAACTATATTCTGTTTCTGTTACGAGCTGTAATGGAAAAAAAGCTGAAAAAAATATATATATAACTGAATGGCTTCATTGTACACCTGAAACCAACATTGTAAGTCAACTACACTTCAATAAAAAAATAAGAATATAAAAAAGAAAGAAAGGACAATATCTACCTTTTTATTTGCCTGAACTCTGTTACCAAAAGCGGGAGGAATGGGGATTACATGCGAGTCTCACGTGGTGGGGTGCAGGTGAGTGATGGAAAATGTTGCTCATTTCCGCTCCTGGTCCCTGCCACTTCCCCCTCCGTTCCTACAACCGCCTGACTTTCTGTTTACTCCCTTCGCCTTGGAGAAGCTAGTGCCATTTCTTAGGTGAGTTAGGGTGCCCCATCGCGTTTCTAACTGGCCCCGCTGCTTCTGCTTGAGCCTCTGATTTGCCTCCCCACGCTGTGACAAGAGTGGACTTTACGTTACATAAATCTATTGTATTTAGTTTCTGATGAAAAGCCTTCAGGGTATCTTCTGACTTTCCAGACAGATGGACACTCTTCCGTGTGACACCTGGCACACCTTACAGGAGAGGCCCTGCCTGTGTCTCCAGGTGTTGGCTTCTTTCAGCATATCTTTGGTTTGCCGTACAATTTGGGGGTGTTTTTCTACTCACACAGATTTTTATAAGATCAGCGTTAGCCTGGATAATCTGAGGGTTTCTGCCCTAACGTGATCTTCTTCCTTCTGCGGATGATTGTTGACTGTTGTCCAGTGTCGCCTCTCCCACGAAACAACACTTTTGACAGTTAATTCCATGTCCTGTGTGACCCTTTTGTCCTGGCCCACTGATGTAACGCCCCCCTTCACCTTTCTCATCCTGATGGGGAGGTACCGTATCCTGCCTTCTGTGACTTGCGCATATTGTCCCTTCCCTGGTAATAGCCATCACGTGTATCTTGGTTTGAATCCTACCCAGACTTAAAGAGCAGGTCATCTGTTTATCTTCAGTATGGAAATTCCTCCTGAAATATTTTGAACGCTACCCATCTCCTGTCTATTTGTATTATATTCATATAGAATTCTATAGACATTGGCATGTAACTTAATGTTTTCTAAGAGATGTATACCAGTCTGGTCTCATCAGATGGAGCGCAAATCTCCCTTAGCTATGGCATCTTTTATTTTTTTTTTCTCTTTTTGCTTTCTTAGTTTTTTTTAACGTTTTTTATTGATTTATAATCATTTTACAATGTTGTGTCAAATTCCAGTGTTCAGCACAATTTTTCAGTCATTCATGGACATATACACACTCATTGTCACATTTTTTCCTCTGTGATTTATCATAACATTTTGTGTATATTTCCCTGTGCTATACAGTGTAATCTTGTTTATCTATTCTACAATTTTGAAATCCCAGTCTATCCCTTCCCACCCTCTATCCCCCTGGTAACCACAAATCTGTATTCTCTGTCTGTGAGTCTATTTCTGTCCTATATTTATGCTTTGTTTTTGTTTGTTTGTTTGTTTGTTTTTGTTTTTGTTTTTTAGATTCCACATATGAGCGCTCTCATATGGTATTTTTCTTTCTCTTTCTGGCTTACTTCACTTAGAATGACATTCTCTAGGAGCATCCATGTTGCTGCAAATGGCATTATGTTGTCGGTTTTTATGGCTGAGTAGTATTCCATTGTATAAATATACCACATCTTCTTTAACCAGTCACCTGTTGATGGACATTTAGGCTGTTTCCATGTTTTGGCTATTGTAAATAGTGCTGCTATGAACATTGGGGTGCAGGTGTCATCCTGAAGTAGATTTCCTTCTGGGTACAAGCCCAGGAGTGGGATCCCTGGGTCATATGGTAAGTCTATTCCTAGTCTTTTGAGGCATCTCCACACTGTTTTCCACAGTGGCTGCACCAAACTGCATTCCCACCAGCAGTGTAGGAGGGTTCCCCTTTCTCTACAGCCTCTCCAGCATTTGTCATTTATGGATTTTTGAATGATGGCCATTCTGACTGGTGTGAGGTGATACCTCATTGTAGTTTTGATTTGCATTTCTCTGATAATTAGTGATATTGAGCATTTTTTTCATGTGCTTTTTGATCATTTGTATGTCTTCCTTGGAGAATTGCTTGTTTAGGTCTTCTGCCTATTTTTGGATTGGGTTGTTTATTTTTTTCTTATTGAGTCGTATGAGCTGCTTATATATTTTGGAGATCAAGCCTTTGTCGGTTTCACTTGCAAAAATTTTCTCCCATTCCGTAGGTTTTCTTCTTGTTTTACTTCTGGTTTCCTTTGCTGTGCAGAAGCTTGTAAGTTTCATTAGGTCCCATTTGTTTATTCTTGCTTTTATTTCTTCTAGGAGAAAATTTTTGAAATGTATGTCAGATAATGTTTTGCCTATGTTTTCCTCTAGGAGGTTTATTGTATCTTGTCTTATGTTTAAGTCTTTAATCCATTTTGAGTTGATTTTTGTATATGGTGTAAGGGAGTGTTCTAGCTTCATTGCTTTACATGCTGCTGTCCAGTTTTCCCAACACTATTTGCCGAAGAGACTGTCTTTATTCCATTGTATATTCTTGCCTCCTTTGTCGAAGATGAGTTGAGCAAAAGCTATGGCATCTTTTAAAAAAAAATTCCTAACACTATCAGAATTTTTCAGAGTAGTCAGTGAAGATAAAATGAAGAATGGCTGAAGCAAGGAATGACATTAACCAATAGTTCTATTCTTTCAGTCATCATTGGCTGAGTGTTATTTTTTTAGTTTTAAATCACTTGTGTGTGTTTACTTAAAATATATATACATACATCAAATTACATAAGGATAATAGAATGCAGGATATGGTACCTCCTCATCGGGCTTATAAGAAACAAATTAAGTTTCTAGTTTCCCGTCCATGTTGTTTTGCAGTTGTGGGAACCATAATAACTCTCAGTTACCTCTTTCTTGGGGGCCATCTCATGCCTCAAAATTAAACAGTTATAGCATCCTTCTCTCACTGTGTGGACACCTCCGGTGTTCTTCACGGGGTTCCTCCATCTCTTTTCCACACTTCTTTCACAGGAAATTGGATGAATTAGGTGACTAAAACAAGGGCTTTAACTTTTGTAATACAAGCTGCAGAACTTAGCAAATTCCCTCCGTGTTTAAGTGGATGCACTCTTAACTGGGGTTCTCAAACTTTAGGGTGCGCATGCATCAGTAACTGGGGTGCTTATGGACCCAGTCAGAAAACAAAGATTCCAGTTGACTATGCTTGAGGGGATCTTGGGAACATCTTGTTTATGTGTTCATATGTTGATAGATATTTGGGTTGGGAGCTTTTTTTTATAAATCAAACTTTTGTTAACATTTGAGAGCACATCTTTGTTTGGCGCTATTTTTCTCTTCGGGAGGTAACCTAAGAGTGAGGTCACTGGGTTATATGCTAAAAGTGTGTTTACCTTTGTGGGACATTGTTAGTTTTCCTAAGTGATCGTGCCATTCCACATTCTCACCAATGAACGTCAAAGCTTCATTTGCTCCATACCCTGTCCGTGATACAGGCAATCTTTTTAACTATAAGAATTATAATTCTGAACATCTTCAGTGCAGTTTGAAATTTTGGGAAGTAACGTATTCAGCAGCCAACTGTGAAGGACCTTGTGTAACTCGCTACTGGATTTGAGCATTGTACTCTGCACAAGCATTCTTCATGCATGCAACTCCTACATCAGAATTACTTAGGGTATGTGTTAAAGTCAAGAGTTCTGAGTCCTCCAATCGATCTGCAGGACCAGAATCCCAGGGTTTGTCCTGGGAACATGTATTCTTAACAATCCTCCTGAGTGATAACTGTGTAGCTTTTTTTTTTTTATCAAGTCTAGACTCAAAGCCTGTCTCAATGACTACAGACATCCACCCATCCTACATCTTATATCCAACCTCCGCCCAGAACATGGGAAGAGCCCTGAGTGCAGAAAACAGGAACAGTCATCACATTTTTATAAGTGGTTAATATTTCAAATATATAGAAGAAAAATAGGTACTGAGGGGATAGCAACAGTGGAAAAACCAAGAAGAAAGAGAAAACCAATTAAAAGAGAACTCAGCCTTTCCTAAGAGTGTTTTTGGCCAAAAATCACTGATGGGGTAACTGGATTTTAGTATAAATACATAGGTAAAAGTGAAGGGAACAAAACTCTACTGGAAATGACATTAGCAGGGACAAATGTTACTCCACTGAATTTTGCAGAATTTCCTTTACAACAATATGTCAAGTAGTAAATCATTTCATCATTTTCGTCAAGACATACTCATTTAATATTCAATGTCCTCACAAAGGAAAATAAAAAAATTGCAAAGGAAAAACTGAACGAAATAAGTCAATAAAATCACAATCACAACAGAACCTTTGGCTTTGTCGCTACAGACACTTTCGTTCCATCACCGTGTCTGTCTTTCGAGTTGCCTGCGCTCACTGGGGAGAACACGGGAGAGCATGTTTGTCTGCCCAACGTGGAATCAAACACTCAGCCTCTCCTCGGAGAGGCTTTGTTGGCAGTCACACATGGATCCGCTCCAGGACCGGCAGATTTCAGGCCCCTGGAGAGGTGCAATATTGCAAAGGGCAGGGAAGATTGGCAAAAATATTGACTTTGATATCTCATCACTTCACATTTTGGAAGAGTAGAAATGCACCTTTCTAATCAGATGCTCCCAGAGTATCCCCGCACAGCGCACACCCTGCAGGCTGCAATATTGATGATGCTCCCAACAGAATGATTTATAACATAAAGAGCAAAGTAATCGGTGATATGGCTGCTTCCTTCTCAGACCTTCCTCTGTCTGGGAAGCACTCTTCTGCTTCCTCTTGTGGGACTTCTCAACTTCTGGCTATTTGTGGATGCTTTTTTGACCTCTTTGTCTTTTTGGAGTGTACGCAACTTGTCTGACTGTTGAGATCCGAATGGTGACAAGCATCACCCCAATTTTTTCCTTCCCCACCACTGGTTCTGATATCAGAGGTTTCACCTGGGGAGAAATATTGAATATTACTCAGCGCTCAGGAGAATGCATTTATCTGGGAACAGTGTCATCGTGCTTGGGGTTGTGTAATCTGAGGGAGGCAGGCTTTGAAGAGCAAGAAGGGCATTGAAAGGGGTAGTTGGAGAAACCCAAAATCAAGCTGCTGCTGCTTCTTATTCTTAAATGTTGTTTTGATTGTGAGAGCATTTGACTCATAAAATGCTATTTGTGACAGATCGGAAGCTAATTTTTTTTTCTATTAAAGTTATTTTGCCAATAAGATATGTAGGGACAAATTAATTTTTGACTAATCATTTTCTAATATGGGTTTTCTTTCTTTTTTAAGTAGATATTATAAAAGCCTCTTTTAAAAAAATATGGCTTAGTCCATTAATAATTTCTGTAGCTACCTTCCTCTGACATGTGACTACTATATTATGCATGCCTCAAAATCTAGATCCATTGTCACCTCTCCTATCAGGCCATCCCCACCCCATGTGTTGAGTTATTCAGTCCCTTTCCCTGGAGACCACACAGCCCCTCTTTGAGCACTTATTACACTATTAGAATTTGTATTTGATAGAGTTACTGTATGCCCAGCAATCCCACTCCTGGGCATATATCCAGAAGGAATCTTAAATCAAAAAGATACCAGCACCCCAATGTTCATAGCAGCACTATTTACAATAGCCAAGACATGGACACAACCTAAGTATCCATTGACAGATGACTGGATAAAGAAGTTGTGGTATATCTATACAATGGAATACTACTCAGTCATAAAAAATGATAAAATAATGCCATCTGCAGCAACATGGATGGCTCTGGAGAATGTCATTCTGGGTGAAGTCAGCCAGAAAGATTAAGAAAAATACCATATGATATCACTCATATATGGAATCTAAACAAAAAAAAAAGACAAACAAATTTATACATAAAACAGAAACAGACTCATAGACATAGACTACAGACTTGTGGTTGCCAGTGGGGAGGTGGGTGGGAAGGGATAAACTGGGAGTTCAAGATTTGCAGATACTGACTGGTAAGTGTAAAATAGATAAACACGTTTATACTGTAGAGCACAGTGAAATATATTCAATCCTTATAATAACCTTTTATGGAAAAGAATATGAAAATGAATATATGTATGTTCATGTATGACTGAAGCATTGTGCTGTGCGTGAGAAATTGACACAACATTGTAAACTGACTATATCTCAATTTAAAAAAAAGAATCATATTTCCCTGCTTTTCACATAAGAAGTGTGAATGGTGCTTTCCAAGGATGGTAATTGGATGAAATTGAACTTGACAAGCTTTGGGAACCATCCTTTTCTCTATAGTTTCCCCCAAGTTTTTCTCAGATCCACATAGTTATGGTTCATTTTTGTACCATTTCCATCTTCCACGTATGAAAATCTATTCTCCAAAGCGACCATCTAAGGAGCATTTGGAAATGCCAGTCCTGCAGCAGTGAAGCCCTCAGGGGAACTTGTGCTTGAGCAAGGAGCAATGGTGGTAGGATTGGCTATGGAGGAATGCCTAAAACAGGAAAGCTGCCTAGGATCCATCAAGTCAAACCCCAGCATATGTTCTTCCTCACAAGTGTTGGGGCAAAAATACAAATGAGGATCTCCATTGTGTATGTTTAAATATTTAAATTTTTATAAGTCAAAACAGCAAATGGGTAAATTGCATTTGACCCTCCTTCTTTGAAAACTATATCTTCCTAACACCCTGGAAGAGTACATTTGAATTTAGGATTCCTTAACTCTCCAGTGTTCTAGACCAGGAACGTGACAGTGTGGGAAGAGCTGACTATCCCGTTTTCTTCCCATCACTGGGGCTGTCCAGCAGCACAGGTAAAGGCTTGTGTGGACACTCAAGGGTGCACATCAAACTCCACTTACACCTGCTGTAAATTGTCTCCCTTTGACTGTCCCTTTGCTCTGAAGATGAGTACTCTGGCCACTTCCTCAACAGCAAGACTTGGACAGACAGCCACACAATCCTGAGAAGGGAGCTGGGGCTCTTTCCACAGAGATTTCCAAGGTCCGAGAACACCTGATGGGTGGTCTAGAAGAGATATTGGCTCTCAGAGTGAGTGCACGTGCACAGCTTCATGGACGCCCCCCACTGTGCCGAGGTACATGCAAGAGAAGGGTCAGAAAGGGGCTCTCTGGAGCTGTGGTCCCAGTTCAGGGTTCCTCCAGCTTGACACTAATGGTGCACTGCTCATCAGCGCCTCCTGGGTCAGTCTAGGTAGAAAGCCCATTCATGCCAGTTTCAAGAAAGAGAAGCTCCGATGACTATTTTGAGAGTCTTAAAAAACTAAGTTCTACCAAACTCAAAAAAAATATATTGATGTGATGAGAAATCCTTTCCATCCATCCACTCTAAATCTCATCCATGTTTTACAGAGTGAGACCAAAAAGGTTGGGGAAGAATTTGAGATCTCTCAAAGACTCTGTTGGGGAAAATTGGAAGCCACATTGACTGCTGGAGAGGGAGAGAAATGTATTAGCAGTCTTCAGGGATGGTAGCACTTCTGCAACAGATGGGCTGACTGAATTTTTTTTAATGATGATTTTATGCCTTTGGCAGAAGTTTTAAATGTAATTTAGGAAAGAGAGAAAGCAGCACAAAGACAATTGATGCTGTTCTTTAAGGCTGAGGGAAGGACATCAAAGATGAGAGTTGTTAGTGGTCTTTGGTTGAAAATACAAAATATTTGTGAACATGTTATGAAAAGACTTGCTGTAGATATTGGTGGAATGAAGCCAGGTTTCAAATCCACATTGAATTGGGTCAGCTGCAGAAATATGAAATTCCCTGAAAAGGAACGGTCAGTAAATTAAGTGAATTCAATGTCTTTTTTATTAGCTTTCTCACATCTCTCACCTATCTTACTACTTTACCTGCCTGCCAATGGTTTTCCCTGCCTCCCAAATCTATACTTTCCTACCCATTCTCTCAAAAACCTTTCTAAAATTGAATTTGAATGTAAATCTTTAAGAATGTTTAGCCGCGTATCCGTTGCATTTGAGTTTCAGACTCCTTAAAGCAGCTCACAACAGGACCCCCAGAATCTGACCCTGATCAATTTTTCTGGCTTTATTTCCTAACTAACTCCCCTAAATAATCCACAGAAAACTTCCCTCTAATATGACGTGATCTTTTAAACCTCTGTGCCTCTGCATTTTCTATTCCGTCTACCTCGACCTCCTCTTCCTGCCTTACTAGCCCTTGGTGAACTGCTAGTTATCTGTTAATTCTTAGTTTAAATGCTTACCTTCTCTGGAGCATTTTCTAACTCCCGAAGGAGCATTAGTTATGTCTTTCTCACGTTTGCCCACACTTGGGGCACATCCCCGGTGGGCGGTGTACTTGCCAGAGGAGTCTTACTGGTTCAAGCTCAGTCTCCTCTAAGTAAAGCCACGTACCTCCCTGTACATTTCAAAAGACTATTGAAGTTCCGTGTATCCCAGGACAACAAAATAACATTTAGTCAAAGAAAACCTCATCTGTTTCTTGTCTCTCCTTTTAAGAGTGAGATTATTATTTTTTTTTCCTCAGAAGCTCTTAACCAAGCTGCCTGTTAGATCGTGTGCTCACCTCTAAGCCAATCACTGACAAGTGTGATGGAATTACAATGGTTAGTTAAAGAACTTGGAATAGTGTTATCTTCTCCCTGGGAGGCACGTAGCTGAAGAAAAGTGGGATTCTTTTGAGAAAGTAGAAGAGGGAATGAGGAGTGGGATGGGCAACCAAGAGAACTTACTCCAGAAGTAAAGTGGCTTGATTCAAACAGTTTTCATCAATCTCGCAGCCAATCATATACAGGAATTATAATTGTAAAACATAAAACTAAAACAAAATAAAGACTACTGCAGGATTCTATAATGAGAAAGTGGGCACTTCCTCCCAAATAAACTAGTCTTCCAAGATGTGGTCTGAGCTCTGAATTTTACATCCTCTAATATTTATGGATTTTTTTACACAACCCTGTAGTAACACTTGGACCTGCGGCCATGGCTTGGAGATGTCAACTTGAATCTCATGATTGTTCTTAAAGGACAGCTTTCAAAATCTTTGATTTCTGATTCTTTATAGTAATGACAGTCAAAAGAAGGATAATTCAACCCAGGGAAAAGACAAACGTTCGGTTAAGTTGGAAATTGAAATTTCATGTTAGCCATCTCAAAATCCCTTAATTTCATAGAAACAGGGGGGGGGGGAAGAGTATGGTGCTATGCAGAAACATTAGGAGGAAAATTTGCACCCAGTACGTTGGAACTTAAGGAATCCACTGTGAAGGTTCTTACATAACCATGACCAGTGGTGAACACTAACAGTTGTCTCTCACCACATTCATAGGCAAGACCACATAGACCTTGGATTCTTGGTGACCAAGGATTAGTCTCCCAACATTGGACCAAGAGTTGTGGATGAAGACTGAAGACTATAGCATGTATCTTGGAAAACATAACAGCAAATATACAAGCTCAGTTGCTGTGGCATGCAGTATAAATGAGGAATGATGCTTTAACCTGTGCCCAGTTATCATTGCTCTTGTTCATATGTGTTTGGATGTGTTTGAATTATTCCCTCTTTACTACACAAAAGATGTTGTATCAGTAGCTAAATGCATTATGGAGTCCACAGCTTATAGACGATCTGGTAATGTCTGGGTAGGATTATGATGGAATTAGAGGAGAAATATACAACATACGGGGACTGTGGATCCCAAGACAAACAGCATTTAAAGAACCCTGTGATATTCCCTGTGTATAAAGTAAATGTTGATGTCTTCGAATTGCCTCCTTACTAGAAGGCAATATTTGTGTTTATGTTCGTTCTCATGGACCACGTAAGATGAGAGCATCTTTGAAACCAGATATGTGGGAAGATGACAGCCAATGACAGACATAAAGGAGGGAATGTCTGCATTTCCACCCTTGAGAAAGCATCAGTGAGCTTGACACCTGGAGAGCAGAAAAGTAGGTGCAAACTGGAGCTGTCTCAAGCAAGTTCGCACCTATGATCCATCATGCTGTGCTCTAAATCTCTCCTTTAATGAACCTGCCCTAGTGCCACAGACCAGTGCTTGTGAAATAACTACTGAAATGTTCTTTAAGCAGAAACGGTCACTGAATGAATCAGAACCAGATGCCCATGTGAGTCAAAGATAACTGGGCCAGATTCTGCACTATGAACAATAGCATGTTCAGTCATAAATGATTCTAACCAATAGGGTGAGTGGTAATTCAATAAATCAGTCAGGCCAGCTTCTTCTGTAACTTGACCTGGAAATGTGAATTTTGCATTGGGAGGAAATGGGCCGAAACACAAGAGAAACAAATGCATATTGAGAAAAGTAAAGTTCTTTTGCCCCTCTCGTCTCAGGGATGGGAATTGTGGTGGAGCTGGGATCAAGAATGGATTCATGGCTGAGTAGTATTCCATTGTATAAATATACCACATCTTCTTTATCCAGTCATCCATTGATGGACATTTAGGCAACATAACACCATTTGCAGCAACATGGATGCTCCTGGAGAATGTCATTCTAAGAGAAGTAAGCCAGAAAGAGAAACAAAAATACCATATGAGATCACTCATACATGGAATCTAAAAAAAAAAAAAAAAAACCACAAACAAAGCATAAATGCAAAACAGAAATAGACTCATAGACATAGAAAACAAACTTGTGGTTGCCAAGGGGGCGGAGGGTGGGAAGGGATAGACTGGGATTTCAAAACTGTAGAATAGATAAACAAGATTATACTGCATAGCACAGGGAAATATATACAAGATCTTATGGTAGCTCACGGAGAAAAAAATGTGACAATGAATGTATATATGTTCATGTATAAATGAAAAATTGTGCTCTACACTGGAATTTGATATAACATTGTAAAATGATTATAGATCAATTAAAAAAAGTTAAAAAAAGACTAAAAAAAAAAAGAATGGATTCATAGTCAGAGACTTCACCATGTGTTCTTCCTGGTAAATAAAAGCAAAGAGATAGAAAACAGTGAATGTACATTTTTATGGGGCCAAATCAAAAAAAGTTCTGCAAATAACCGCCCGAGTAAATATGGTCACATTAAAACAACTATATTGTATTGTGTATATCAAAATGCCTTGGATGGCATTTCATTCCATATTTTAGCGGGAGACTTCTTGGGATAAGCAACTGAGTCTAGGGCAAAGTGCAAAATATTGGTGAGACATTGACCCTTCACTTACAGGATGCATACACTTAAGCATATCTGTTTGTGTGTAAGTTTATGTATATATGTATACTTATCTCATTGAGTGAGTAGCTGTGGAGAGAAAATGACTTGGTCTCATAGCATGCTGCCAGGAGTTTTAGGACATAGACATACAAGGAGAAGATTTGTCCTTTCTTAAGGCTGTTTAGATCACTTACAACACAAAGAAAGAAAAATAATCAAGGCCAAGCTAGCCCACATCACGGTTTTGAAGCCATCATATGATACAATCAGGGGTTCTTAGATTCAGAAGGGAATTCAGAGGCCATATCAATAGGTACACATGGAATGAATAATTGGACTAGTGAATGAAAGAACCGATGAATCTGACAAGAGCCCTGTTGAATGTGTACAAACTATTATTGCCTTGAAGGGTTATCTACTTCTCATGTATATTAACTAACGCATCCCTACCTTCCTCTCAGGGTTCACATCGTGCCTTATGTATGGGATACAGTTAAGAAGTCTTTGGTGCATCTTTATGAAATTTACACTCTCAGAAGTTTCCTGGGTCAAATGGGGAGGAATGGGTATTTATTTTGCTTTCATCAATCAGTAAAGACTTGCTGAATGTTCGATGAGCAATCAAAGTGCAAGATAGTATAGGATAAAATGTATTTTCATAGATAAACATTTGGGGAATTTAAAAAATCTGTAAGTTTATTAAAAATAATCATTTGTATTAAAATATCTTTTAGAGAACTGTGATGTTTTACGATGGCTGTTTTTGTTGTTAATGAGGTCCTTGTATGAGCAAAGAATTGCATTTCCACAAAAGAAAACATGTCTTCCTAATTTTGCTGAATTCAACGTCTGCCTCTTTTTTTATCTTTAAGTGAAAGTAAGTTTATTTAGAGAGATACACATGCCATGCACAGAGTACAGGCCATCTCAGAAGGCCAGAGAGAGACCCAGTACCACCCTCTTAAGATTCACCTTCCTAAAACACCTTGTCAAAGGTGGATACATTTGAAAAATTGTTTATTCATCGTACTTCCTACCATGGATTCCAGGTCAGTTTTCTCTTTTTTCTGTCCACCTGACTTCCTCTTCAGCTCCCCTCATGGAGATTGCTTAAAATTCTCTTACTTGTGTCACCAGGCCGAAACACCAGAGGTCCAGAGCTAGTCTTGTCTGTTTGTCTGTTTCTATTACTGTGTTCTCCGGGCCCGCAGGAAGGTGGTCCTCATTTAAGGGCCTGATGCATTTGTCTCAGTAAAGTGCAAGGAAGGACTATGCTTTCAGTCTTGATCTCTTTCTTGAGCTCCTCATTTGATGATGCATGAACCCAAGCTCAGCACAGATATTGTCAGGATCCTCAGATGAGAATTTTAAAACACAATCAAGCAAACAAGAGTCACCGTCCATTCAAAATAAATGAATCCAAACGTCTCCCAACACTGTAAGTCCCCTGATCGACTAACTCTCTGGACTGTTGATGCTTCTGAATAGAAGCCCAGAATGTCGCTGAGTGATCTTCATAACACCACGGAGTTTCCTAAGGGGAGAAGCAACATTTCCACGACCTACCCGGGCTAATTTTTGTCCCGTCTCTCCACTTCATAATGAGCTCTGGAAATGGTTGTCTGGCAAATATTCTACAAAAGCTGTTTATTTTTTTAATCAGAATCTGTTGCAACTTAATGTGGGGTGCATCGATATAAGATTGGAAATCATTTAATAATCATTCAGAGAATTTTCTAGATTTCAAGCAAGAAGACATACACTATGCTTTCCTGATGTGGCAGGGGCCGTCGGAAACTAGTTTTGAGCAAAACTTTGAAGTTTTTGGCCCAGAGAAAAACAAAATACCCCAGAAACAAATAAGATGTGTCACAATTATCCATGATTTACAATCCCTTTCCCAGGACCACCTGTGGCCCTTAGTAATCCCTAAGGCAGAACCAAACAAAAGTAATCTTTTCAGCATATCTTCATGAAACTGTCTGGGATGTGACAAAACTTTGAGAAACAGTTTTGTGATAATGGTTTTGCACTTTATTGGTACTTCTCCAGAGGAGGTGGTGAATGGCTCCTTTCAAATACATAGAGCTATCAAAGGCCAAAGTCAATAAAAACCTCTATGGAGTAATTGGGGAGGGAAGGAAAAAAGGGGGAAGAAAAGCATAAAAGGAATGAAAAGGAAAGAAGGGTCTATAAATTTAAAAGCCTAAGGAGTATATTTGGGGGAAATAGATGATGCAAAACTAAATTGGAAATAGTTGCTGGCGGACCAAGGAAGGCAAATAAAGCAATGAGATATATGACACTTGTCCTCCTGCCTCAAGTCTAGCTCATCAAACAGTTTTTCATTCCATTTTGTATGTATGGGTTGCATCGGGCTACTGCCAACACAAGGTGCTCAGATTTTCTGACTTTTCTTTCATTGTCAAAAGAAATAATAGGTTGATGGGATTCAAAGGCAACTAATAGAATGTCTTCTTCAAGAATGAGGAAAAAAAATACAAATTGAGTTGTGTTAATGAATAAATCATTTCTATTGTTCATGTTCTTGAAAATAATAGCAGCAGTAATGGTAATAAATAATAAAAATTGAGTATTATGGAAGAAGAGTGTCTGGGGGTCAGAAGGCCAGAATTTATTGAAAAAGGTGTAATTCATTGTATTGGTTAAAGCCCATGGGTTATGTTATGCAAGGAACAGAACTTGGAATTAATCGTCCGACTCTGGGGCTACCTGAGAGAGAAACTACCAAAAAATATCCCAGAGAATTGGCAGGGCTGAACATCAACTAACTTGGGCGTTGGTTGCTTCAAGGTATAAGAATTACCTCTGTTGTACAAATGCACGCATTGCTTGGAGGCACTTTCTGTCCAGAAAGAATAACTCACATGAAGTGGGAGGGAAGTTAGCAAATGAGAAGAGTCAAGGTGCCTGTTTGTGATCTGCAAAGCAGGTTGGCTTCATCTCAACAGAGCAGAGCGAGAAGATGCCAGCCAGCATGGGCACATAGCCACTCAGAGACCCGGCCAGGACACAAGTGTGAAGTCAAACCTTATAGGCTTAGAATGACTGCAGGGTAGAGAGCCCACCCAAATGCCAAACACAGGGACTCTGACCTCTTCAAGGGATAAGAGAATAATCAGAGTCGAAGAATGACCATGAGTCAGAGAAAGCAAAGGCACTGGGGATGGGAGGATAGAGACAATTTGATAATCTGGAAAGATCAGGCGAGCAGGGGAGCTGGAGGAAAATTTTTGGGAGAAATAGAGACAGGTGATTCAATCTTTGGATTCATTTTTTTGGCTCTGGCATCAACCATTTCTGTGACTTTGAACAAGTTTTGTAACCTTCTAGAATCCAATGTAGTCATCACTAACCGAAAAGGACAGGACTAAATATCTTCAGGCTACTGCCCTACTCAGGAACACTATTATTTTCTGTTCATGATAGTGTTTGCAATTATATGGTGCTCCGTACCTCCAAAATGTATTTATGTGATAGTGTTTGTTCCTTCAAACAGTCTTGTGTGGCTGTTCATATAGAAGACACTATAGCTCATTTGAAAGATAAGAAAATGAAGGCTTAGGAAGGCAAGATAACTTTCTCAAGGTTGCTTAGCTAATTAGCATCAGAGCCAAAACTAGAAATGTTGGTCTGCTGTGTTTGTAACTACATGATTCCTTTCAGCAAAAACCTTTTAAATCTTTAAGGGAGAAAAATAATTTTCTTACATTTTTTTCAACTGCTTTATATCAACAGGAGTTAAGAACTTTCTGAGAACAGTAGAAACAAACAAACAAAAAGGTCAAATGGAAAAAAAAAAAGAAATCCTGTACACTTGTATATTGAAAGGAAATGTAAATAATGTTAAATAAGCAATTATTTTATCAAATTTATATTGAGGGTGGACAATATACAAAGTCCTATTCTAGATATTGTGAGAGATACAGATATTTTTAAAGGCAATGTATAATATATATATATATGTATATATTTTATATATATATATATTTATATTTTTTATATTTTTATATTTTTAAATATATTTATATATTTTTAAAGGCAATGTATTTTTTATATATATATATGTATATATGTATTTATATATATACAATGTATTTATATGTATATAAATATATATATATATTTATTATATATATATTATATATATATATACATATATATCTCCATAGAACTTCGGAAAAGTGTCAAATCAAATCCAGTTGAGCACAAATCAGGGAAAATCGGAAAATCTGGCATTTGAGCTTGGAAATAAAAGTGGAACATCTTGAGAATTCTTAAAGATTAGAAATCTGCCGATGTAAGCCATGCATGTTGGCTGATGTAGGAAAGCACGAAGGAGTAAAAAGATGATCAGAGCTCTTTGCAGCTAACTGTAGTGATGGTCAAATAAGAACACACCACATCACATTGTTCGCATCTTTTCTTGCCTCTCTTTCTCTTTTTCTTCACCTTATTCCTTGTCTTAAGTTCTGCTTTCAATGAACCCAAGAAAAGATAATAATAATCTGTGTTTAATGATCCAGGACATCATGAAGGAAAACGTATGAGAGCAGAAAGCTCAGTGAAATAAGGCACCCTCCACTATAAAAGATTTTTAAAGAATTTTTTATAAATATAAAACATGATGGGTTCAGAGAACTAGGTAAATCATCAGAATAAGTGTAATTCCGCCTCAGTTGATCATGTGCAAGGAGGTCTTAACAAAACTATAGATGTTTACACATGCAAAAATTTGGTAACAAACATTTGTAAACCTAATCATAAACCTAAATATTACATTAAAAATCATGAGGAGGGCAGCATAATTATTCTTACGTGAGTATATTTTGATTTAAAAAAAAGCAATTCAATTCAATAGAAAAGTTTGCGATAAAAGAATGCGCTGAGATCGACATATTTTATTATCCAACAAGTATTGAAAAGAACAATATATTAAGGTCAGCACTCCTGGATTCAGATTCCAACTCTGGCAAGAGTTACTCCTTTAAACTAGAATAAGTCACTTCACTTTCTGGACCTCAGTCAAATGTGCAAGTTGGACAAATCACAGTCTGCAAATTATGTCCTACAGAGAGGAGTCCAGAAAGATGTTCTTTGAAAAAGAAAAAAAAAGATTTTGTAATAAATATATCGAAGAAACATTTGTACATCATTTCCAACTTGTAGCTTCTCAAGACAGAATGCATATGAAAGATTCAGAAAAGCCCTATATTTAAAAAAAAACTGTTTAATATCATCATAGACTTTTCCAAATGTAAGATATTTTAAAACGTGTTGTCCCATTAAAAATGAATATCTTATTTACATAGTTTTTCATGGATTTAATTTTTGGAAATGCATGAATATCAGTACAGACTTAAAATCCTAGGATTCCAATGTATAATATGGTCTTACTAGAAGAATTGAACTGGAATTTGAGATCCCAGGCAGCATCCTGGACCCAGAAAAGAGATAAGCAGGGGATGCCCTGAGACTGAGGATTCAGGAAGAAAGAATGAAAGAGTTGTTACCTTCTACTGAGGAGGAGGTGAAATTGAGGTTTGAGAGAGACTTGAAGTATGGTGACCAGTCTATTGATTATTTAGAGCAAGATTTTTCAACTTCAGGACCATTGCCATTTGGGGCTGGATATTTCCTTGTTGCAGGGAGACTGTGCTGTGCATTTTGGGGTATTTTGTTGTGCATTTTGGGGTGTTTAGCTGCATCCCTTTCCTCTACCCACTGGAGGTAGTAACACTGAGAAGACAAACTTGAGGAAAATCCCATGGCCCTTACATGAGCATGAAGGAAATCCATGATAGGTCTCTGGAAAAAATGAGAACAGATAAATGGAATAAGAGAGAGAGAAAAATTAAAGGACCGAGAAGAGATGGAGATGAAGAGGAGGAAGAAATGGGAAAGGAAAGATATAGGAAAAGAAAGACGCAAGGGAAGAAAGAAAAGAGGCTTATAAACTACTTCAACTCTACAGTGGAGGAGTTGAAGGATCAGGGTGTCTGGGGTCAGTTTCCCCCTGTCTGTAAGCAGTGTGAGCTTTGAAGACAAAAAAGATCTGTTTTCACTCATAGTTCTGTGATTTCTCATGTTATCTTAAGTAGTTCAGTTGACCTTTCTAAGCTTCTGCTTCTTGTCTGTAAAATGTGGATAACACATTTATAGCTTGTTTTATGTACTAGAGGAAACGTATGTAATGAGCTTAGAATGTTGCTAAGAATTTAATACATGATAACTGCTTTTATCTTTGCTATTTTTTCATTGGAACTTAACCATGTGACATCTTTTTTTGTCAGTTAACTTCAAATATCTGCTATTTTAATGCTTACGTTTAATTAGCCAGTCTATGCTGTTATATTGCTGTAATAAACAACTTTGAAATCTCAGAGGCTGAAATGATGCTCTACTTCATGTCTCTTTTATGTCACCGAGGTCCCTGCTCTCATCCATCATCAGAAAATTCCGTGGGTACCATGGAACTGGGTGAATCATGCAGCAGCTCTTAAACTCTTCCCCAAGAAGTGATACATATCATGGGTACTCACATTTCTTTGGTTAAAGCAAGACACATGAGCACATAGCCAACTTCAAGGTGGCAGTGAAATGCAACCCTTTCATATGCCCAGAAAAGGGAACATTATGAAATCTAGCAAAAGCACCACGCCTCTCCAACCAAGTCTCCTCACTGATAAAATAGGGATTCAGAGCACCTATCTCAAAGAGTTGTTATGAACATTGTGATGGTTAATACATGTTGAGCGTATAGAACAAATATCTAGTGTATGGTAATCATGCGATCATTGCTAGATATTGAGATCTATTGTTACCGAAATTCAGGTCTGGCCACTCACTGCCCCAAAGCCAATATTCAAGAGGCAAGTGTTGGTGGAAAGGAAATTTTGCTTTGTTCTGGAAGCCAGTAACCAGGGAAGAGGGCAGATTCATGTCCAAAGGTCAACCCCCCCAGCTGATCAGTGGGAATTTCAGGGGTGAATAGACAGAGGGAAGGGGCTACATGCAGAACAGCTCAGTCAGCTCTGACAGTCATCTTGAAGTTAGTCATGCTGTGGTCTGATTGGCATCATCTTGGCTGTTTTAAGTGGAATTAATCTTTAGTTCCAGGGTTGGTTTGTTCCCATTTCTTTGAGTCCAGTTCTCAGAACAATGGCAGCTTATGTAATGAGTACATGTCTGCTCGTCATGTAGTTAACTTTTTCCACCTGGTGAGTGTTTCAGTATCTACAAGACAGCTCAAAGGATAGGGCTCAGAATATTACCTGTAGTCCTTGAGGAGGAAGTAAAGGTCCCTGACTTTTTTAATGACTAAACTATTATTATTTTGTTTTGCTTGACTATTTCCTTTTGTTCTATATTTTCTTATTTCTCTGATTGAACTTATTCTTTGACTAAAATTTTTCTACAGGCAAGAGGCAGGTGGGGGACAGGGGGTGGGAGGGACTCTGTCTTGGGAAGACCCCAGGGTCCTGATCTATTTCACTGTTGCTCTTGGAAACCTTTCTAAGACCTAAGCCATGGTTTGTACCACCTTCCTCCCCATCAACACATTGACTAGGGCTTTGCACCATCTAGTTACTCAATAAGTATTTGTTGAATTGAATTGAACAGTGTTCCGGAGACACGGCTGGGACCATCCACCAGCTGGCCAATCAAGCGCATGTAGGTTTATCGGTTCCATTTCCCCTGCCAAACACCAATGCACTCCACTAAGCCTCCCTCAGCTGTGATTCTCCATTTTGGCAACCTAATTGACCTTAATGTAAATGTTCCCAGCCACATAAAACACGTTGTGAAGTATGCTACAGCAGTCGCAGTTGACTGCCAGCTGCCATCACACGATGTGTGTGCAATTTCTTCCTCCACAAATCCTCCTGAACACAACAAATAACAATGCCTTTCTAGAAAACTCCCAACAGTCAGCACACAGGATATCCGTGGAACATTTTAATGATCTCTGTAAAAGAAAAAATATGAGATATATGGATTTTAAAAACAAGGGCCTGCCTCCTGGTACAGAGAAACTCTTTGATTTGAGCCTAGGAGAGGGTTCCCACCTACCTAAAGCCTAAATGGATTTTGTTTCTTTGAATTTCCTGCACAAATAAATATGAGGCCACTGGGGGAAAAATCATATTGGAAAAGAGGTAACTGGGGGAGGGTATAGCTAAATGGTAGAGTGTGTGTGTAGCATGGACGCGGTCCAGGGTTCAGTCCCCAGAACCACCATTAAAAATAACAAACAAACAGACAGACAATAAATAAATAAACCTAACAACGTCCACCCAAAATAAATTTAGAAAAAAAAAGGAAAAGAGGCAACTGAATTCTAGTTTCTTCTGCAATCCTCATGCTGAGGGACCCTGATCACCTCACTTAATTATTCTGGGCATTAGTTGATGCATCTACCAAAATGGGGAAAATAAAGTTTGCAGGAGCTCTTTCTAAAAGCTGACGAGAGACATGGAGAGAATAAGAAATAAGAGAATTCTATGAACAGATAAAATCTATCATGCACATATCAAGAAATATCCATAGAAATATTTTATTTTGATTTTGCTGTCCCCTTTGCTTCTTGACATCTCCATGTCTGATTTCAGTCAACGTTCTCCTGTAGGGCTGCCCACTCTTCACGAAAGTCCACGTGTAAGGAGTAGCTGTCAAAGCAGGTGAAGTGCACCTGAATCTCAGCCATGTCCTGGAGAGGTGATCTTCACCGCATTTGTACATCAGCCCCGAATCGTGGTGATAACAATCAGATAAGACTGTCTCCATCCATGAGACTTCTCTAACTTGGAATTCATGCAAATTAGAAAACTTCATTGAGAACCACTGAACCCAAAATCTGAAATCCAAACGAGACGTGTGAGCATTAAGAAGTATGTGTATCTAAAAGCAAGCGCCCTGCAGAGGCTTCTGGGGAAGGTGATAGTTAAGCTTTACTAGGAACTTTGGGGAGAACCATTATGCCCATGAGGCATGGGAAACATGGGCCAGCTTGAGTTTCTGACCCTTCTCTGTCTATCACACCCTGCTTTTACCTCATGTCAGTCTACACAATTAGACAATTCTCTTGTTTTGGTGCCTTTGCTCCTATCCTCACAAATGCCTTAATTATTCCTCAAGTTGATCTACTTGTTTGAACTTCCCACGTTTGCATGATGGTGCACGTTCTGCTCAATTTGTAAAGAAGTATTCTCTCCTAACTATTGCAAAATGCTGGCTAACAGCTTTGCTTTCTATGTCAGGATTCCTTGCCTCTCTCCATGGGTGCTCAATCTAAATTGTCTATTAGATGTAAAGTTAGGTTGTGAAGCTAGTGGCGTCACTACCTCCAGGAGATATCTGTACCCCGAAGTTTATGGCAGCATTATTTACAACAGCCAAAACATGGAAACGCTTAAGTGTCTTGATGGATGAACGAGTAAAGAAAATGTGGTCTATGTGTATAATGGAATTTTATTCAGACATAGAAAAGAAGGAACCCTTGCCGTTTCTGACAACATGGGTAGATCTTAAAGGCATGATACTAAGGGAAATAAGCCAGACAGAGAAAGGCAAATACCATATTATCTTACTTACCTAAGGAATCTAAGAAAATAAACTTACAGAGACAGAAAATAGGTCGGTGGTTGCCAGAGGCAGGGAGATGAGGGTGTGGGGGAAATGACTAAGGGTGGTCAAAAGGTATACATTTCCAGAATGTTACAAGAAAAATAACTTCTGGGATGTATTGTACAATATAGTGAGCATCATTAACAATACTGTAGTGTATATTTGAAAGTTGCTAAGAAAATAAATCTTTAAAGTTCTCATTACAAGAAAGAAAAGAAAATTGTAGCTACATGAGGTGCTAGATATTAGCCAAACTTATGGTGGTAATTATTTTGCAATATATATGTATAGCAGATCACTATAGGGCAAGCCTTACATTAAAACACTGTTAGATGTCAATTATATCTTAATAAAACTGGAAAAAAATAGAGTGATGAGCTACCTTAGCATGAATTGAAAAACTGAAAAAATGTTATGGTACTTTGGCTTCTGTGCTAAGTGTTGAACTTGTGATAATAAGATGCTTATTTTGTCTTACATCTTTGGGCATAACAGTGACACAGTTTTCACTGCGCTGCTTCTCATGGGTCCAGGGAAACATTCATTCTGTAAGGATTATTCTGATAGTATGAACTGTGGATTTTTTTTTTTTGGCGTTTTGCTTGTTAACAGTGACAGTTTACCCAGAGGGAGTCAAGAAACCCTATAGATAGTTTAGAAAGGCATGGCTAGATGGACAGACGGATGAGTGAAAGGAAAGATCAGTAGAAAAAAAGCTTTGTCCACAAAAAGGAAGTTGTTCCCATAAGACAACCCCATTATTTATCTTGTCCAAGACATGACAGAAGGCTTCTTTTAAGAAATTATTGCACATTCATAAAATAGATGAATATTTAAAGAACTTAGATGGCTTATTATCCATGTAAAATATTAGATGAAGCTATCCATGCTGTTTGGCTGAAAATGACCCCCAAGATTTGGGACTGTCAATACAACGTGTGCTATATACATATGTAGCTCAGAGAGGAGCCTCTTTGGCTGCAGTGGATCAGATTGTTAGGAACTTTCAGAATTCAGATAGCTAGTGGAGGACTCAGCTGAGTCTGGAAACTCGGGAGCAGGACTGGGAATGTATGTGTGTCTAACTGTGCCCCCTCTAAGCCCCAGAAGCTCTGAGTCCAGGTGTGTGGGAGCCTCTGTACCAAGGCAACATCCCAAGAGGCAGAGTTCCCCAAAAGTGAACCTCAGGCTTTGGCTCTTACCAAGGTCATTTCTTGACATCATGCATGACTTTCCCCCAGCTTTCAAAAAATTTCTGTTTTCCATTACAGCAACACAGGTCCTCAAACACAAATATTGTCTTGCTGTTGTCGGAATGGACAGCCGAGATCTAGAACATCGCTATCACCCGGAAAAATACCAGTGGCCGGAGCCGGTTTAGAATGGAGGCTTCTCATGGGTCAGAGGTCACCTATGTCTATTGATTTTTGTGAGGCTTACGACTGTCCATGTGTTGTGGTTTTTCTGTTCTTCTTTAAGGAAAATATTTCACTGGCCAAAAAAAAAAATGTCAATCAATCTTTGATTATTTTTAATGCAGAGGGAAATAAATCCCATAGCATCCACGTCTAAATTCTTGGTGGACCTCTGCAAAGTGGGATTTATGGGCACAGCTGGTTTGCAGCTGTAAAAATTTATATTTTTTAATGCAAACTGGCAGCTGTGCCTGCTGAATGGATACTTAGGCCCACGCACAAATTGCCTGGGAATCAGAAAGGTGTCTTAAGTTCTGCCCACATCTTGCCATTTGGAGAATCATTGCTGGGATTCAGTTTTCCTCCTTGTTCTCCTTGGAGAGGGGGTGGAAAAGTGCCTTCCCCTCGTTAGAAATGCTGCCTGTTGGGACTACGTCCTTCCTCCTCCTAATCCAGGTTTAATCCTTTCAAGCAAGGAACTAAGAAACCAGGGTCGGCTGTGGGATCTGCACACTTACTCTAAATAAGTCTGAGCTCTGTGATCCTTGCCTCCTGTCTGGCGAGAAAGGAAAAAGCAAAATTGGAAATGCCACAGGCAACCCTGGTTTAGGAGCTGGATTCGAACGTTAGGCTGAGATCATAGGAAAGCAGTGAGAACCGAGCCTTGTCTAGCCTGTGTTTGAACATTTTACCTCTTTGCTGATTTCCTCTGCTTTGCAATGCAAAGGCAGTGATAGAATCTAGGATATCCTGTTACAAGTTTCATGCAAAAGTTTATTAAATTTGCTCTCATAATGACTGTGAGCCCAGAAAGAATGACTTGCACTCCGGAGCCCACAGTTCCCCCGACGCGAGCAGATTGCGTTATCATTTTTCCATGCACCGGTAATTTCCATTAGAAAGCTTGCTACCCTGGTATTGACAATTACAAACCAGAATCAGACGGTGGAAAAGGCTCACCCACCCTGATCTGCGGTAAAGCCGACACCAGCTATCTGGGGAGAGAAAAAACACAAGGAAGTAAACACCGAGCTGCTGGTCTATCTGCCCCTTTTATGGGAGCATGACAAAGTGTGAAACATGGATGCAAAGAAAGAGAATGATTTTCAGAGATTTAATCCCTTTAGAATAGAAAGCTTTGGTTGCGATGTAAGGAGCCTTTTCACCTCAAGGTCACAGCTTGAATCTCATCTGGATTTATGTAGAGTGTTCGCAGTCAATCATTTTTGAGCTCTTTCTGCAGTCTCGCCTCCTTGCACTGCATTCATTGTTTATGCCCATTGGGCCTTTAGCACATTCGTCCTGCTCAGTCTTGTCTGCTTTTCTGGTTAATATGCCCTGATCTCTTCAACTGGCTGATTGGTTATGATGGATGGGTTTCTCTTCCTTCCTCCTTTCTTCACTTAGATATAATCAAGTTGGAATCAGACTTCCTACCCTTGATGCTCTAAAGGAAAAGAAAACAAAAAAATTCTCCTGGAATAAGGTGGTGTTGATGGACCTTGGCACTTGGAAATACAGTTTTCCGCTCTTTTCAGCCAACATAGAAGGAGAATCAACTGATTTTCTTTTTATCCTTTTTGGGAATAATTAAAACATGAATATATGGGAAAATGCGGCATAAATACAGATGGCCTGCATATACTTCTTTTAAAGATAACAGTCATTTTATTAAATATTAATTATGAACTTATTATGTTAAAGGCACTGCCAGGAACTTTAGGTGCCAATAAATGCTAACCTTCCCCTTAGTTAATTGATTTAATAGAAACAAACATATATGTGTGTAAAATAAAAAAACGATGTAACGATGTAATGAATAATGATGACACAAGGAATATATGATCGATCCTTCAGAAGTGCATAGTGACAGAAAGAATGTGGTGGTCTGGGTGGATTGAAGGAAGACCATACAGGAGGCATGATGTGAAAAATACACGGCTTAAGAATGAGATAGGCAGAGAAATTAACTTGTGTGTCATTCCAGAACGTTAGAAGTTGAAAATATGTAGAAAGTGGGCTGGGGAGAAGGTGAAATGATGGGCAGGGAACACAATATCTTGGAGGCAATATTTGAGAGGTCTGGAGAAAACTAGAACTATTGTTTTTTTCTTTTGTATACACCTCGTGGATCCTTCCCCTCTTTGTCCTCATTCCCTCCCCTCCTCCCCGCTAATTAAAAGCAGCAGACTAAGAGTCACAGCCCTGTCCTGCAGGATCCGCAATCCCTTGGTCCTGACGTGCTGAGATGGCATTTAAAGGCTGCAAGATGAGAAGCCCAGCTGAAGATTCTGGGAAGAGACAAGAACCAAGCCTCATGGCGCTCAAATTGTGGTCTGAGGCTTTAGCATTTTTCTTTCCTGTTCTCTTACAGCCATCAATCGCCTTCTCCAGACATTGAATTCACTTACAAAGTTAAAACAGGGAAATAAAGTGGAATGCAATGATCAGGAAATTCCATTTGTTTTGTTTTATTTTTTTTCCCTCTCCCTTTCATCATTTTGTTGAATGTGTGCAGAACGATATGAGGTTATTCATTTGTACCCAAACAGGAATATAGGATTTGCCATATTGGATCAGCCCATTGGTCCGTCAATGTTGTATTCTCTCTGCCTCTGGCACCGGGTGATACATGAAGCTCTGGAGGAGAGTGAACTCCCCCCACATACACACACTCAAGGAAGCAAGTCAATTGTGCAGTACAATATATGGGCTGAAATTCTTAGCTGCTCAGGATGGGATTAGATGAGTGGAACATGGATTTTAAAATGTCTAAATAGGACAGAAGCTGCATCATTTGAAAACTAATTTAAGCAGATCTTACCTTTAGCAATTGTGTCCAATGTCTTCCTGATCACTTTCAGTTATAAGAACTATTATTTATCTCACAATAATAAATTGAAATAGTGCAATCAAACTGCCCCATTCCAGGAAGATAAAGGCACACCTCTATGACAACTGACACATTGCTGCTCTCTCTCTGGTGAGAGCATACATGCACTCAAAACTAGAATTTAACATAATGCCTCAAGATCCGACCCCCGCTTCGGTTGGTAATTATTAAAATGGGTTCCGTCTGTTCAATTACTTAGCCTATTCACTCATTCACTCATCAGGAGAAGACTAGATTGTGTGGAAATCTTCTGTCCAGTGTGGAGTGTGCTACAGAAAAGGACCCCAAGGTTCTGTGTAGCTGGGGACTCGAGGTACCACGATGCAGGTGAGAACACGGTCTGTCACAGGTGTAGCCAGCTAAAATAAAACATGCATTCGGAGAACAGAGGGGCCAAGTCCAGACGAAATGCGATGGAACAAACACTATTCTTATGTTTCCTTTTTGAAGGGGAATCTGAACAAAACATAAAATGATTAGCCTGAGATTCCTCAGAATCCAATATTTGTGTGATTTTAAAAATACGCTCTAGTATAACAATAAATCACACTGTGAGAGTTGTACTCAGCTATACATAAGATCCAGTGTCCTGATCTGAATAATAATTTTGCAAAATTATTTCTAGCTTCATGTGGGATTTTTCAGCCTGAAACCCCAGTCCAGACCTGTTGATAATAATTACAATAACAGTGACAGAGCTAGACGTGAATCTGTGGAATTCAATATAAAATGAAGCTTCAGGGCCCCCACTTCAAAAAGCAGTGGAAATGTGCCCAGGAAGGATATTAAAATACAAAACATTTTTTCCTTTTGTCCATGAGCTCGTGTTCATCTTGTCATAGGGTGTTCTATTTAATGTCATTCTAGTTAGTGAAAAATTAAAGTTATTAGCATGATTTTTACCATTCATCTTTATACTGTACAATGCTAGTTTTGCAGAAAAATATGGAAGCATTCAGCTTGTATGTGGAATAACCAAAACTGCAAAATTTGTATTCCAAGCTTGTATATTTTATATATATCTCTTGTCCTTACCAGAACTGCGGAAACACTACACAAAACTAACTCAAGTGTTTGCATTTTGTTTTCTGGTGCATGTATATTCGGCCAATCCTCTCTACTTCAGCTTAAGGACAAATAAAAAAGAATTGAAAAGAAAAGACTTGTAGGTTGCCCTATCTTTCCCTTTTCCTTCCGAAGGTAAACGGCTAGCTAATATACAAGGAAGTAACTTGAGTAAGAAACGATGTGTTGGGAGTATTGAGTTGTTTTTGGTTTTTAGACCGCAGTTGTCTTCATTCTGTATTCCAAGCAAGTTCTAGGTCCAATGGAAAGTGTGGTCTCTTGGGGAAAGTGTGTTCTCGCTGACTGAGTGGTAGATGTAACACACTTCCGTTCTACTTTTAAGTCACACTGAACTCCGCTTCACTTTGAGTCCATCAGCATTCCGTACTCTAGGTTTGCAAATTTTAAACGCAAGTGGTTGGCAAGGAAGGTTGGTAATGATGCGTATTTCCAGTATCTCTTCTGCTCACGTGCATGACCCATTTTCCCACTGAACTTCACTTACAAAACACAAGTTCCAGGATAAAATTATTAATAATTCAAGATGGTGACAACAGAGCATCAAACTAAATATGGATACTCTTAAAACAGAGGTCTGTGCTGTGGGGCTCCAGGACCATAAAGCTGACCTTAATAGTAATACTAATAAAATGTCTAACACTTGTTGTACTTGGTTGTGAGATGAAGCCACATTCTACACACTATATCTTGAATTTTCTCAACAGCCCTGTTTGACAGATGAGGGATTTGAAATTTTAAGATAGTAGACAATGTGCTTTTAGGGCATAAGACTCCGAACATGTTCTTTGGACAGCATTATCATCAGCTGGGGTTTGCTGAAAATGCAGAATCCTGGGCCCCACCCCAGAACTACTGAATCAGAACCTGCATGTTCAAGAGATTCCCCAGGTGATTTGTATGCCCATTAAAATTTGAAAAATGCTGTGTGGGTCCCTCTGATGACAACTGAAAGGCACTATAATTTGTATTGTAGGGGAAGGGAAAGTTCCTCTGCTCCTCTTGGTTCTTTGGTTGATCATTAAATTGACACATGGCAGATTAATAAAAGAAAAACAATTTTAAACTTTTTTTGGTACCTGAGAAGTGACTGAAACAGGCTGTTTAGATAACTTTATAGGCAAAACATCAATTATTTGTAAATATCTGATGAAACAAAGAGGTTTGAACTTGGAGTTACTAAGAAGTAACAAAGTTTGCTTATATAGCTTTCTCAGCCGTGAAAAGAAAAAAAATGAAAAAAACCCGAAAATATAAATATACATATATATATGTGTGTGTGTGTAATGTATGTATGTGTATAACTGACTCACTTTGCTATATACCTGAAACTAACATTGTGAATCAATTACACGTCAATGAAAAAATAAAAACAAGCTTTTGCCTTGATGTGTGTGTGTGTTTGTAGAGAGACTGAGTGAAAAAGAGGTGTAGAGAGAGAGAAGAAAGAGGGAGAGAGAAGCCAGGGGCTATGGAAAGTTAGAGTCAAACACACAGAATGAGCCATTTATGTTTAGAGCCGCGTTATAGACCTAAACTGCCTGGCGACCGTCATTTACCGGATATCTTTGTAAACATAGAGGGGAGTTTATCTCCTTGAAACCAATCTACAGAAACGTTTTCATGTTCTTATTCCTATTAAAAAAAAAAGAGAGCAAAACCTTAACCATGAAGTGTCTCCCTCTTTATTTTTTGCTGAAAATAATTATAAATGCAAAGCAAAATATCTAACTTTTTCTGGACAAAACTGTGAAATCCTGAGACACGAGGGACAATCTGCCGGTGGAAACAGTGTTCTCTCCTTCCGTTACACGGAGGCCTGCAGTCAGCTTTCCAGCTGTAATTCTCACCGACACCAGAGATATTAAGAATGTGAAGAAAATGCTCGAGTAGATTATACATAATAGTGTGAGACACAGTGAATTATATTTTCTAATAATTGGCATTACAGCCTAGGACCGAGGGGAAGAAATAGAAGGAAAGCAAAGGGAATGTGGATGCAGAGACTCAAGGATGTCTCATCTCTTCTTAGCAGTGGGGGTGGGAGCAAGGAAACTAAAGAAATAAAGAAAAGCAGAGAAAAGGAGGGAGGAAGAGAGGAAGAAAGGAGGGGAGGGAGAGAGGGAAGAAAGAAAAGGAGGAAATAAAAAAGAAACCAACGCTCACTTTTGAGTCAGTACTGATGACCCGTCAAGCACGTGAATGCAGCGGACAAAAAGGACAGAGAAACGCAGCTGGAGCAGTGGCCGTAAAGGTGTGCCTGTCACGCAGGGGAAGCAATCGGAAATGTTACTTATTCTTGAAAATAAAGAAGAAAATAATACGTGTTTATTTGTGTATTCACCATCTCTTTACCTGCTTATTTTATAAAAATTACTTTTATAAAATTATTTTTAATTATTATAATGAACTATATTATATATTATGTAATGTGTAAAATGTATAATTATATATATAATACAGTACATTGTATATGATATTACTATAACTCACAGTGTCAGTGCTGTAAATCCAGAGAGAGATCTAGGGTCTTCCCTTAATTAGCCTGTTACAGTGTTGCCCAAACTTCCCTGAAGCAGTTTTGCCTCCCTGCCTATTTCATAGGATTTGTGGGAATCATCTAACAAGATAATTCATGAGAAGGCATTTTTTTCAAAAAATATAAAACATGGCTCCTCTAGGGATTTCAACACATCTTGAGAGAGAGCTGCTTCAGAGACCACCCCTCTTTCAACGAAAGAGAAAGGAGATTTGTTTTTTATGGAGGTGTTGTGAAGTGTTAAAACAGGGACATAAAAAAAATTAAGGCCTGCAAACACACTGCAAAAAAGGAAAAGGTATTTTTGTGGGTGGTGGCTGGGAGTTATGTATCTCGATTGTTTGTCTAAGTAGTCAAACCTGATCGAAGAAGGACTCTGTTTACTGCGTTTACCTTGATGTGAGTGGGAGGAAAAGTGCAGACCAGACAGGTGCAGGCCCCCGAAAGCCCAGTGGTGCCCAGCAGGGACAGATACCCATTGATTCCTAAGGTTAAAGGGAACGGGGACAGAAGCAGCAGAGTTAAAAACAGGAGTCAGGAAGGAGAGACGGGAAGAAAGAGGAAGAAGTCAAGATGAGAGGGGAAGGAGGAAGTTGAGAAGAGATGAAAGGAGTGGCCTAGAGTGAGTGGGAAGATGAGATTATGCCAGACTGAGAACACCAACTACAGAAAGAGTGAGGGGAAAATGGAGACCTGGATTCAGCAGTCCTGTGCAAACATGTGCTCAGAGTAGTTAAGCATCAAACTTGACTTACCTTCAAATTTGCCTCCAGCAGAGAGTGCTGGGCACTATGAAATACTTCTTCAATTTTCTACCAGTTCAGGACATCATTGAAAAGTCACGATGGGTCCTTAGCCTGAAGGAATGCAGGTACGGATAGAGAGTCACCCCAGTGCTTGGTTGAAATCATTCCTTTACAGTCACAGCACTGTGTGTGTGACCAGCAGGACTGTGCGCTAGGCTCAGATGGAATGCCTGTTCCAGCCTGAATTCCACCCTGGTCCCTTGTTCTCATTTCTTCTACTCCTGGACCAATAGACAGATGGCTATTTAAATGGTAGATTTCCCAACATGCATAAGAAGCAGTCAAGTGTTATAAATAATTAAGAATTCAGTTCAGCAACGTAGTCATGAATTTGTGAGTTTTATTGAATTTTTCTCTTCTCTTCTCACTTCCCCTCCTCCCTCTGCAAATTTATACATACAAATACCTACTTATTTATCTTTAATCCAAAGATCAATTCACAAAAACAAAACAAAACAAAGCATCGTACCAGAGGCTGTGATGGAGCCAAGGCTGTGACAGCAGGAAGAGGAAAGCCACAGCCACAGTGATGTTCAGGCCTCTGTTCTGATTAATTGCATGTGTAGTTTAAAGAACCCTTTGGCACTCAGCCCCCATCCTTGCTGCTTCTTTTCTTGCAGCATTCTAATTTAGTTTGGATATCAAGTGGACAGATGCTTTAGGGGATCCGGGCCCTTACTCAGTCCCTGGGGATCCTGATCACAGTGGTGATCCTGGCCGATGAAACACGAGGAGAAACTGCTTTGGGGTTTCTATGAATGTTTATGATAAGAGATGCAGAAAAGGTCATGTCCTTTCTTCATCATCTAGTCTTCTTTGTAGTTGTCTAAGGCTGTGTCTTCCAGAACGGTAGCAGCCATCTTGCAACCAAGAGAGACAAGCCGAAAGACAAAAGCTGACATCCTGAAAACAGAAGACGAAATCTGTACCCTTGATGATTAAGTCCAGAACTTCTGACTTCCAAGCTTCCAGAATTCTAGGCACATAAGATACTAAAACATTCTTAGGTTTCTGGTCTAATCTTAATTGTGTGTCTGTTGTTGCATCTAAGAATACCATGATACAAATATCTTCCACAGGAAAAAGTATATGTATACACACATACATATATATACAGAGAGAGAGACAGAGAGAGACAGACATATATTATATATATATAGTAGTTTGTAAACTTACTTACCAAAAATATATATATACATATATATATATATATATATACATATATACATATATCTATATATATCATACAAGCATAATTTCAATTGGTGCTTTGAGTAAACTTATTGGTAGCTAGAAAGAAACAAGTTTAAAGGTAGAGAAAGAATGGGATACTCTTGAAAAAAGGCATAGATTGGAAAAAAATTGGGAGAATGAGAGAAAGGTAAATTTTTGGGCTGAGTGAGTCCTTCAAAAAAATATATGAGAATGAGACTGAGTACAGAAAAGAAGAATTTTGGCACCAAAGAAGAGGAGGGATGTTTTATCCTCTGAAACTGAAAAAAAGCAGATAAGAATTACTACTGAGCTATATTCACCATGTGGAAGCAGGAAGCTGATGGATTTTATCAATAACTCCCTGGATTTTCTTTTTAAAGTGTAAAGTTTTTTGATGACAGGGATTGAAGTAATATCTGGTAGTTTGTGTACTTGTGAAGCTGGTGAGTTTTCAGGAAAATTGCAGAGAGGAATGAGAGAAGCTGATCAAAGGGATTAGTAGAGTAGAACTGAAATTCCAGTTAGAGAATGTGGTTGGTTGGTAACTCTAAACACCACAGTGTTGGGATTTCTCAGAGACCATTCAGTGGTTTGAGCAGAGGGGCTGAGGAGGTAGACTCTGATTGGTTTATTTTGGAAGATTTCCTGGGAAGAGCTGCTGAAAATTTGTGAGGAGACAAGCTGGCTTAAGTCCTAGTGTCTTTTTATCCTAAAGGAAAAATAGGTTTGCCCAACAAGGCTTCATACTCCAGTTTATTTAATTCTGACAAGTCTTGAACTAAAGATTGATAAGCCTGGAAGAGGTCTTTAGAAGTCACCAGGCTTATTCTATGTCTGTAAAAACTCTACCATGTATAATTCTTTGCACTCTTTTCTCTAAATGAAAACTTTCATATTGAGAAGAGAAGAGCCTTTTTAAGGAAGGAAAATATCAAAACAGAATTCTCATCCAAAACCAACAAAAGTAAGGTTACTTTGAATAAAGAAGAAGGTAGGGGTCATGATGGCCCATCATCCCAATTAGCACTGACATTTCTATTCTTTATCTCTATGTTGGCCCCAACCACCTCCTTTGAACACTAATGTGCCAACAAACACAGCTTCAACTGAAACCAAAGAGTAAACTTAAATTAATTTGCTTGGTCAGGCTAGCAACATAATTTAAGATCATTTGTAGCAAGATCAGTCCTATAAATAGAATGGATGACTGCTTATCTGCTATATATCAGGAATGGCTACCATCCACTCTGTGTGCTACTCCAGTGTTTAACATCATATCTAACCTTGTAACGGCAGATCCCATGGGTAGCTACTACTCACCAGCTATGCTGACCTTGGACTATGACTTCTCATTTTTCTTCATTCTTTAAAGGAAAAAAATCTTTTTTAAAAAACTAGTAAAAAATGGGTATTTTATTGAATATTTCAAATAAAAATATGAAGGAATTTAGTCTGCCCGTAACATAAAACTTTCAGGAATGGAGAACTTTTTTGTTCAGAGTAATTTGTATTTTGTCAAAACTGATTTTCAGGAGTTTAATGTTTAACAAAATCCTGAGATATCTAATTTATTTGCAACAATCAGTTTTGCTGTGAGCTAAGAACAAGATATCCAGAAGTGTAGAGTCCATGTAGGTGTATCCTGGTTTAAATATTCTGATTGTCAGTATGATACCATAGGGTTAAATTTAGGGTCTAAAAAATATAGTCACAAAAATAATATTATAGATCCAAAGATCTAGAGGAGAGACCACAATGGAAAATGTGGGAATTTAACTTCCATAGAAATAGAAAAATAAAATTTCCTACCTCCTAATTTTTCTCAGGGTCCCCTTTACAAACTACTTACATAAACATCTACCTATACATTTTAATAACTCAAAGCCACATACTTCGGTCACATCTCCATATGTATTTTTTTCCATTTTCTGTGTCTACATTAACTACAGTTTTTCTGTATTTCCTTTTCATTTCTCTCTCTTTTACCAAAACCCTTTTTAAAGGTTCTAGGACCAGGCAATGGCAGAACCATTGTTAAATATAGCCAAATATATTCACAACAAAGCTTTTTAACAACTTCTGTTAGTGCTACATATTCTTTGGAGAGAGAGCACTCACTTCCAATGGGAGGCACGCCATTTTCTGGAGGTTCCAGTGTTACCAGGTAATATAGTGTCATACAACTGGGGTTCAACAATTACTTCCCACTATTACTGGAACCTCTAGCAACGGACCCAAGCTGTGTTTCAATGTCAAGTCTCAACATTTCAACCAACCAACCAACATCATCTGAGCTTCACCTGTTTTCAGTCCTCTCAGGAATTTGAACTGGCCTCCATGGAAATTTTTCACATCTCTGTGTCCCTGGAATATTGTCCTAACGGGGAATATTCCACATTAGAAAATAAAAATCCCAATGGCCCCTTCTCTGATCCACTCTTCAGAGAAAGAATGAAACAAACTCCTGAAATGTTCTAAAGAAGGAGAAAAGGGGGTCCTGTCCAATACTCTGTAAACAGAGCAAATATAACAGAAAGTCATTCTTTCCCTGAGGACAAAACAAAAGGGAATCTCTTGCAGATTTTGCCAATCAACTTTTGATAAGAGGAGTAGTGATGGCATGCCATTCAGGATAGGCAGTTGACAGCGTCACACCTTCCTCCATCAGTTGCAGAGACTTTGGTGGCAGGGACTTAAATGTCACCAGTGTCAGAGAAAGCAGCATCCAGAAAACGGCAGGAGATGCAGATTGTGATAATGAGGCTGAACTGAACAATAGCTTATCTAATCAGTGAAATTGATAGAGATTCCAAGATGGAAGGAATTTTGAGTGTGGCCGCCATTGTGGTTCTGGCAGGACATCAAAGTTGCCTTTCTCTGGTGGTAATTTGGAGGAAATATCTGTCAAATGGTTTTCCCATGTGTCCTGAAATTCCATAAAAGTGTATCAGAATCATCCATGTAATTGTTCCCGGCTCTCAGTTCTACAGTTCCACATTGGGGTCAAGGCCCCACTTCTGTTTGCCCTCAGACTCTGGATTTCATTCAGTGTTTAGACAGAGGGACTTAACATCAGTAGGTAATGAGCTCAGCAGCTCACAACCAAGTACCCCTGACTCATGACCCTTCCTACCCATATGAACTGAATTCCTGCAGTGTATTTATAACTAAATCCTTACATTATACCTTAGTTCCACTAGCACAGTCTGGTGCTTACTTCTTTAGCAAACCATCCTGGTTGTGAACCTCAGTCTTCCTAATGAAGGCAGGTTATTTGGGAATTTTGTATTCCTATTTGTAAATGCTGCTCTGCTTAGACTGCCTATCCATAGAGTCTACTCATTCATTTATTCACTCAAAAATATCCCTTGAGCTTCTGCTTTTTGCCAGACACAGTTGTGGCAGAGGAGAAGATAAGAACAAAACAGAAATGGGCCAGATCTCACAGGGCCTCCAGCTTCTCTGCTGACCTTCCTTTGACCTCTAACCCTGAGACCGTCTTTGGCAGCTAAGCGGGTTGCCTCTGCTAATGTTCTTCCCGGAAGTCTCCAACCCAGCTTCCTGCAACCTAAAGCATCATGAGATGAACTTAGCCCAGCTTGTTGCATCCTCACTGATTTGGCCAGCGTGTAGAATCATTTCCTCCACTGCCCATACACAATTGTTTTGTTTTGCTTTCCAAGCTAACAAACCCACGGTCAAACCTCTGCCTTATTCAAAACAAGCCACTGGTGAGGAAACTGATGCTAAAGCACTTCCCATCGTTTTCCTTATAGATGTTGGCATTTAACCGAGAGGGCAAATTAAAAAACAAACAAACAAACAAAAAACCCCAAAACTTTGTTACTAGGCAGGAGAACTCTTCACAACTGAATATTCACATTGTTCATGGATCAGCAAACACACCAGTTTGTCTGTAATTGAAAAAAAAAGGGCACATTTCTATTAAAAAGAAAAAAACAAAAAACCCTTCCCCTTCATGAATGTTTAAACAAATTAACTTGAACAAGAGGCAGTGATATGCATATCAAAGACAATTCTTAAACCTGAAGTTAACTAAAGCATGGGGAAAACAGTTTGCTGGTATGTATTCCTTCTGAATTTCACACTAACCATCTCCTTAGTTCCCCTTTGCCCCTTTCATGTAAGCACTTTGGCTTTTATCTTGGATGCTCTTAGATGCTCTGGTCATGGCTAAAGCTTTGTTAGTTTCCTAAAAAACAAGACTGATTTTGCATGACCATCGTCAGATAAAGCTGGGACATTCTGTTCCAAAAGTAGCCTAAGGCTCTCTTATTGGTAATTAATGGGGTCCATAGATGTCTATTAGAGGACTCATCTGGAGTGTGTACCCAATGAGATCAGTTTTATTTGCAGTAACTGTAGTGTTCTT
Organism: Vicugna pacos; assembly: GCF_048564905.1. Taxonomy (NCBI): domain Eukaryota; kingdom Metazoa; phylum Chordata; class Mammalia; order Artiodactyla; family Camelidae; genus Vicugna; species Vicugna pacos. Next base: position 5,799,785 of record NC_133008.1, on the reverse strand, counting down.
CATCCTGGTAAGTGGGGAAAAATAGGTTAGTTCTGCATCCAGCTAAGTCTGTGGCTTCGGGCAAGTTGCCTTAGTCTCCCTATCTGTAAAATGGAGCAAGATGACAGCTAAATTCAGTTATCCTAAAAAGTAGTCAGGTCTTTTGTTTTTATCCTCACCAAGTAATGTGACTTCTGTGGACATGGTTTAAAAGACTCAGAAGTCATTCGTGGAAGTAAGGTAGACATGCAAGGTATTGGATTTCCTCACACATTTTACTAATAGAAGAAATCCGTATATTCTCATTTCCAGGGCATGCACATCCTCTGGGATCACAGAGTCTTTCTGATCATATTTTCTTTAAAAACCAAGAAAGATCCTCCCCGCCCCTCCCCTGAGATTTGAATGCTGGAGACAGCATCTTAGCACATTGCAGACTTGGTCTCATTAGTCTGGAACCTCCACACACAAAGGGATCTTCTTCCCAGAGAATATATGCTGAGGACACTGCCCTTTGATAAATCTCATCCAATCTAGTTTAGATAAAGAAAAAGAAAGAAAAAAAAGGAGGAAGGAAGAAAGGGGAAGGAAAGAACAGACAAGAGAGGGGGGAAAATTAAGTGAGGAAGAATGTTAGAAAGAAAAATGGAAAAAAAGAAAGAAAGAAAGAAAATTTACCACTGAGAGTTTGGGGAAGGTGTATGAGTTACCAGTTTCCACAGCCACAACTGCAGCAAAAATTATCCCCATCTTATCAATAGAATAAAACAATTTTTGACACTCTCTAAATTTTTTCCTCTATTTCTTTCCCTTGCCTTGATTTCTTGTTTGTTATGATTTTGTCTTGTTATTAATTAAAATTATTTCCCCTAATACTACTAAGTAAGGAAGAGACTTCAGACTCAGCTGGATACAAATTTAAAGCTAGTTGACTATAGAAATTTTCGCATTAATGTAGAGACTTTTGGATGAAGTTGTCTTGTCTCTAGAAAATTCCATCCCCGCCTTGACATCCCCTCTGCCTCCCCCCACCTCTTTCTCTCCTTCTTTCCCCACATTGTACAAAATGCACAGTTTCAGACAAAAGTATCACCGTGGCCACTTTGATTTCATTAAAATCATGGCAACGAAGGGCAAATTCTTGTGCCACTAACTTTAAAAAGTTACAAAAATTGATTGCTTGTTTTACTCTTCATTTCTGTTTCATTACCCCCCTCTCTCCCAGAGATAAGGATTATAAATAAATACAGATTTAATCTCTGGAATCCACCACCAAGGGGAAATGTGTAGTTTGTGTGAATGGAAGAAAAGATAGACATAAAAAAATAAAAAGACCTCTCTGACGATCAAACTTTTCATTTCCAAGCAGAAATAATTACAGAGATGGTCAGCGGGGAGATCTGAGCAATTTACAGAGGTATAACAGTGGTTCCTATCAACACAGTTTTATATTCAGGGCAAGGCAGGGAACTCTAGGTCCTGAAGCATTGCCTATAATCTTTACTTCAGTTTTAGATGTTATGCTGTAATAAAATGTAAAAAGGGAATACATAAAAAGTTATAGAGGTGGGAAAAAACATGGTTTGAAGTTGTATGGTATTTCTTGACAGGGCATGCTCCTAAGGATATGCACAGAATAACAAATGCCATTTGAAATAAGTACACTAGAGATCTGAAACTCGATTGAAAACCCAAGTCAATTTTCCTGAGTGTCACTTGATTAGCTTTCTTCTACAGAATGGAGGTTTAAACAATGCTGGGGTTCCGGGTGCTGGGGTGCTTGGGAAAACAGTGAGGAATGGGTTCCTTCCACCAATATCACTCTGATGGCTTTACAACATTGTCTTTTCACATTCAGCCTGTGTTTCTGCAATAATCCATAAATGAAGCCATGCCAGAGAAAACGTGATTGATGGTGCTGAACCGTACATGCACCTTCACGTGCAGTAAGTTATGTTTCTATTCCCTTTCCAATTTGTCCCGGTCTTGCTCCAGGCAAGTACCTGTAGCCCGAGTGCAGGTTTTTGGTGGGAAGATGGAAACAAAGTTCTCAGGCTTGAGGGGGAATCTTGACAGGGGTAACAAACAACTCAGTTGTGCCTTGTGGCTGTTTCCATGTTGAGGGGATTTGCTCTTATTTTTGCCAAGACGTTTATTCTGGTTTCTTGTGACAGTTTAGAAAGGAGGTGTAGATAGTGTGTAATAATTGTTTGGGATCTATTTCTTGCATAATTCTCCAATCCTTTCAGTTCACTTTGTTTTGCCTGCATTGAACAGAACAGAGAATTTGTACATTATCATGACCCTACTGGCCTCTAACCCAAGGTGTAAACTGTTGATTTTGTCATTAATTTTATCATGAATAGATAGATTCTACCTTCTATCATATTTGCATAGTAGGAAAGTATTACGCTCATTATTTTGGTTTCCTCTCCAAGAAAAATGTACCTCTACTTGCATGAGCTCTTTTGCCCCCTAAAGTTATTTGTGTATCCTTGCCTTGTAGTAATTACATTCCACTGCTGCCTTCAGAAACTCTTGCACCTTTCTGTAAATTTCGTCAGCATTTGATTAATTTGTTCCTGTCCCTAGGAAACCGGTTCCCAATCTTGGGCTCCCAATCCCAAGATTGGGCTCCCAATCTTGCAGGATGCACGAGCTGACAGTGTATGTCCAAATCTCAGTACTTGAGTTCTGACAATCCAGGGGGTATAAATTGTAGGCTCAATTTCACTGTTTAATAACCAAGAGTCTATTTACTACCCCCATCTTTTAGAAGGCATTTCAAATGCCTGCAGTTCTGGGCAGAAGACCTTTAGTGAGACAGGATACTTTCTGAAGCACCTGGTTTTAGTCCAGTGAATGGCTGGCTTTGTTTTGCAGGCTATGGGACTCTGATCTTTTTTCTGATGCCATTGCCCCTTAAGAAGCGTCTAATAAAGCCTGAGGATGTCATGCATGTGTTTAGAAGACCCAAGTTCTTCTTGGACTGCGTCATATCTTAGGCATTCCCTTGCCCTATCTTCCCCTCTTTTGCATTGACTATGCTCTCGAACTCTGACTAGTAATAATCCTCTTAATGCTCTTGACTAGAATGTTATCACCTCAGTAACACGGAATGAGCACTTCCAAAGGATGTGGGATGACAGCCCAACGTACGGAGGGGAAACCCATGGTATAATAGTTACACAGATAAGTCAATTTGAAAACGTCTGAGCTATGATCTCAAACATCTTCATGGGGAAGGGTGGATTTCTGAGTCTAAAGTGGTAAATTGAAGTAAGTGAATAACAGAGTGTCTGGATTTTCCTGGAGAAACCGCTCATAGTAAAAGAATTTATTTGATGAGTTTGGCTACTTCTCCTGAATTGGTTCCAAAATAATCTTTCAATTTTCCATTTTATTTTGCTTATGTACAAGACCAAAATGTAATGAGAGGGCATTTATCCAGCTATCCAATAAAGTCGCCATGAATATTCTTCATAATTAGCCCAGCCTGCTTTATATATATTTGAACCATGCCACGATTCCCAGTCACACTCTGAAGGTACCAAAATCAAGTGTCCATACTGCTTGCCTTGGGATGCTGAAGTCTCTTGACATTTCTTTTAAATACATGTCTCCATCTTTTTGTTTTCTTTCTTGCAATACCTGAATTTCATTTCACTGGTGCAATTCCTAGATTAATCTTTCCATCACCATCATCAGATGAGACTTTATGATTCCCAAGGGATAAATAAACACACGCATGAACACATACACACAATGCTCCAACACCCGCTGTTACCATTTCAGACACGGATAACTTTATTGGAAACCAGTCTCAGGCTGACCTCTCTAAGCTACGCTTCATCCAACACCTCTCAGTCTATTGTCCAATGTAGATTGTAAGGCCCTGGGGAAGTGAATGTTGCTGAGTTCTGGAGTTTAGTTAAGCTAAATATAAACTCCACATAGATTAGCTCTAACCCACAGCCAATCTCTTTTGCTGTCCTGTTTATAACAAAATGACCCCACCTCCTTCACCTTCACCCTTGCAAGCAAGAAGGACAAGAATTGTGAAGGATTTCTTCACTAGCCTTTCTGTCTTTTGACAACAATTCTGAACTATTCTTCTGGAGGGCAGAGCCACTGGGCTGGCCCCTGACCTACTGCCCGAGAGGAGGAAATGAAACCAGAATCGGGGATGGTGTTACATGGCAGCTTAGAAGGGGAAATGACACATCTAATAACCAACAGAAATGGCAAGTAATTAGCCAAAATGACGATAATTAACAGAAATGACAAGTCTAATAAAATTTCACTTGCGTGTTGTCGTAGAGCACTTTGGATTCTTAGCTTTCCATTTTAAATATTAATCTCAATGGAGTTTACTTTGGATGAAAAGTCATATCAAATATGGAGATGGAAGTAATTCCATACACACGTTCCATCAAATTCTTTGTTATCAATGTCACTTATGCTACAATCGGCAGAGAGTGGATTAAGACCTCATACTGTTCCCCTAAAAATACATTATTTTTGTGTAGACCTCATTTATGCAGCTCAAAAAACATTCAGCCACAGGGATCAGGGAAAGCGGCTGTTTTTAATTTTCTTTGCTATTTTCAAAGATGGGAAGGTCTCACCCCTCCCCTCTTTCCTCCTCTTCAGTAACAGACAAAGAAGGTTAAATCTTATTAGCATGTCTTATATAGCTGGCTGTAACCTAAGTGACCTGTCATGGCACTAAATGCCTACTAGAACTTCCCCTGTACTTGCAAGATGGAAATTTTATGCATCAGTGCTTTTATGCATGCATCTGATTTGGGAAGTTCACTGCTTTATGGATATGAACATTGTGATCATGTAAATTGATCTACATAATGGGATTTTGTGTGTGTGCGTGCATATATCTATGTGGATATGGATGTATGCAAGTGTATTCTAAAAGGAAATCTAATACATGAAATGTTAACTTTAATGATATGAAATGCATTAAATTCAAACTATCTTGCATGTGTATGCAGATGCGTTATGTCTCTATCATTGGGCTCTGCAGGAATTTATGGTGGCAAAAAAAAACTCATCATATACTCTGATGTGCCGTGCTAAATGAGAACGCAACATGGCGCTATTATAGGCAATAAATGAGAGCCAAGGAAACCAAGACTTAAGAAGCTTTTAAGGAGAGCCCTTAGCAAAAGTGCAATAAAAAAATTGCATTTGATTCAGGGGTACAGAGCTCTTCTTTTCAGGTACACTGGCTAAGCTCCTTTTGTCTCTAAACTATCATCTGCTAGAAACCAAGAGTTCTACATTTCAGAGTTCCAATAACCAAAAGGCACAGTAAGTTCTCAGCTTTCTTCTCACCAAAATTCACCACTGGGTCCCATTATCTCAAGGTCTAATGGATTTAGTCAGATAAACCGAATGAGCTAAAGGATTAATTCCTTAAAGATTTACCTTTCTCAGACAATATAGTACCTTAACCCAGGTCACAATTCAAATTATCCTTCAGGAAGTTTGTTTTGATAACCCTCATCCTTGAAATTAATTTCCAGCCTATCACACTCTTGAGTGGTACGTTTCACCTTTGCAACGCAAAGTGTTTCTAAATGGCCCAAAGCAAACTGATCGTTCATTTTTCAAAACTGATCTCAAATCCCCTACCTTCCTTTTTTGCCATAATCAATACTGAGTAAATACTCAACTCATATTTAATAATGATGCTGGTGTAGTAGATATTGATAATCTCCAGATAGTTGTTCTGTAGATTCATATGCGCTCCATGCCTACCTACCATATGAAGAAAAACTAATACAACATCAAGATAAAATTTAACAAAATAATAATAAAGCAGAAATCAGCAGGCTCAGGTTTCTGTTCCAGATCTGCTAATTATTCAGATAGCAGCAGAATTTTAAAACCAGCAGCTCTGAGGATTCACATTTAGAAATCTAGTTATCACTTGATCAAGAATAAGTAAATGTATCTAATCAAATTGTTCCTCCGGCAAGTATTTGTTTCATATATCCTGACATATGAAGAAGCCAAGGATGACTATGAGTTGCTCTTTGTCCTCAGTTTTCACTTGTAAGCTACACACAGTATCACCAATATAAAAGAATAACAGTAAGACCCAATGGCATAGCTGTCTTTTGTTTGCTACATTGGCCCAATAATTCTAAAGATAATATTTGAAACTAGAAACTATTTAGGGCAGTGTTGATGTATAGAGTTTGATGGTGTCAGCCCCACCCCCAAAATTCATGTCCACTTAGAATCTCAGAATGTGGTAGCCCTAAATCCAATGACAGGCATCCTTATGAAAAGGCCATGTAAAGGCACACAGAAAAGAAAGCCATGTGAAAATGCAGACAGAGATTGGAGTGGTGTAGCTACAAGCCAAAGAACGCAAAGGATGGTCAGGAGACAATGTGAGAAAGAAATCTTCCCTAGAGTCGTCAGAGGACCATGGTCCTGTTCCCACTTTAATTTTGGACTTCTAGCCCTCAGACCTCTGAGGGAAGAAAGTTCTGCTGTTTCAAGCCACTCAGTGTTGGTAATTAGCTATGGCAGCCTCAAGAAATTAATACAGTTGATAGGTGTGATTGCTTTTGATAAAGTAGACTCCATCTTCTTGCCCACCAAATATCTGGCTTAGGGATAGAGATGGGTAAGGTTTTAGTTTCAAGCTAATTTGTGATCAACTTAGAAAACACATTCATTAAGAAATTTATATGGGTATGTATAGAGACTAGATTTATTTTAAATATAATTGATTTTTTCCAGTTTAGAGGTGTTTAGATGTTGATTGTGTCTATTAGCCAGCAGAGAGTAAGTGAGGCTGCAATAACAAAAATCTCAGTGTCTTGAAACACTGATGGTTAATTCTTGCTTATGAGACATATCCTTTCTATGAGAACAGGATACTCTTCTCTGCTTTATCCTCACTCTGGAACTCTGTCTAAAAGGGAAAGAAGTCTGGGAGGGTCTAGAATGTTTTAGTTACACTGACGACTTGTTGGAAAGAGCCGGACATGTTATTTACTCAATTAGGAGGCCAAGAAGAATGATCCACCATGATCCCAAAGGTGGAGAGCTAAAAAAAAAAGAAAACATGGCAAACAGCACACATCATGACCAGTGTACTCTCAAATTCTCGAGACTATCTCTTTTACTCCAAAACAAATAAATATTAAAAAAAGTATATATATATATATATGTATATTAACCTCTCTTACTGCTTCACACTTCTATTCTGCACAGCCGTGTGGTACTCCAGTTTTGTTGGGCGATGCCCTGATGGGTTGTGATGTCAAGCTAACTAATCAAGAAACATATTTCAAGTCTCTGGATGAGATAGATTTCTACTGTATATTTGGTCTCGTGATTCTACTTGCCTTAACACTGAATTATATTTGATAATATAGTGCCATTATGAGAAATAGCAACAGGAGTTCAGAATATTATAAAAAAAATGTGATATACAATGTAATAAACTTGGTATTTTTTCCCATGCTTTGCATTTATTACTTCACATTTGGAATTTTGCAATTATAGTTCCTTTTTAAAAAAAAAAGATGAGAAAATCAGATGCATTTTTAAAAACAGAAACACTATTATCATGGAGATACGTGAAAATATTACATAAATTGCAATCTTATAACCAAGAAAATGCAAAGAGGTGGTTTGATGGTTTCTTTAATTTATGTCTGCCTGTGAGCAGTGTTCTGCAGAAGGTATTGTCTAGTGGGTTTAAGAAAATTCTGCTTTATTTTCCTTTCAACTACAACATGGCACGGGGAAATGCCTTTAAATGAGTGCTTCCAAATAAATTCATTGATAGCCCTTTAGCACTCAGGTGCAGGTCCCAATAAGAAAGGTGCAACACTGTCACAACTGGCGAGCTTTAGACAGGGGACACCTTGGCTGATAGAAATCTCACCACACTTTTGGCAGGAAGTCTACATCTCTCTCCACTTACTGACTCGCACATTGGAAACTTCACTTGCTAATGTTCTTCCACTGAGACACAGAATGTTTCTCCCTACCTCCATGGCCCCTCCCATCGTATGAGCTGATTATGAGCCGAGTTTAACTGGACAGGCATCTTTCCCCAAATCATGTCAAATCCTGGTTTTCATTTGGCCAATGGATTCCTCATTAAGTTGAGAGCAGTTAAATTAAAGTAACACTTTTAAGTTTAAAGTAGTATACCTTTCAGGAAAAAAAACAACACATACTGCTACATGGAGGCTTCAAGACTTCAAAGGAATAAAAGTATAACATGAGAACGACAGAATGAAAGGCAGGCAGGTTTATGTGCCTATCCCTCTCACGTCATACCCCATGACGGTCATCGTGGGTGAATCTAGGTAAGATCCAGTCTTTCCTGCTCCTCATGGAATACGCTTTGAGGGCCTCATAGACCCACCACCTAGGAAGATACAGTTGCAAATGCTTTTATATTAACTTTAACTGTTCGGCAATGAATGGTCCGAACAGTTGCAAGTTAAAAATGTTTTTGACAACACAAATTGTATGTTAACTCATTATACTGTGGTCCTAACTGAAAAAAAATATATAAGCATTGTCCTTCCTTCCTCTATCCTTCCTTCCTTCCTTTACTTTTTCCTTCCTTCCTTCCTTCCTTCCTTCCTTCCTTCCTTCCTTCCTTCCTTCCTTTCTTTCTTTCTTTCTTTCTTTCTTTCTTTCTTTCTTTCTTTCTTTCTTTCTTTCTTTCTTTCTTTCTTTCTTTCTTTCTTTCATATGGAGCCTGAAACTGGAACTTTCACAGGTTTGTTAAGAACAAAGAACCAAAAAATTGGGTCTAGAGCACACCAAGAGTTTAACTTTTCAGGCATTTACCTTTACTTCTGTAAGAAGAGGTACATCTCACTATTACCTGTGTTTCTGATGTGTTGCCATGTCTTCTGTCCGAGTAAAGAAAAATATCATTTTAAATATAAAATAAGAAGAGTTCCTATTGTTTTTCCCCCATCAAAAGAACATAAGCATGTATGGCAGTATCAGGGGAAGGCAGGATATTAGAGAATCATAGGCAGGGTTTAGAGGTCAGCTCTCTGGGAACCACTCTTTTCTGTATCATTTGCCGCTGAAATGACCTTTGTCAAGTCATTGCAGTTCCCTAGGGTCCACTTTCCACCTTTTCCAGTGGCTAGATGTAATGAAACTGCTATTAAAGTAACTTAACTAAATATCACTTACAGGGTATTTTATTCTCCTCACTCACTCCTCTATCAGGGAATGGCGACCAGGGACAACTTAATAAATATATTTAGAATTATCTTTAGGAACTGTATCAGAGTACAGATTTTCAGTTGTCTTCTTTATTTTTGAATTCATCTCTACTCCTACGTAAATGCTAACTATTGCAAGTAGGTAAAACTATTATTGTTCCTATGAGAATTTATGATAAATGTGGTACAGGCATATATTTCTAGAGGCATAGCTCTCATAGGTGTGAAATTTCCTAACATTAGAGAGCAGGAATCTAATTTGAGGAGGAAGAGGAGGGAAAGAAAGGGGAAGGCGGAGGAGGAAGGAGACGGGGAGTGAGGGGGTTGGAAAAGCAGGAAAAAAAGGAGCAATGTGATGTCGCGTAAACACCCAAAAGCCTAATGCAAAACCTCAACAATAAAAAAAGTGTTGTTTTAATGTAGCAAAGAAAATGCCACCAACTCTGCTTGTCCCAGTTAACTTAAAGTAAATTGTACAAATTTTATTAGCTGCTTTTCTAGCTCAGAGGAAATCAAAATCTGAAAATTCTGAGAAAGCTTTCAGAAATACTAAATGAGACACAACTAACCCCAATCTAAGAGGAAAAAAAAAAAAAGTACGGCAGGGAGGCGGCCCACATATTTTTAAATGCAGCCAGAGAGTATTGTGAATTTTAATAAAGAATCATTTTCCGTGGGGAATTTATTTATTAATATAACTAGATTTTCCAACCGCATCCAAAGCATACGCAAGTCATTATGAGAAGATGCACATGGTGATGAGATGGGGTCTATTTATCCAAAGAAATTCAGCTGAAGGGGAAACCTGAACACAAAGCAAGGGCGACAAGACACTTGGGTGTACGCTGAGGGTGGAGGCACATCTGAGACTGCAGATGTAATCCAGCTTGGGGTTCATAAATCAAATTCAGGCTTTATGCTATGGGGCATTTCTATGATCGGGGACAACAGTGGGTTTCACCCTGGTGTGGCAGGAGGAAAGTCGATGACATGTAGGGCATAGGGTAGAGAGGTGTGGGGGTTCATGGGTCTCGGTGACAGGGACTACTCAAATGTGTCCCAGAGGCTCAATACGAGCAGAGCAAGGACAAAGGCAATCATGCTATTAGGAGCAGTCCTGTGCAAGGCTTCTCAGAGATTGCTGCTCAGTCTACTGGACAAATAGAAGATGGAAGGTCAAGGGATACTAGTTTGATGTCGTTCCTTAAGTGGAAGGGCTTCCAAAGGCTTATCTCTAGGCATCAGTGAGCACAGCTGTTGTTCGCAGAGTTCCTGGTTCCTGTATGTGTAGAACCCACGTCTAATGACACATGGAAGACAGGCAATACTGTGACAGTTAGCTATGCAAGTGCCGGGGGCCCACTTGATCAAGCAAAACCTCCACCCCATTGTCATGTGTCCATCATTTGGAATATTGTGAGAATAATAGTTGATCCGTAAATTCACGAGCTTGTGAAGAGGACTTTTTCCAAAATTAAAAAGGACAATTACATCTGTAAAGAGGTGTATTTTGGTTCAGATATCTACTTACTTTTAGGTGCCAAGTAAGATAATGTCTAGAAAACAAGAAATGAAACATATGGTATGTTTCTTTCCCTTTCTGGCTTACTTCCCTTCGTCATTCTAAGTGAAATAAGCCAGAAAGAGAAAGAAATATACCATATGATATCACTCATATGGGGAACCTTAAAAAAAAAAAAGAAAAAAGAAAACAAAAGAAGAGTATATTAATGACCTCATCTACAAAACAGAAACAGACTCGCAGACATAGTAAACAATCTTATGGTTACTGGGGGAAACGGGGTGGGAAGGTATGAATTTGGGAGTTTGAGATTTGCAAATGTTAACCACTATACATAAAAATAGATAGAAGACAGATTTCTTCTGTATAGCACAAGGAACTATATTCAATATCTTTTAATAACCTTTAATAAAAAAGAACATGAAAATAAATACACGTGTATATATGCATGGGTGGGACTTTATGCTGTAAATCAGAAATTGACACATTGCAACTGACTATATTTCAATTAAGAAAAAAGAGATTTGAAGTAAAAAAAATAAAAAAGAAGAAATCAGTCAAGGAAACACGAACATTGGGGTCAGTTTATTTGTATTTCTCAGGCCTTCTCATGGTACAAAGATGAGGAGCAGTTCCATTAAAAAGTCATTGAATGAATTATTAGCAAGTGGAAAGGAGGTGTCATCACTGAATGGGAACCCACCAAAAAGGGTGGGTTCAGTATTTAGAAAGGGTCCTTTAGTAGATAGAATATAGGATTTGGATTTATTAAAACAAATAAGAAAGTGAAAAAAATCTCATTTAAATACTTCCCAATCCTCTTCTAGAGTTTGTAATATTGTTAGCCAAATGGCATACTTCAGACCCCTTAAAGTCTATGCACGGTGATCACTTCAGGGTAGGAAGGGGTTAATATTAAGAAACACAGGACAGATTTGTGAGAAGAGCATCTAATTTGGGATGAAGACAAAGTGACTGGCGGTCGTGGTTGGAAGTCAGTGCACCCCTGGGAGGGATGGTTTCAATACAAAGGAGATTGTTCAGTTCTTTCCTTGGCTTTTTGCTTGTGTGTGTACATACACATCCATATGACACAAATTCCCAGGTGATTCTTGCCTTGTTTAACAAAATGTTCACTATTAAGCTAGTCTGGAATCAGTCTTTGTTCCTATGATAAAGTGTCCTACATATTGTAAGGCCAAAATAAATCGATATATAGATATATAGATATATAGATATAATGTCTAGTTAACCAGACAAATCCTTCGCCTTTTTGCATTAACCTAGAACTCTAGAAAAATCAACATTATAGATAAGGGAGAAAGAGGTAATATTAGATTGCCTAATTAGAATACGTGTAACAAACCTTCTTCGATTGGGCTGTCTCAGATTTCTTCACAATCTTTTCACTTACATCTGAGCCATGAGTCACTCTTTCTATTCAGCCAGTTTTCCACAAAGAAGAGGAAGCAAAGTGTTACTTTGGTTCGCTTCGGTTTTTCTGCTTTTCTAATTGTGATATTTACTTCATCGGCGTCAGTGTGCGCGCCAGTCCAAAGAGACTAAAGCCAGGCTGTCCGGAGGTGCATAAGCCGAGTGGCCGGCCTCCTCCACCAACTGGATCACTCACTCCAAGCACAAGTGATTCAATTTTGTGCCTCAGCAAAATTGCAGATTTTTCCATGCTATAGACCAGTGAGTTTCAACCCTGACTGCAAATTAAAGGCACTTTCAGATACCAGTGTTCAGGCCCCCATCTGTGATGTGAAACCAGATTCTTACTAGTTGGGTCCCTGATGTGTGTGCGTAGCATGGACACGTGTGACTCTGCATGCGTGTGAAAGTGTGGGTGCGATGGATGGATGCATGTGGGGCCTTGGGATGCTTGGCATCCCAGATGATTCTAATTTGCATGAAGGAATCAGGTTTGAGAACCACTGAGTCATAAATGCATACATCTTCACAGCTACTTACCAAATACATAACTGGAGACTATCTAATTTATAAATAAGGGATGTACTTTTACTTAATAAGAAATGAAGAATTAGAAATCACATTCTCTAAGACAAGAAACTCCTGTAATAAATATTCTTTAATGAATAAATTGCATCTTTATATTCTGGTATAGAGATAGACCAAGTGAGGATGTGGAGCAAGGACAACGTTTTTCTTAAAATGATCTCCTGGGTCCATCCCGATACATGAAGAAGTGAGGAATCAGCGTCCCCAAGTCCTACACCAGATATCACACCATAAATAACTGGATCCTAAGTTTTCTTTCAAAATTGAAATTAGAAATTATCCACCTTAGTCAGCCTGAGAAATAGTTCAGTACTATATCAAACTCACATACATTGAAAAGAGTTATTCACAGAACACTTACGTTTCGCTACATATTTATCTTGTAGCTACACTTAAACGTACAACAGATGGTGTGTGTAAAACGTCTGACAAAATTTTGCTTTCTTATTCACATAAGATCCGCAAGAGACCCTTTGCCCATATGGAATCGGAGAGAATTTCCCCTAGGTAAATTTGGATGTCTTATCTTCTAGGATCTTCTGACTCTTTCTGGCTCCCACACAGCTTCTGTTCCAGGAAAATTTTTCCCAGGCAGCCAGCGCCTTGCTCTTGCAAGATCGTCATCACCTCTCATGAGTTACTGCCAGTCTCAGCTTCCAGGACTGTGTTACACACCTCACAGTGGCTCCTTAACTTGTGTATGTGAGTCCAGCTTCTCTCTCTAACCTCAGAGTCCTCGTGTGACTGCTCTTTGTCGTGTCCTGTGGCCATGAGGACAATCCTATTTGTTGGAGAGAATTATTCATCGATTTCACCCCAGCTGAACATTGACTCCCCCCATGGAACACACATCACTTACTTTGCAAACACCATGTTACATGCCTCTGGGAGGAGTGGTACGCCCCTCGCCCACAGTGGAGGCTGCAAAGTTTCCACGTAGAAGTCTAAAAACACATTTTAAGATCATCAAGTGATCAGCCAATCATTTTAATATTTAGAAGCACCATTTTCCACATCACTAGGTCAGGGAAGGAATAAGAGGTCACTAAATAGTAAACACTTCGCAAGTTACTCCTTGGCTACTTTGCCTTCGATGCAAATGACCTTGTCGGTGCAGGCGTCATTGGGTGGGAAAGTCACCTCTACCTCGAAGACCGTCCCCCCATGGGACCAAATCTGAGACAGAGGGCAGGCTGTCAGACGGCCACTTCCATTACTGTCTGCCCAGGCCACAGGCACAGTGCATCTGTGTAAGCAGTTCATGTGTTTATGTAAACACTTCACAACACCCAATCAATCACTGCTTCCGCCCCAGCACTTTCCTTAGGGAAGTGTATGCCCCTGACCTAGTAGAGACTCGAGGCAACTCCTTTCTTTCATGAGCTCAGGGTTTAATGGGCCCAACACAACAGCGGCACAGATGAGTAATTTCAAGGAGTTCTCATTATGACCAGGATCTGCGCTACAGAGACTCAGAGGACGCGTGTCAGCACACACCTCCTGCCTTTAGAGGTGTTTGTTTTTTTTTAATATATACAAAGCATTACAAATGATGAAACACACAAGGCTGACCACTCTCTTTAAAGGTCAAAAGAGGTTATGAGTTTTCTTCTAACAGTAAAATTCTGGGTGAGGAGAAATTTACAAGTTTCTATCTTCAAGAAAGTTAACTTTAGTAATAGCACATTCTGTTCAAATCTGTGTAAAAAGCTAGACCATCATCTGGGGTCTGAGAGAGAAAGATCAGAGACTTTCTGTGTGTATCTGTCACTTTAGCTAAATTGATAGCTAAGTAATGTTTTATAACACTTCACATTTAAATGCTTTCATTTCTTTTGTTCTCTGTATCTATGCCACCACTGCCCCCAACCTTTCTTATTTCTTGCAGATTTGCTTATAATTGGTTTCCTTGTTTTCCACTGAAAACCACAAATGAGAGATGGGATTAGTGAAGTGTGCTTTAAGACCAGGAAGCTCTTCGGGGAAATACAATTCGTCTTCCATTGGCACAATATCTGTGGAAACAAAACAAAACAAAAAAATTCTCTACCGAATCAACACTAACCACAGCATAGCCGGCATGGGGGAAGCGGACACCCATCACCACGGGGCTGAGGAGCTTAAAACCACTGATCCTGTAGCAGCAGAGTCATAAAATCCTGCCTTCTATTTGAAAAACATTTGATAGTGGACGTCTGAATGCCTCATCTCAGAGAAAGCCGGGGTACAAGGGACTGAATCATTAACATTTTGCAAAATATGGGGAGTCATCACATCTGAGAAAGCAGATGGCCTCCCCACCACTCAGACACCCCCAACCCAAACAAGCTCAGTGCACTGCGACAATGTGACAGCTGATGGAGAAAAGACACACCACGCTTCATTCTAAGCAGGAATGAGGATCTGAAGATAAACCCAGAGCAGTTCCAGGAACGGTATTGTAAATTCCCACAACTGATCTCCACTGGGGTTCAGGGGACAGTACTGGACCAGCCCCCCAGTGTGTCCCATAGCTACTGGCACCAAATCGAGCTTAACGGAATACTCTAAATGGATCACAGAGTTCGGGCTCATTAGAGGCAGTACATCACTTTCGTAAGGAGAGCAGTTAGAAGGTAATATTTAAATGCCTACAAATCCTTTGGTGCCCGAGAAAAGGTGTCCTAAAATCTTATTAAAATTTCCACCTGGAATAGGCATCACCTCAAAGAGATAATTCTGTTTTTGAGTTTGTTAAACTTGTAATGACACCATATCATTATCAATTACATACAATTTTTTAGATTTTTAAAATTTCTCCCTTTGACAATTAGTCAGCTTCTTAGAGATATTTCATCGCATTCAAGGAGAAAATAAATCAGAGCAATTATCCAGAGAACATAGACTAAACTTCTTGCTCCATGTAGAGAAAAAAAAAATTAGAATCAGACTGAGCCGTGCTGGAAAGGACGTAGGACAAGGGAATGCGATGCCTGATTCGTCCTTCTGGATTTGCCCCTTAGATTTAAACACATGTGCCTCCATTCTGTAATATAGAGATGGGAGAAAAATAACTGTCTCACCTCCGGATATTGAAATGATGAAAGCAAAGTAAGGGAGTAAAAGTGTATAGCAAAAACATAGATTTGCTGTTCAGTGTAAAATTTACTCAGACATAATCTCAGGCTCCTTCATCCATCTTTCACCTGCTTCCCTGGCAACGTCACCCACATCCGTGGCTTCAGTCACCACAAATAAACTGGGAACTCCAGAGTCCTTTTCTGAGAAAGATCTTTTTTATTTTAATTTTTTTATTTATGTATTTACTTATGTAATTATTTATGTATGTATTTATTTTATTGCAGTATAGTTGATTTACAAGGTTGTGTTAGTTCCAGGTGTAGAGCAAAATGATTCAGTTATACATATACATATATATTCGTTTAGATTCTTTTCTAAGAACTTACTAAAATGTACTGAATATAGTTCCCATGCTATACAGTAAGTCCTTATTCTTTATCTATTTTATATACAGTGCTATGTATCTGTTAATCCCAAACTCCTAATTTATCCCTCCCCTTTCCCCTTTGGTCACCATAGTTTGTTTTCTATGTCTGTGAGTCTATTTCTGGTTTGTAAATAAGTTCATTTGTATCTTTTTTTTCTTAGATTCCGCATATAAGTGAAATCATATGATATTCGAAGAAAGACCTTTTTTAAATACAAATATCTGATCCCTTGCTCTTAAGCCCCACCTCTATTTCAGGTGCTCAGACTTACACGTGCTCTTGAAACCCACCAAGCCTCTGCAGAGGGAGACGGGGCTGAGGGAGACAGTTATCTTGTAAACACTAAGTGTGTTTTTATTTTATTTTCCTTTTGTTCACTGTATTTTGTTTTATTTTATTATTCTATAGAGGCAAAGATTTGACATCACCTTTCCAGATAATCTCATTCATGAGAGTTGGGGTTTTAGTCTCCAAAAGTTAAGGAGACTTTTGGCTACGTTAATGTAAGATGTCTTGTTCTCAAATAACGAAGGGGGCAAAATTGGTTCTGCATTTATTGTAAAATAGTGCTTTTATCCTGGGCGGAGTTGTGTCACTGGATGTTTGTTTTTCACCTTAAGAAAATTGTTATTCTCTTGGCCCAGCTGTTCAGAGAGACCTCAAAAACCTACCTGTCTTGAAACTCAGTTGACTTCCGGACTTCAGCAGGTTGATGGCAGGAACCGGGCAGAGTCTGGGCTGGGTTCCAGAGCGCAGCCCCGCTTAATCCAACCAGACTGTTCCCTCAGGAATCTCACTCCACTTGGGTATCAGGAAGATGACTTTATGTCTTCTGAACTCTCCCTCAAACTGTCCTATGGTGAACAAGTCCTCCTCTTTCCTACCGTTTATCAGCATCCTGAGAAGGTCCTGGCACTTTCCACCTACTTCAGATGTTAAAAATCAGTCAGTCCACGTGAAAAGCTTCAGCTCTTATCTGATTCTACACACGTTGCCCTGCCGTTGCTGGCCCAGGACTGGCTGGGACCTTTCCCTCCCTCACCATTGTCCTGTTCCTAAGTTCCAGCTCTCCAAGAATTAGGGATCACAAAAAGAAATGAAGCGGGAGGACAAATGTCCCTTACCTTGCTGGGGATAATGTTAATCCTTTTTTGGCTGTTATCTGCTGCTTTTCTGCCTCACCCCAACCCATCATCAGTGACAGCCTCTTTGTGACAAATGTACATACGCTGTCCCACTCTGTGCGAGGTCAGGGACTGGTGTGGCCTCCCCACCACTCAGCGGGGTCCAGCCTGAATGCTGCATCGGCCCTCAGTTCCCACGTGCTTTCTGCATCTTGGAAGTGTTCACCCAGAGGGCAGCCCTATGGAGCCGGCTTCCGGCAAGATGTCTCTGACTTCCACGGTGTTCTACAAGCATCCACTTGACCGAGAGGCGTCTTGCCTTTGCCAAGCCAACTGGTGTGAGTCCCAGTCGCCACTTTGTTTCTCTGCCTGCCACTTCTCTCCAGTTTCCCTACCCATGGGGTGGATAGCTAGGTTAGCAATCTGATTACCTATGTAGACACCCCACCTGGAAATGAGACCCAGTCTACCTTTATCATCAGCATGTCTCATCTTTCATGAGAAATTTCTTGGGGCCTCTATGGGTGGGATGAAGGCAGAGGGGTAAGTATGCCCAGTAGTGGGGTCAGTTGTGCTAACTTTGAATGAACCCTGGAGAAGCTCCATCCTCAAATATTAGTGTGTGTGTGTGTGTTTTTTAAGAGTGTAGATTTCTTAATACATTTTTTTATTTTCAGGTGTATAAAGTACTCACATCTCATATCAATTCTCAGGAACTGGCACTGTGATGCCGCAGCCAGGGGAAGCCCCTGAAATCACACAATAATGCCCAGCAAAATCGGGGGCTCCCCTCCCTCTCTGGGGAAGGCCACTCTGGTTGCTCCCCTCCTCATGCTCTAACTACATAGGATTCGTTTACTCTGTGCCGTATGCTTTCCTGCTTCAAGCTCTGCCTCCCGGGTGGACCTTGCTGCTCCCGGGAATATCCCACAATTCTCGCCGTTTCGCCTTAGCCACGCCCCCTCGCTGCGGCCAAGGTGAGGCGCTCACAGGCAGCTGGGGATTAACGACCAGTGCCTGGCTTACTCCCTATTCATTCATAAGCGTTCAGGTTAAAGGGCACGCGTCGAGGTGCTTCTCTGTCTTTGTAATTAAGTTAGTTTGCCCCCTCTGCCCTTTCTGAGCCCTCATCATACTCGAAATTACTCGCTCACTGATCACGTTCTCTGTTAAATTACATGGTTCTTGGGGACAGGGGTCAATCTCGTGGATGGAGCTTGCTCACGGGTATATCCTTAGTACCGCGTGCATTTCCCTAGCAGCTACTTATTTATTAAGTGAACTGATAAATGTATGGAGAACGAAACTAGTGTCATTAATTTTTATTAGATTTAGCAAATGATTTTTCAACCCTTCATTTGAATCTGCCCTCGGATCTATCAAGAAACTTATCTGCTCTATCCTGTTCCACCTCTGTTGCTTTCCCTGCACATTTTTGGCTTCTGTCTATGTGAGAGTTCGAGGCTGCTGTGGTATCTTCATTTCTATTCACATTGGAGAGGTTGGTGAAAATGTACATTTTTAAAATCAACGAAAAGTGAGTTTTACCTGATTTTAAACTAGATATAGTTGAAGTAAAAAAAAAAATTTAAAGGAAACAGAGCTCTGAACTCCTCATGTCTTATACAGCTTAATTTTAACCTCTCCTACGGTCATTCTTAACTGCTCTTCCCAGGATAGTTTAAATGACCAAATCGATCATCAATCATTGACTCTAAGAAAAATTTTAGGTGTGAAGGTTTCTGCATGGGTATGCTTGCTTGGTTTTTAATTTTACTTAGAGTGAAACAGTTTGTTTAGCTAATTGCTTCCCATGTAAGACAGTGAGGTTGTAGAGAACGCTGACCCTGGGTGTTATCTGTGCAGAAGGAAGCACTGGCTGAGCTCGGCCATCTCCCATCTGGTTCCCATCGCATCAGACTTGCCCTCTGGCCCCCGGCCACTGACATAACCTCTGGCATAGTTAGTGCAACCTTCCACCGTTCTGTAAAATTTCTCTGCTTGTTACTCTTCCCCTGGCAGTTTCACTCAGCAGATCTGACTGTTAGTGGTAAAACACCACATCCCAGTATTGAGGAGACACACGGAGGCCGAATACAGCATTCCCTTATTTTACAGATCAGAGACCCAAGATCCCCAAGACAGTGTGACTCTCTTGTACTTTTTAACTGGAGGGAAAGAGACAAGGCTAGAATACAAGGCTGCCCCCACCCAGCCCAGTGCATGTTTCCAGCACAGAACATGAGCACATTGAGTCAAATATCCTGGAAGCAATCTAGGGTGACTAAGTAAATCACAGATTTAAAATAAAAGGATTTGAACAATTTCAATCTGGATATTCAAATCCCACTAAACAGTACATCACTTTTTCCAATGCTTACATATAAGCAAATGGAGAACCAGAAATGGGCAAATATTCAATTATAAAAATCTCTGTAGACAGTGCAACTGGATAATTTCACGTATCAGACGAAATTAAAAAAAAATCTTTCATCCTATTCAAAGTTTTGGGGGGCAGAGTGAGGGCGGGCTGTTGCATTTTGGGCTTGAGTTAACTTCAAAGCGTTCAGTTCCCCTGCCCTCACTTGGTCCTCAGAGACGACATGAGCATGCAGCCGCAAGCTTCTCCCCCCCCCCCGTCTCCCTGGCAGCCGCAGTCCCGCAAAGGTAATCATCCCCAAACTGTCAGACGGGTCCCTCCTCCCAGAAATGGTAGCTGGGCGGATTTCTCTGAAGTTTGGTGGAAGTGGTCAGCCGCTGTCACTAAGGATTAACTGGTCTCCGAATAACCAGAAACATAAATCAAAGTGGGATCAGAAAAGACAGGTCTTCCCCACCAAGTGTACGAAAGAAAGGGAAATGTGTCCCGGAGTCTCCTTTCATCTTCTCAGCCACACCCTCACGTGGAGAGTCAGCTGCTCCAGCACAGTCATCTTCAAAGGCAAAGGACAGCAAAGCAAGAAAGGGGAGACAAGAAAAAAAGAAAAAAAATTCTAATGACTAATTGGCAAGCCATCTGTCTGTATGTGTTATCTCCCTACGTTACCTTCACAATCAAAAAGGAAAAACAAAAAGACAAAGATAAGAACAAAAAAGAAATACAAAATGAACTGACAAATAAGGTTTAAAATGGCAATGAATACATATCTGTTAATAATTACCTTAAACGTCAATGGACTAAATGCTCCAATCAAAAGACACAGAGTAGCAGATTGGATAATGAAACAAGAGCCTGCAATATGCTGCCTACAAGAAACCCACCTTAAGGTGAAGGACACAAATAGATTGAAAGTGAAGGGATGGAAAAAGATTTCATGCAAACAGAAATGACAAGAAAGCAGGGGTAGCAATATTCATATCACACAAAATAGACTTTAAAACAAAAGCCATAATGAAAGATGAAAAAGGACACAATATAATGATCAAAGGAGCAATACAAGATGAGGATATTATACTTGTTAACATCTATGCACCCAATATAGGAGCACCTACATACATAGAACAAATACTAACAGATATAAAGGGAAAAAAATGAAGAGAATACAATAGTAGGATACTTTAACACCCCACTGACATCAATGACAGATCTTCCAGAAAGAAAATCAATAAGGCAATATAGATCTTAATTGACATAATAGAACTGTTAGACTTAGTTGATATTTTCAAGACAATACATCAAAAACAAACAAAAATCCAAACCCAGAATACACATTCTTTTCAAGTGAATGTGGAACATTCTCTATGACAGGTCACATACTAGGACACAAAACAAGTCTCAAAAAGTTTCAGAGGATAGAAATGAATTCAAGCATCTTTTCTGATCACAATGACATGAAACTGGAAATCAAACATAGAAAGATAAATAATAAAAAAAGATTATATGGAGACTAAACAATCTGCTACTAAAAATCAATGGGTCAATGATGAAATCAAAAAGGAAATTAAAAAATAACTTGAGACAAATGACAATTAAAAAAATACAAAATCTAAGAGGAAGCAAAAGCAGTCCTTACAAGGAAGTTCATAGTGATACAAGCCCTCTTCAGAAAACAAGGAAAATCTCAGCTAAACATCCTAACCTACAACCCAAAATAATTAGAAAAAGAAGAACAAACAAAACCTAAAGTCCTAAAGGAAATAATAAAGATTAGAAAATAAAAAATAGAGGTTAAAAAATAGAGATGATCAATAAAATCAAGAGCTGGTTCTTTGAAAGGGTGAAAATTGACAAACCTCTGGCCAGGGTCACTACAAATAAAAAGAGAGGATCTAAATAAACAAAATAAGAAATGAAAGAGGATAAATAATGACCAATACTGCAGAAATATTTAAAAAAAAAGAGAGAGACTATGAACAATTATATAGCAACAGATTGGACAACCTAGAAGAAATGGACAAGTTTCTAGAAACATACAGCCAACCAAAACTGAATCAAGAAGAAACAGATAATTTGAACAGACTGATCACTATAAGTGAAATAAAATCTGTAACTAAAAAAAAAAACAAAAAACAAAAAAACCTCCCTGCAAACAAAAGTCCAGGAGCAGATGGCTTCACTGGGGAACTCTACCAAACATACAAAGAAGAACTCATACCAGTCCTTCTCAAACTTTTCCAAAAGATTGAAGAGGAGGGAACACTCCCAAAGTCATCCTCTGAAACCACCATCTCCTTAATACCAAAACCAGACAAACACTATCAAAAAAGAAAATTGCAAGTCAATATCTTTGGGGAACATAGATGCAAAAATTCTCAACAAAATACTAGCAAATCAACTCCAACAACACATAAAAAAAGATCATACAGCATGGACAAGTTGGATTCATCAGAGTCACAAGGATGATTCAACATATGCAAATCAATCAATGTGATACGTCACATCAACAAAAGAAAAGACAAAGAAGACATGATCATCTCAATAGATGTAGAAAAAGCATTCAACAAAATTCAACATCCATTCATGATAAAAACTCTTACCAAAGTGGGTATAGAGGAAACATATCTCAACATAATAAAAACTATTTATGACAAACCTACAATCAGCACCCCAATGTTCATAGCAGCACTATTTACAATAGCCAAAACATGGAAACAACCTAAATGTCCATCAACAGGTGACTGGATAAAGAAGATGTGGTATATTTATACAATGGAATACTACTCAGCCATAAAAACCGACAACATAATGCCATTTGCAGCAACATGGATGCTCCTAGAGAATGTCATTCTAAGTGAAGTAAGCCAGAAAGAGAAAGAAAAATACCATATGAGATCGCTCATATGTGGAATCAAAAAACAGAAACAAACAAACAAACAAAAACAAAGCATAAATACAGGACAGAAATGGACTCATGGACAGAGAATACAGACTTGTGGTTACCGGGGTGGGGGGCGGGGTAGAGGGTGGGAAGGGATAGACTGGGATTTCAAAATTGTAGAATAGATAAACAAGATTACACTGTATAGCACAGGGAAATATACACAAAACGTTATGATAAATCACAGAGAAAAAAATGTGACAATGAGTGTGTATATGTCCATGTATGACTGAAAAATTGTACTGAACACTGGAATTTGACACAACACTGTAAAATGATTATGAATCAATAAAAATGTAAAAAAAAAAAAAGAGTCCTCAGTTGACTATGGGGTACATGATAGGCAAGGTTTGGCCCTCAAAGATTTGAAGGTCCAGGGAAATCTTGGTGAAGCTTATTAAAAGTGGACCATCATTTACAGCAGATGTAAATGTTTCTTGATGAGTCAAGACCTTATCATCAGTACCAATACCAAATATATAAAAATGTCATCAGAATACATAATTCCCAGAGGGCTCTTTATAGCCAGATTAAAGGGCTCCACAGAGACTTTTTCTTCTTGTTTTGTTTTTTAATTTCAGACTATCAGCTTTCATTTCTTTCTGTCCATGTTTCTTTTTCTGACAGTTCCCTCCCTAAAACTGATTTGGTGCTTTTAATTTTAAACCAACTTAGGAAGAGATTTCAGAGCTTTTCAGAAATGTGTGTGTTAACAAAATGAGGGCCTCCAGACATCAAACAACGGTTGACTTCTCATACCTGGATTCTAATTACGTGCTTGTTTTTCCAAAGTTTACTTATATATTTATTTTCAGCTTTAATGTCACAAGAAGGTTGAGCTTGCTGGATATCTGAGTTTAATACATATTTAATGTTCTTATAAAGTTCCACTGTAATCCCATAAAATGTTCAAATAGATTTCTTGTAAGGCATTTAAACAAAATCCAAAATAAAATGAACATTTTCCAAAAATCAGAGAAAGGGTATTTTAAAATAGTCTAGCCTTGCTTTAGTAAACAGAGTAGGATAAATCAGTATTGTTTTGGTATATATAACACTTTAATGTAATTATCAATTTCTGAATCTTTTTTTAAGTGGGTTTTATTGAAATTTATGGCACTTTACCTAATCATTTCAAATACTGACATACCTTCCGGCACTGTAGTAATTTATCATATAACTCTGTTTTCTTTTCTCTGTAACACATCACATTTTAACAAATTATTTATATATTATATTTTATAATTTGTTAAAAGATTTATTTCCTTGTTCATTCTCTGCCTTTCCAAATACAAAATGAACTTCATCAGAACAGGGACAAGACTTCCCTACTCGACACTCTCCCCTCAGCCAAAGTCCTGGCACATGGGAAAACTTCCTCAGTAAATACTATGGAGTGAATAACAAGCTGAATAAATAGTTCAGGTATGTGAGGGGATTAAAGGACATAAACATTTAAGAGAGATTCTGCCCTGGTGATAAAACTGAAAAAATAAATGAACAAGTAAATTTTGTTGTAACTTTTATGTCATCTACTATCTCCCTACATCTTCCCCACTAAATTCTACACCAGAATTAAACTAATTACTTACAGATTACTAAAACATGAACACATGATGTATAAGACCTGCCAGTCCTTTAAAAACTTCTTCCAACAAAGGACTATTTTTGCCAATAATTTAGTTAAATAAAGAACCAGACAATAAGTGATTTCATGACACATGAAACACACTTGAAAAAAAAAATAAGGGAAGCTTTCTAGGCTGCAGAGTTATTCTTTCTACTCACGTTCACACACAGGAGCAGTGCTGTTCCAAAAGCTTTTCACTCCAACCAAGGAACAGTGACTAGTTGAGCTGCCTTTTAATCGAAACCTAAGGAAAAAAGGGGGTAGCAAATGGGTAAGCAATTCCCATCTCTCCTTCACCTCTTCTCTGATGGGTGCTCAGTTTTCTCACTTCAGACTAACTATCATTTACTTCTTAGGCTCAGGCCCAGTTAAGAGTCAGTTCATTAGGGACCTGAATTCAGTATTTGGCAGAAATTTAGAAGCCAAGTTATTCTAAAGAATCACAGTAGCCTGTGATGAGCACAGCACTCAGAACTTGTACACTTAATAGTCAAACAGACATCATAGCTCAGTGTCACCCCAGAAATCCCTGAACTCTGGGCTGGACTCTCCCCTGCGCTCTAGACTCACACCCCATCCCTCAGACAGCCCCCTGACACCCCTCTTATCCTCCTTAGTGGGTCGTGAGGAAGAACAGCTCCTGATCTGGGTGAGCAAAGCAGAGAACACCTGGAAAGAGACCTGGCATTGTTCTTGCCACTGCAGTTGTAATGGCCAGAAAGAGGCTCATGCAAGTCTCTGCCACCCTGGAATGACTGGATTATTATTGGATCCTGTTGTCCTTCTGAAATCTGCTGACCATTTCTGGGTGGTAGACTTTGTAAAGTCAAAGATTCCCTGGCAATTATTAAAATTAACTGCTGTATTGCCCAGTCTTGTTACCTCCCACAGACAGTGTACACTAACAAGAGTGCTAGAGCCACAGAAACAACTAATAATGTCACCTGAGACAATAACATTGGCCAACAGGACCCCAATGTCAGACACTCCTGATGCAAAAAGATATGACTGGATTCAAAGTACTTACCCATATACTACTATGAATTCCACTATTGATTATTTTTTTACTTTCCTAAAACAACCCTTGCCTGATTTATCACATTGCAAACCATTTTTGTCCTACATGTCAAATTTTTTATTAGCAAATTTCCCACAGAAGTATATTTTTCTGCTTCCAAACAACTATCTTCCTGTTTACTTCAAGTTCCAACTGTGAATTCAAGGTCACTGTCTACATTTATGTGCATACTCGACATTGAATTACATGTGCCATTTTCTTTATTTCCTAGTAATGGTTCCCCTGAGTCTTGACACATTTCAAAACTGCTTAGAAGATAGTCTCCCCAGGTACTTCCACAGGTTAACCTCTCTTTTTGGATTAATTCCTGAATCCAAGAGAGTCACTCTCCAGCATTGTGTCTCTAGTATTTGCTCTAGGTCACACTCACCCTTCATCACAAATGAAGGTCACTTTGGCCCCAATTTGGAAATTAGGTGGAAGGAGTACATGTCCATTAGGGAGTTGGTCCAAGAAGTCAGCATAGGATTTCACTAGGGGAAAAAAAAATAAGTGAGATGTCCAAGTAAGAGACAAAGAGATTGATCTGTAAACCAGACAAGAGTACAGGCACTTGCACACCCAGACGCTGCTGGGTTCCAGTCTCCTTGGACCTCTAATCTCTTATTCAAATATTAAAGTTACTTGTGGCCTTGTATCTTACCAGTATAAAATTGTTTTTCCTACCTTGTTATTCAAACAGTTTATCTCTCCCTGACAATTTTTTTCCTGGTAGTTGGAGTAATTCATTATTTACTTCTCTACAAAGAATGGACTTTTCTTGCAAATACTCTGAAACATTTTCATGACATTAACATTTTAGCAGAAAATTAGGGATGACCTACAAGACCAACTCTTACGTCCACCTATCTGAACATATTTAGCAAACACATTTATCTTATCTCTAAAATTGGGAAAAATAAAAGAACACCCTACAGATACTTTGATAAATGTGGGACTGCTCCAAGGCAGGGTTTACTCACGTTTGCAGACATCTTTGACACTGGACCACGTGAGGTCTGCTAGACACGTGATAGAGAATGAGTACCTCCGGTACTCAGGGCGGCATTCATACTTTAAAGAAGTCCCAATGGGAAACTCAGATTCATTGGTTGGGATTTTCAATTTGGCAAACTGAAAAGGATCTGGGGCGGTACAGCGACCTAGAGGCCAAGAAATCAAGAACATTAGAGTGAACAAAAAGGTTCCCAATGCCATACTTGTCTTTTTCTTGTTAGATTTGATGTCTGATTACAAGAAACTGTTAGTTTTGGAAAGATAATTTCTTTGTAACCTTTGGAGGGGAAATTCCACTAGCATGTGCCCATTAGAGATTATACTATCTGAAAAGGCTCTAAGTTTCACTGAGTATTTTCACCAGAAGTATGCTGCAGGTGCTGTGGTTGGTGCTACCTCAAAACCTGAAGGCTATGGCAGTATACATTAGGCCTTTGATGAGACTGATGAAATGAAATAACAGCCTATAATGAAACAGAATATCAAAAGCCATACACACACACACACACACACACACACACACACACACACACACACACACACATACACACATACATATAATTGAATCACTATGTTGTATAATAGGAATTAACACAATATTATGAAATGACTATACTTCAATTTTTAAAAAAATTAAAAATAACAACAACAACAAAAAACCCCACATGTCACAGCACGTGAAAAATAAAAAAAGCTATTTTGGCATGTTTTGTTCTCCTCTCCTCTGCTTCTCTCCAAATCCTGTAAAGACAGTATAACTTATATTAAGGTTGACAGATATTTACTTTCAGTTCTTACATTTTGAAAATAAGTTTTTTTCTAATTCTGATTAGAACTAGAGCCATCACCCACTGACTCCCTCTCTTTTCACCAGCCCTCTAGAAGCTAAGAGCATCAGAGACTTGCTGATTCATGTTCATATATCTTAAAACACTTTATTAATGATTTGGCATTTAATTGGTTCAAAAGCACAAATAAACAGCACATTGTAATGACAAAAATTTGGAGTCTGGTTTAGATATTCTGAAACCATTTGGAATGCGGGGCAGTGAGCACTGACCAAGAAGTTCACAGCGAGGGGCAGGGCTGCTCCAAATCCCGTTCCCATGACCATCACTGGTGCAGCGGATGGTGCTCTCCCCAGTGAGGCTGAAGATCACCCCCGTCTCTGGGTGCAAGTCACATGTGTAAGTCACTTCTGTTCCAAAAGGAAAGACTTCCAGAGGGTTTCCTGTGTGTCTCCAATTAAGGATGTCTGGAGGACTTGGACACAAAATTTCTGGAAGGAAGGCAAAAGCTCTCAGTTTCATTGAAGAGTCTCATCAGAGGTACGCTACAGACATAGGGTGCTAAGGTTGGTGCTACCTAGAGACACGAAGGCTACGACAGCTTACATTCGGCTTTTGATGAGACGGACAAAATGAAATGAGATTTCAGGCTCAGGGTATTGTTTTAATGAAAAACTACAAAAGAACTTGCTTATCCTGAATCTTTCAGATTTTTAAGTTTTCTGGATAATAGGAACTTGACACCTTTAATGAAGCAGTAAAAGTTTTGGTTTTACTACTGGTATGAAAGATTCAGGACAGGCAAAGAGCACAGATGAAGTCTGTCCTCCAAGGTGCATACATTCTCGGGAAATATTTCTACAGAGTATTTCATGTGTATTAATCACCTTAAACAGATGAAATCTCTCCTTGATAGCTTATCAATACTGATCATCAGTCTTGAGTATGACAACAGTGCTGTCACAATGAGTTGAAACAAATATGGTTCATTGTAAAAACTCTAAATAATTCACTGCTTTGTTTTTTTAAATGCATAGATTTGTTTATGATTTATTATTTTTCCTTTACTTTCTGTTAGGCTTCAAATTGTTCCTTTTTCTCAGGGCTCTTCTTGGGGGTTTAAGAGAGTCATTTCCTCACTTGTAACTGGTGATTCTAATGAGGCTTGGGATTTGGAAGGAGCTACTTAAACTAGAAAGAGTCGAGAAGAATAAGAGAAAGAGTGCAATCAACAACTGACCTGAAAGGCACGCCATTATGACAACCATCTGTCATGTTACTTCAGTGACTATGGAGTTTCTCAGGTAGCAAGGATCTATACATGTTATGTTTTTTGTAAAGTTTTAGTATTAAAAAGCACCATCTGATGACTGAGCAGATTTCTAGCAACATGAACATTTTTAGTAAAATTTGATTGTTTAAGAATGTTCACAAATTCCAATCTTTAGGATCAAGAGATGAAGCAAATTCCTATCTTCTATTAAGGAATGGACAAACAGCTAGCTTAGGAGAAATCAGTGCAGGCATTGCATATAGAAAATTCATGTTTCAAAGAGGTTATTTCTCAATCTTTCAGCATAATTTATTGACATGCATGTTTTGAGAGTTTAAACACTCTTAAAATGCAACCTATCTAATGTTGCTTCTCACATCCTCCTCATTCCTGCATTGCTCTGATCTATCATCTCCACATTATTTAATTTGTTTTCTTTTGTCTTTCTCCCCCTTGAGTATAAATAACATAGGCACAGGGAATACACTCAGCCTGTTAACTACTATAACACCAGTGCCTAGAAGAATGTTAAGCACAGAGTATCTGCTCAATAAATGATTAAAGGAATGAATGTGTCTTATTTGTATATTAGCAAATATGTAAGAAGATTGTAGAATGATTGCACCTTGATGGCACAAAAAAGAAAAGGAAAGATGGAAGGGATGAAGAAAAAATGAAATTTGTCTAAGTTTTACATTCTCTAGTCTCTACTGACCTAGAGGCAAAGTATGAGAGGATTTATCACAAAGAATGTAACATTCAAAATGACAGAGACTGATAATGGTTCCCAAAACACACGATGCACAACAAAATGCATCACAACAAATTAACTAACAATGAAACGCTATGAAAATAAGCTGCTGATAGCAATAATTCAGATTAGAAGATAGAAGAACCACATCTTGGGAGGCCATGGGTCAAATTTTCAAACAGATTAAAGGGAGAGATTGGCATGAGGTGCCAGCCCCTCTACTCACGCTCACACACAGGAGCACTGCTGTTCCAAAGGCTTTCCGTTCCAATCAAGACACAGTAACTAGCAGAACTGCCTTTTAACTGGAATCTAAGGAAGAAAATGGTAGTGAATAGGTGAGTTTCTCAGCCAAAATGCCATCCTGTTTGCCAAGATCTCAGCATTTGGAGGATCTGTAGCCAGTAGGTGACAGAGGTTTAGAGGCCACATCAATCTGGGAAAGTCACGGCCTCCACTGAAGGAGAATGTCCTTAGCACAGTATCTTGGGTACATAATACTGTAGTCCTAGGCTAAACTGAAGAAGGCTGCCATCTCCTCCATCCAGGACCCAGACTCAGAGAAATCTATCTCTCCCTGGTCATTCCCTGATAAAGGTGACAATTGTGCTCAAAGTCACTATCAAAATGCAACAGCCTTCCAGTGCTGATGCTGGAATAGCAAGTAAAACAGCTCCCAGTATGGACTGGAAGAGCAGAGATTAACTGGAAGGAGAATAAAGATTGTTCTTTTGTGTCAGCTTTTAAGAGACATTTATGCAGAAGGCTCACAACAGCATGTTGGGCTATGGAAGCATGACTCATCCAGAGGGAAAATAAAAGGAGATTGGAAAGGACTTTGGCAGGTAGTCATCCAAAACTCTCAATGTATGTTGGATCTTGATGGCTCCTAAATTTTCTTGGGTGCTTGTATTTCATTCCCACCAAGGACTCTGTGGGACATTTTGAGATCGGGTGCTTTGTTGCTCATTTTTAGAACTTCTCAGGGAGAGGTGTGTACAGTGTAAGGAGTCTGAGGTTCACATAAACAAGTTAATGCGGTACTGAAAACATTAACATCAGCCACCATGACCTCAGTTCAGAGCCCTTGGCCCATTACTAACCAGGTGACACATGATTGGATTAAAAAATGCTTATTCATATAGTTTCATGCCTATTACAAAATACATTTTAGATGATTAATTTTTTTTCTGAAATAAGTATTAAATGATTTTAGTTATTTTAATAAGCTTATTGTCATATATAAAACTTATTCTGGAACTCTTCAAATTTCTTATTTTGCTTTCCTGCTTGGAAAATATAATTTCTTCACTTTATGTATCATCAATATATACTCATAACTAGTAGTTTTATTGGTCTTTGAACCTGCTATTTAATTTATGTCTCAGTTTTAACTTCATATATTATTGGTTCTACCTATTCATTACATTTCTTTCCTATATACACTCCCCAAATTTAGCATCCCTGAATGTTTCCCTTTTTTAAGTCACACTAAAACTTCCCTTTTTGAATAAAGCTCAATTTCAGCTCCAGGAGATCAGGCAACTTCACACTCACCCCTCATCACAAATGAAGGACACTTTTGCCCCAAGCTGGAGATTAAGTGGAACTAGCACTCGGCCATCAGGGAGCTGGTCCAACAAGGAAGCACATGATTTTACTGGAGAAAAAGAAGAACATACAGACATAACACTGGCACATGGACAATAAAAACAAAAGCTAGATTTGTCAGAGCGGCTGAGCATGTAGGCACCTGCACACGTGGGGGCTGCCGGGCTCCAGTCTCCCTGGGGCGTACAGCACAGAGAAGCAGCCCCTCTGAGATCATAGCCGGGCTCACAGCTGTAGAACACTTCCTGCCCAGCAGAAAAGTCATCCTTGTCATTTGGGCTGTGATGACCATGCAGGATTTGGGGAGGTGGCTGACATACTGGGAAAGAAGAGTCAAGTACCTGTCAGTGATAAGGAAATATCTTTTCCTAAATTTCATCTTTTCCAAGGAGTTAGAGGCTCATGATTAAAGAGGATCAGATATAACAAAGGAAGTCCAGTGATAATCCAGAGCCCCCTTGTTTCCATGTGGAAGTTAAGATTAGGGAAGAGGTATGGCCAACAACCTCACAGATAGTGAGGGGTAGATGGTTAGAACCCAGTTATCCCACGACCAGCCCTAAAACACATTCTTAAGTTTATAGGCATGGGGTCCCTTCTTCCACTGCTGACTATCCAGCACAGAGTAAAAAGTATTGGTGGGCTGCTACCCCACCCACCTACGTGCTGAAGTGGCATCCAAGTTACAGCTTTATCTTCCCAGTCATGAGAAGGTTGCCTGAGCCTAAATCTGTTAAAAAGATTTCCCCTTAACTCTTTTCTTGCACCTCTATGATCAAAGTGCAGTAACAATCCTTATTCGTATCTCTGGCCTTTTGTCCTCCAGCTTCTCTGTCAGTGGTTTTAAGAGGCTGATGTGGGTGGGTGGAAAGGTTGTAAGCTCCATCCCTGTCCCTAGGTGTCAGCCGCATTTACCCATCCACCCATTAGCCAGCTATTGTGGCATGAGAAGACAGGACTAGTCATCAAGAACAAATTCCACTACAGAAGCCTGTCTGTGTAAGGAGAGGGCACATTTATTAGAGAGTGTGTTACTCAAGGAGTGGCTGCCTCCACTCATAGTCCTTTGGGTGTGTGCTCGGGTACCATCAGAACTCATCTGAACTTCAACTTAAGCTGTAGTTAATTAAAGATGTACAGACTTATAAATCAATGGAACCATGTAGAAACTCTGGAAATAGACCATTGCTCATATGGTCAATTAATACATGACAAAAGAGACAAGAATATACCATAGAGAAAACATGGTCTTTTCAATAAGTGGTGCTGGCAAAACTTGACAGCTACATGTAAAAGATTGAAATTAGAACTTTCTTTAATACCCTAAGCAAACATAAAATCTAAATGGATTAAAGACCTAAATGTAAGACTGGATACTGTAAAACTAGAGGAAAATATAGACAGATTACTCTTTGACATAAATTCCAACAATATTTTATTGATTATGTCTCCGAGAAAAATAAAATTGAAATATAAAAGCAAAAATGAACAAATGGGACCTAATTAAATTTAAAACTTTTGCACAGCAAAGAAAACCATAAGAAAGTGTAAGGACAACACACTGAATGGAAGAAAATATTTGCAAAGGATGCATTTGAAAAGGGATTAATTTCTAAGATACACAAACAGCTCATACAGCTTAATATTAAGAAAAATCCAAATTCCTCATACAAAAAAATGGGCATAAAACCTAAATCGACATTTCTCCAAAGAAGACATCCTGATGGCCAAGAGACATATGAAAAATTATTAGAAAAATGCAAATCAAGTCTACAAGGAAGTATCATCTCACAATGGTAAAAAATGCCCATCATCAAAAAGTCTTAAATAATAAATGCTGGAGAAGGTATGGAAAATAGGTAACCCTCCTATCTTATTGGTGGAAATGTAAATTGGTGGAGCCACTTTGGAGAACAGCATGGAGGTTTCTTGAAAAACTAAAGAGTTTTTAGAGTTACATTATGATCCAGTAATCCAACTCTGGGACAGTTATCCACAGAAAACTCTAACTGGAAAAGACACATGCACCTGATGTTCACAGCAGTACTATTTACAATGGCCAAGACATGGAAGCAACCTAAATGTTCATGAACAGATGAACAGATGAATCAAGAAGATGGGGTGAAACCTAACCAAGGAGGTGAAAGAATTATACACAGAAAACTATACACCATTGATGAAGAAAATTAAAGGAGGCTTTAAAAAATGTTCAAGATATTCCATATTCCTGGATTGGAAGAATCCATATTGTTAAAATGGTCACACTGCCCAAGGCAATCTACAGATTTAATGCAATCCCTATCAAATTACCTAGGACATATTTCACAGAACTAGAACAAATCATAATAAAATTTATAAGGAACCACAAAAGACCTAGAATTTCCAAAGCATTACTGAAGAAAAAGAAAGAGGCTGGAGGAATAACCCTCTCAGACTTCAGACAATACTATAGAGCTACAGTCATCCAGACTGCATGGTATTGGTACAAAAACAGACGTATAGACCAATGGAACAGAATAGAGAGCCCAGAAATGAACCCACAAACTTTTGGTCAACCAATGTTTGACAAAGAAGGCAAGAATATACAATGGAATAAAGACAGCCTCTTCAGCAAATGGTGTTGGGAAAACTGGACTGCAGCATGTAAAGCAATGAAGCTAGAACACTCCCTTACACCATACACAAAAATAAACTCAAAATGCATCAAAGACTTAAACATAAGACAAGATACAATAAACCTCCTAGAAGAAAATATAGGCAAAACATTATCTGACATACATCTCAAAAATGTTCTCCTAGAACAGGATACCCTAGCAATAGAAATAAAAGCAAGAATAAACAAATGGGACCTAATGAAACTTACAAGCTTCTGCACAGAAAAGGAAACCATAAGTGAAACAAAAGACAACCAACAGAATGGGAGAAAATTTTTGCAAATGAAACTGACAAATGCTTGATCTCCAGAATATATAAGCAGCTTATATGACTTAATAAGAAACAAACAAACAACCCAATCCAAAAATGGGCAGAAGTCCTAAACAAGCAATTCTCCAAGGAAGAAATACAAATGATCAATAGGCATATTTAAAAAAGCTCAATATCACTAATTATCAGAGAAATGCAAATCAAAACTACAATGAGGTATCACCTCACAGCAGTCAGAATGGCCATCATTCAAAAGTCCACAAATGACAAATGCTGGAGAGGCTGTGGAGAAAGGGGAACCCTCCTACACTGCTGGTGGGAATGTAGTTTGGTACAGCCACTGTGGAGAACAGTATGGAGATTCCTCAAAAGACTAGTAATAGACTTACCATATGACCCAGGAATCCCCCTCCTAGGCATATGTCCAGAAGGAACCCTACTTCAAAATGACACATGCACCCCAATGTCATAGCAGCACTATTTACAATAGCCAAAACATGGAAACAGCCTAAATGTCCATCAACAGGTGACTGGATAAAGAAGATGTGGTATATTTATACAATGGAATACTACTCAGCCATAAAAACAGACAATATAATGCCATTTGCAGCAACATGGATGCTCCTGGAGAATGTCATTCTAAGTGAAATAAGCCCGAAAGAGAAAGAAAAATACCATATGAGATCGCTCATTTGTGGAGTCTAAAAACAACAACAACAACAACAACAATAACAACAAAACATAAATACAAAACAGAAACACACTCATAAGCATAGAATGCAAACTTGTGGTTGCCAAGGGGTTGGGGGATGGGAAGGGATAGACTGAGATTTCAAAATGTAGACTAGATAAACAAGATTATACTGTATAGCATGGGAAAATACATACAAGATCTTATGGTAATCACTGAGAAAAAAATGTAACAATGAATTATATATATATGTTCATGTATAACTGAAAAATTGTGCTCCACACTGAAATTTGACACAACATTGTAAAATGATTATAAATCAATAAAAAGTGTTTAAAAAAAGATGGAGTGTACACACACACACACACACACACACACACACAGAGAAATATTACTCAGGCATAAAAAAGCATGAAATAATGCCATATGCAGTAACATAGATGGACCTAGGGATTATCATACTAAGAATGAAGTAGAAGTCAGACAGAAAAAGACAAATATCATGTGATATCACTTACATGTGTAATCCAAAAAAAAAAAAGAGAGATATAATTTATTGACAAAACAGAAACAGACACACAGACACAGATACCAAATGTATGGGTACCAAAAAGAAAGGGCGGGGCCAGTGAGGGATATATTAGGAGTTTGAGAGTAAAAGATAAACACCACTACATATAAAATAGATGAACAAAAACGATCTGAATAGCACAGGCAACTATATTCAATATCTTTAATAACTTAAAAAACTTAAAATGGAAAAGAATCTGAAAAGAAATTATATGTGTATATATACATATATACACACAAATGTATGTATGTATAACTGAATCACTTCGCTATACACCTGAAATTAATAAAACATTGTAAAACAACTATACTTTAATTTTTAAAAAGATGAAAGAAAAATCTGCTTGACTTTGAGCAACAAAGTTTCACTTTCAGATTCCTAATAATAAATGTACGAGGTGGAGCAGAACAGACAACCTCTAAGAGCCTTGTCCCTATTCTGAGGCTATGCTATCTTTCTTCATATATTACTTTCTTTCTGTGATAAATGCTGATAAAAGTGTGGCAAGAAGCAGAGCATCCCGCCTCTGGGCTGACACACTGCAGCCTGTTCCTGGGTAAGCCACTCAGTAGGACATAATTTAGATAATGTATTAAACCTCTGAAAAGCCAAACTAATTTCATTGTCACATGGATGTAAGAATCACACAATTTAAAGGCATGTGGTAAAGAGTAGACCAGATTACTACGAACTATCCAGAAAGTCCTCATCATTCTTCAGTATAACTGAGAGATATTGGAGCTGGTCTTGTGTCTAGAGAATTGGTCAGTAGGAGAGGCCCTAATGTCCCCTTCCTTGATGAATTAAACCTTGCTTCTCAAATGAAGGCACAGACACACGAGTGCACACATCCGTACATGCACATACATCCCTTTAATTTCATGCTGCCTCTCCCCAAATGTACTCACACTGCTCACAAAACATCCTTCTCCCAGAACAAGCACTAATCTGATCCTCCTACAACTCCCGTCATTTAGGGGCCCCTTCAAAGCCTCAGTCAGACTCACCCCTGGAGCAGCTGGGCAGCTCCGGCACCCACTGGTTTGGAGCTTGGCATTGAACAGTGGAGGGTCCTTTCATGGCAAAGCCAGGCTGACACGTAAACCTCACCATTTCATGTAAAAAGAATAAGCTTCTGTTCTCAGGCATCCTAATGCCGTTTTCAACTTCTGGAGGCGTGCACTTGTTAATAATGCAGCGAGGGGGAGGGCCGCTCCAGATGCCAACTTGATTGTCTTCGCTGGTGCAGTATATGGATGGCTCACCCACGAGGTAAAACAGATTTATCCCTCTCTCTCCAAGGATGCAGCGGTAGGTCACCACTGTTCTGTATGGAAAATATTTTCTATTGGTGCTAATAAACCCTCCATTGGCGATGGCTGGGGGTGGTCCACAAAGAATACATGGGAAAAGGGACAGCAAGTTAAAACTCCAATTTCTTAAAGATAAATTCAACTAGACTTTTGCTAACCACTTAGAAAAATGACCCAAATGGCAATATTCAGAAGACTTCTGCTCTTCTCTAATCTTTGCTAATATACAGACGTCTGCTCACACAACTGCAGACTAGATAACCACAATATCATGACTCCTGCTCTTCTCAATTTGGGTTATTTCAATAAATGTACTCATATATTATTACAGTCCATATACTTTTCATTATAAATGAGAATTTTTACATGTTACTGAACTCTTTTTTTAAATTCAATTCCCTCTCCGTTGAAGGCACTTTAATTTTCAATTGGTTATTAATACAGTACTGCATACGAAATGGATTATCAAATACATAAAATCCAAACTGAAGCACAAGAAATGAAAAATAGAGCACAAGCAAACAAAAGTACACATGGCAAACCAGTCACAGATTCAGAAGGAATAAAAATAGCTGAATATCTCTTTTATTTTGTGCTAATAAATTTAAAAATGAGGATACTAGAAATGAAGATATATTTTGCCAATATTGACTCAAGAAGAGGCAGCATATTGAAGAATCAGGAAAAATATACTGAAAATGCTGCTAGTAACAAGATAGGAAGCATAGGCTATTTTACAGGCAAATTTAATTTAATCTACAAGTAACAGAAAACTGCTTGGCATTGAGATCATTCCGGAGAGTATAAAATATTTCTGTCTTTCTTGGCAGGTATATCTCAAAATACACATTTGTTTATTTTTACTTTTAAAAGTATATTTAAGAAGATGCATATTTCTTATGGAAAGCTTATACAATACCTTTTAGCCCGTTGCTAGAAAGAACCACTGTTAACTACTTAATGTGTAATCTTTAATACACACACCTTCACTTAGCTTTTTCTACAATATCTCTGTTTCTCTGTTGGCTGAGTAATATTTCAGAGCAATAATATATTATCTGATTTCATTTGGAAGAGTTCCATGCCTTGCCTATGCATTCAGGCATATTTTAATCTATTCTTTTAAACAGAACATATGCCTTATTCCTTTTAGCAGATGATTTCCAGAACAGTGTTCATAAAATGCTCAACATTTACATTCTTTTGACTTTACACTTTCATAAATAATAACGTAGGTAACACTTGTACATCAATCCTTGCAAATATCCGTGGTGACTACTTTTATTAGGAATAATTCAAACTGTAGAATTTCGGGATTAAAAGCATACAACCCCTTAAGGTTTTTGATACATGTTGAGTACTGGACTGTGAGAAAGTTTCTTACCACTAATCCTACTACCAGTTGGGTTGGAGAATGTAGACTTCTTCACATTAGCACCAAACCCAGTGTTACAGCCTCTTTATGTTCTTTGTGAGTTTGCAGCTGCTCCCTCCTCTAAGTGCCTCACAGTGTAGGAATCTCATAGCCCAAACAACTTGTAGGAAACTTGGCCTGTCACTGTTCAGACAGAGAAGAAGAAAGCAGGGAGGGCCCAGGACTTGAACACATGACCTGGGAGTAAGAGTTGACAGAGAAGACGCAGGGCACCTTCACCAATGTTGTGCTCTTTACTTCAGTAAAGACAGTCACCTTCAACTGGAAGGTGTTCAACCAACAAAGGGAAATTTGGGGCTGTTCGAATTGAGTTCAAGACGACTGTTTAAACTAAATAAAATAAATGATTCCCCAGGATAAGGAAAAACCAGGAGGAACCAGAAGCTTGAAACATCGTGAACACTTTGAAGGATATGAGTGTTTTCTTCAAACACCATCAGGGGGAGCCCATTGCAAGAGGGATGAAATGTGTTCCTTGGAATTCTAGGGGGCAGCTCTAGGATTGACCACGGAATAAACGGGGAAAGAGATTTCAACTCACGTTCACAAACTGGTCGCCCCGTGTCCCACATGACAGAATAGCCTGAGATGATACATTCAGCAGATGAGTGACCAACAAGTCGATACCTGAAAGCAAAAAAGGGAACAATCACTGTGCCCTACACATCCCATCAACTTGCTCAGCTCGCATGCATGGCACAGCCGAAAGGCTCCAATCTGAGAGAAGTCCAGGGACTCGCCTGAACTCCATCCATTTTATCTGGCTTTCTTACATCTGTTTTTCTATTCTCTCACTATTGAAAGGAATATTGCCTTTCTAATTGCTCATGGCTCCCACTGCTTCTTAATTTCTTGGTTTCATTTTGGATTAAATGAAGTACCAAAATAAAACAATCCCTTTACAGACCTGATTATTTTCTTCTTAACATCTGGGTTTTCCCCTCTTATTTTTGTTGCCATTTAAATTCATTTTGTATTTTCCTGATACACACACACACACACATACACACACACACACGCTGTATATTAACCCTGTTATGTCATCTTAGTTTAGGCATGTATCTTGTGAATATGTCTAGATTGTGAAGCTTCTGATTCTATTTGGAAGTTTGTGTTTTACGACAAGGAGATTAAACTATCCACCTTTACTGACCTAAATCATGTGTTTGATCTTGCTTTTGTCATCACTGCCTCCTTCACAATGTCCAGTGGTAAGGATGTCTGCCCCAAACATTTCTGACAGAACAGACAGATATAATCTCTGTTATTGCTTTCCCTTCCCCCTCATTTGCTACATGAAACAGAGAGTTGAACATCTTTTGAGTGCTCTAATAATTTGGAAGCTAAATACCTAATGTTCCTTTAAAATTTTCTCAATAAGGAAATGTTAAAAAAATATAAATAATTTTCATTTCATATGCATGTGCTATATGTATACACGATGCATGAATTTAAACCAATTTTCTCAATTTTGGTGTCAAAATAACTATAATCTGCCCCTTTCCTCTAATAGAATAGAAAATAGAAATCTAGTTTGTTTTCTTGCTTTCTCCCATTTTCTAGTTTTATGGATATGCTCTATGACTGTAGAAATTCTAATTACTTTATGATTACATAGAAATGTTTTTCCTTGTACCAATTCATTCTGTCATTATACTTAGTTTTATTACTTTGTTAAAATATTTGATCATGTTTCTTAAAATTTGGTTTTGTCTGTTTTGTTTTGGCCAATATTCTGCCTCGCTGGTACTTATCATTCTCCCTTTTTTTTTAATGCTTGTGGACTGCCTGAGTTTATCTTTTTTCTATTTCTCCACAAGTATGCTTCCTGGAAAGTATACAGGTGTGGTCTGGGGACCTTGTTTATACTCAATGTACATCTGGAGACCCTTGACGTGACTACTAGGTTGGCTCATGTGGAAATCTATCTTCTGCAGTTTAGCCATGTGAAAGATCAATGTGATGTCAGCATAAATTAATTTCTTTTGTTGGCTTTTTACAAATTTATTAA
The DNA here is from genome assembly GCF_048564905.1 of Vicugna pacos. NCBI lineage: Eukaryota > Metazoa > Chordata > Mammalia > Artiodactyla > Camelidae > Vicugna > Vicugna pacos. The sequence continues at coordinate 5,760,014 of NC_133008.1, read as the reverse complement.
TTTCCTTTCTGTGTTCTTGAAGGTGTATTTTGGTGGTGTTGTTTTCTCTGAAATGCAAAAGGACATTCCCTAGTGATGGGAATGCTATGGGCTTACTGTTTCCTCTTCTGCAACTTTTGTTACATGGAATTTAAATCCTCATTCTCTTTAACACATATCTTCTTTTTCTCCCTTTCCTTTACCCTTTTCTACTGAATTCTGGGAGGATTTGATTAATTTTTCTTCTTGCATTCTCCTTGAATTTCTATATATTCAGTGTGTTTATCACAGATTTTTTTAGTTTCACAATTGTACTTTTAATTCATATGCAAACATTCTCAATTTTCTAACTAGCTTCACAGAAGCAGTGTGCAACTGAATCTGGTTAAATATGTAAACAGGAGATTGTTCTAAAAGTTCTACCTACTTCTTGAAAATAATTCTAATTTATAAGTGGAGATACCGTCTCATTTTTTCACATTGATCTTTTTTACAGTAATTTCCTACAACATATCATAAGCTCTATGGTTTTTTCTTTAATACCACAGAGATGTTCACCCTCACTCAGTATTACAGGATAAAAAGGACACAGTCATTAATTGACAGATTGCACTCAGAAATGCTCAGAGCAGTAATAAGGATATAGATTTACTCTAATTTTACTTTGATAGATTATAGGTACTACCATCTGTTACACCTTCTTTTGCAAATATACTGAAGGTACAGGTTTCTTTTCCGTGTTTATCATGGCAGTCCACGTTTGTCCTGTATTCTCTATCTGGCTCAGATGCTTACATTGGATGAGAGGCTGAAACTCCACTGTGTGCTGAGCAAGACTAAGCATGGAAGGTGGGACTGCTGCCCAGGGAACCCTTTAAACCTGACATTTTCACAGGGGGCTCTGTTATGAGTAGAATAGTGCTCCCCAAAAAGGTATGTAGAAGCCTTGATGTGAAACCCCCAGGAATGTGACCTTATTTGGAAATAGGGTCTTGAAGATATCATCACATTAAGATAAGGTCATTAGAGTGGGCCCATATCCAATATGATTGGCATACTTTTAAAAAGAGAGAACTTTGGACATGGACCACACAGAGAGGATAATGCCATGCAAGGACAGAGACAGGGTGAAGATGGCCATGGAAGATGAAGGCAAAAATTGGAAAGGCACTGCCACATGCCAGGGAAGGTCTGAGACTCCCATGAGAAGCAGGAGGCAAGGAGGGAACCTGCCTCAAGGCTTTGGGAGTACATCCTGTTGACACCTTGATTTCCTTCATAACTATGAGAATATAAATTTTTGAGGTTGCCCTAAGCCACCCAGTTTGTCATACGTTGTTATGGCAGCCATGACAGACCCATAGTGAATCTACCTTTAAGATGTGCTTTCTCATCTGGTTGCTCCATGGCCTCCCCTTCCTTCAGTATCTGTCCTGCATCAGGGATTTCGTATGATTTGACTATGCCCTCCGTCCACCCTCCTCCTTTCTACCTGGTGAATATCTCGCTCTTCTTCTATTCACTGCCCTGGTTTCCAGCAAGAATGCAGATTATCCCTCGAATCCTCCTGTAACGTTCTTCATTTCAGTCAGGAGTTAAACACCTGTATTCTAGCTTTTTAAGAGCAGATGGTAACAGCCTCGTTTTCCTTTCTGAGATGTGGCCAGAAGGTAGTATTGCTGTTCTGCAACTCTTGACCCAAGAAATGTTGCTGTCAACTCACCCTCTATTACAAGTATACGTAATTCTGGATCCAAACTGGGTGTTTGTGTCTACGTGCACCATGCCACTCATAGGATCTGCAGGAGTTTCACATGACTTTCCTTGAAAAAGAAACAGAGTTTTGGAGCCAGGAAAAATTGTCTGAACTTTTGTTAGTCCGTAACACGTTAGTCCCCACCTGACTGCAGCTTCCTGAACAGTGTCTGCAATTCTGAGGGATCCGCACATTTTTCTCACCTTGAGGAACATCACCAGACTCCTCAGATCAGCCACTTCCCAAGCACCACACTAGAAATACCTCCTTTCCAGATCTATCTTATATTTGCCTCAAATCTTTTATCAAACTATTAACGTTATGTGTGAGTTTGTATCCTACCAGTATAAAGATTTTTCTCTTACCTTCTTATTCAAGCAGTTTATGTCTCCTGAAATTTTGTTTCCTGATTTGAAGTAATTCAATATTTACTTCCCCATAAAAGATGGACTTTTCCCACAAGTATTCCTTGAAACATTCTAATGACATAAATATTTCAACCAATATTTCAGGATGACCTACAAGACTAAGTCTTACACTCACCTATCTGAACACATTTAACGAATAGACTTTTCTTATTTTGAAATTGGGTTAAAAAAAAAAAAGTAAGATACTACAGATACTTTGACAAATGTGGGACTGCTCCAAGGCAGGGTTTACTCACATTTACAGACATCTTTGACACTGGACCACGAGAGGTTTGCTAGACACGTGATAGACAATGAGTACCTCCGGTACTCAGGGCAGCATTCATACTTTAAAGAAGTCCCAATGGGAAACTTAGATTCATTGGTTGGGATTTTCAATTTGGCAAACTGAAAAGGATCTGGGGCGGTACAGCAACCTAGAGACCAAGAAATCAAGAACATTAGAGTGAACAAAAAGGTACCCAATGCCATTCTTACTTGTCTTTTTCTTGTTAGATTTGATGTCAGATTTGGAATGGTCATTTCCTTGTGACCATCGGAGATAAAGATCCTTGAGCACGTGTCCATGAGGAAAGAAACTATCTGGAACACTCTTGCTCTCTGGGCATTTTACGCATACAATTTACTGTAAAACACAATGCCAGTTCAATTTTCCACATTTTTGTGGAGCCAGAAAGAGTGTTCCCGCCCAGGGTTCCTGTGTGGTTTCCTTGTACTTCAGTGCATCAGACTCCACTGGGAGGCTTAGGAGCATGAATGGGGACCTCAATGTGTTTATTTCTTACAATTAGGAAGCAATCACCGACTTTCTAGGTCTGATTTTCAAGCCGACCATGTCAACACAATGTAGAAAAAGGAGCATCTCTTCAAAGCAAAAACAAAGAAACACAAACTATAGTTCTTATATAAGAAAACACTGTTAGAAGCGTATGTTGAATGCGATTCCAGGTGGAGTTCCCGGCCCCTATAAATTATAGCTCTAAGCTTGAGGAGTACAGACTCGCTGTGGATTCAAGTAGAATGAAATGTAAAAAGTGCATAGGTTTGGAAAAATAGAAGTTGTTTCCTTTTTGGTTTTGACAATAACTTCTCCTTTAGTTTCTTGTGTAGCTGTCCTCCACCTCCCTTTCAAATATCTCTCCAAATAGTAAAAGTTATACTAGAGCCAATTTTGCATCCAGACAGTTCTCCATGTCAAGATTTCAAAAACAGTTTCTCATCCCTTTAATACAGTTTAATACTTTATCTCACTGAAAATGTGCTTAATTTCAACGTGTCATCACAGAAAACTCATTCATCTACTTTACCTGGTTTCCTTTTATTTTTGATGTTGAATTGTAGCTGTAATGGCTTCTAGTAAAAGGAATCCCCCTTTACGACTAAAACCTACCAGCTAAGGCTAAATCACACATGAAGATGGTCTGGCAGGTCTCCGTGTAAAATTCTAGCTGATAAAACTACAGCTGCCATCTTACGATAGGGTTCTGTTGGGGAAAAAATAATCATAGAACTTAGGAGAAGATTGCCTCTGGCTGTTGATTCAGTGAAACTTACAGGTCTCTGCATTTGTCAAGAGGCCCACAGGGACACCTATGTTGAAACCATGATGGTAGAGAAGGAAAGTGAGGGCAAAAAATACCTTCTGAGTGTCTGCACTTGGTCCCTTTTTCTCTAGAACTGCTCTTGTCTCTCAGAGTTTCCCAGGGGTCAGTCTGTTATGCCAGGACCAGGGTCACTTCTGCAACTTACTTTCTCCTTCCCAAATTTACATTCTGGTGTGCATGTCTTAGCTTTGTCGGGTGTCTTAGGAAACCTTCTGCAGACCTTAGAAATACACACTCTATTTTGTACTTTTCCTTCATGTTCACATCCTTTGATCTTTCTTTCTACCAAAGTGGGAAGACATGAATGGCTAAATTACCATGGGGCTAAGGAGCAAGTAAGCTTCACTTTATCTTAGAAGTTAACCCAAGTTGACTAAAGGAATTTTTGTAGGGGTCTACGTTGCAGCCCGATGTTCACAGACAATGCACAGTGGTCTCAGGTCAAACAGGTTATTAAAAGCCATTTTCACAGATTTTGTTCTCTGCTGGCCTGTGCTTCTCTCCAAATCCTGTGAAATGATATAACGGGGTCCAGTTAAGGCTCATAGGTATTTGCTTTCAATGCTTAGGCTTTGAAAATACCTTCCTTCTAATTCTGATTAGGAAGAGAGCCAGCCACAACTGCTTCCCTCTCTTTACCTCAGACCTCTAGAAAAAAGACCATCAGAATCTTGCGTGTTCATATATCTCAAAACATTTTGTTAGTGACTTGGCATTTAATTGGTTCAGGAGCACAAATAAACCCAATGTTATATGACAGAAATTTAGAGTCTGGTTTAGATATTCCAAAGCCATTTGGAATGCGGGGCAGTGAGCACTGACCAGGAAGTTCACAGCGAGGGGCAGGGCTGCTCCAAATCCCGTTCCCATGACCATCACTGGTGCAGCGGATGGTGCTCTCCCCAGTGAGGCTGAAGATCACCCTCGTCTCTGGGTGCAAGTCACACATGTAAGTCACTTCTGTTCCAAAAGGAAAGACTTCCAGAGGGATTCCTGTGTGTCTCCCGTTAAGGATGTCTGGAGGATTTGGACACAAAATTTCTGGAAAGAAGACAAAAGCTTTAAGTTTCACTGAAGAGTCTCACCAGAAGTACGCTACAGACATAGGGTGCTAAGGTTGGTGCTACCTAAAGACACGAAGGCTATGACATGGTCCGTTAGGCCTTTGATGAGATGGACAAAATGAAGTGAGATTTCAGTCTTTTTTTTTTTTAATGAAAAGGTCCAAAATTTTGGCTATCCCAATCTTTCAGACCTTTAATTTTCTTCAGAATAGAAACTTGGCACCATTAATTAAGTATCAAAACTGTTAAAGAATTAAAAATAACCTATTGGAAGGTAACTAATTCATTTACTCAACGTATATTAATTGAGCACTTATTCTGTGTCAGCCTCTCATCAGGGCCCTGGGGATACACAGCAAAGGGCACTGATAAATTCTTGTCCTCCAAGGAGCTTACATTCTCTGCAAACAGCTCTACAGTGTATTCCATGTGTGCTCATCACCTTACAGACTTGAAACCTTTCCTTTTTGACTTATGGAAACTGACCATCAATCTTGGTTATCATGGAAGTGCTGTCACAATGGGTGGAAACATGTATGGTTCATTGCAAATATTCTGAGTCGCTCCGACTGCCTTGTTTCTTCATACGCATATTTGTTTATGATTTATTATTTTTTTCTACCTTTCTGTCCAACATCAAATTGTTACTGTTTTCTGGGATATGCTTGTGTGTTTAAAACGATTCCTCCCTCACTTCTAACTGGGGCTTCTAACTGGGCTTGGGATTTGGAAGGAGCTACTCAAACTAGAAAGAGTCATGAATAATAAGAGGAAGAGTCCAGTCAGTAGCTGAGCTCTAACACACGGCAGTAGGACAACCATTTGTCATGATACGTCAGTGGATGTCGAGTTTCCTGAAGAGAAGGGTCTCTAAAAGATTTGTTTTTTAAATAAAGTTTTGCTACACAACACAGCAGAGGATGACTGAGTAGTTTTCCAGCAACATGAACATTTTAGTAACATTTGATTGTTTAAGTATATTTATAGTTTCCAGTCTTTAGGATCAAGAGTTGAAGCAAAGTCCTATCTTCCATTGGGAAAATACAAATGGGTAGATTAGGAGAAATCACTAGTGGCATTGCCTACAGGAAACTCAGTATTTAATGGGGTAATTACCTGAATCTTCAGCATAATTTATTTAAATACATGTTTTCAGTGTTTAAGGAATCGTAAACTGTTCACTCTGTGTAATGACATTTCCCACTTTCCCCTCATTCCTATGTTGTGTGACCTATCATTTCCATAGCAATTATGTTGTCTTTCCTTTTTTTTTTTTTTTTTTGCTTCTCGATTTCCCCACTTGACCAGAAATAACACAGGGACAAAAATTTTGCTCATCATGTTCACTGCTATAACACCAATGCCTAGAAAAACCTCAAGCACATAGTATGTGCTCAATAAATGATTAAATGAGTGAATGTTTCTTATTTGTATATTTGCCAATATAAAAAAATGTAGAATGACTCCACTTCATGGAAAAAAGAAAAATAAAGAAAGAAAGTAGGAAAAAAGAAAAAATTGTCAACACTTTACATTATTAATCTCTCCTGACCTAGAGGCAACTCCAGAAGGAGTTATGACAAAGAAGACAAAATTCAAAATGACTGAGACTGATTAGATGGTTCCCAAAACATATGATGCACAACAAAGTATATCACTACAAACTGATTCACACTAAACTACTACTGAAATATGTGATACTATTTATCAATAATTCAGATTAGAATGAAACGCTAATGAAGCCATGCCTCAAATAACCAAACAGATTAAAGGGAGAGATTGGCTTGAGGTGCCAGCCACTCTACTCACGCTCACACACAGGAGCACTGCTGTTCCAAAGGCTTTCCGTTCCAACCGAGACACAGTAACTAGCAGAACTGCCTTTTAACTGGAATCTAAGGAAAATAATGGTTGTGAATAGGTGAGTTTCTCAGCCAAAATGCCATCCTGTTTGCAAAAATCTCAGCATTTGGAGGATCTGAAACCAGTAGTTGCCAGAGGCCACATCAACCTGGAAAAGTCACAGCCTCCACTGAAGGAGAATGGCAAAGCACAATCCCTTGGTCACATAATAATGTAGTCCTGGCCTAAACTGAAGAAGGCTGCCATCTCCTACATCCGGGACCCAGACTCAGAGAAATCAATCTTTCTCTGGTCATTACCTGATAAAGGTGACAAATGTACTCATGGTCACTATCAAAATGCAACAGCCTCCCAGTGTAGACTAGAAGAGCAGAGATTAACTAGAAGGAGAAAGATTGCTCTTCTGTTTTTACATTTGTGGTGTTCATGAAGAAGTCTCACAACAGCATGTTGGGCTATGGATGTGTGAATCATCCCGGGGAAAAACAAAAGGAGATTGGAAAGGACTTTGGCAGATAGTCATCCAAAACTCTCAATGGACGTTGGATCCTGATGGCTCCTAAATTTTCTCGGGTGCCGGTTTTTGGTGCCTGCCAAGGACTCTGTGGATCACTTTGAGGTCAGCTCTGTTGCTCATTTTTGGTACTTCCCAGGGTGAGGGGTGCATAGTGTAAGGAGTCTGAGGTTCACATAAACAAATTAATGACCTTACTGAAAACATTAACATCAGCCACCATGATCTCAGTTCAGAGCCCTTGGCCCATTACTAGCCAGCTGACATATGACTGGATAATAAATGCTTGTTCTTATACTTTCACTCCTATTACAAAATTCACTTTTGATGGTTAAAATTTTCCCTGAAATATTTATTAAATGATCTTAGTTGTTTTTAATAAGCTTTTTGTCATATATGAAACTTATTCTGGAATGCTTCAAATTTCTAATTTTGTTTTCCTAATTGAAAATATGAATTCTTTACTTTATGTTTCACTTATATATACTCATAGCCAGCAGTTGTATTTGTCTTTGAAACTACCATTTAATATAATAATGTCTCAGTTTTTACTTCATATCTTATGTTACTGGTTCTACTATACATTACTTTTACTTCCCATATACACTTCCCAAATTTAATGTCCCTGAGCGTTTTATTCTTTGTAAGTCACGCTAAACCTTCCCTTTTTAAATTAACCCCAATTTCAGTGTCCAGCAGGCCACACAACCTCACACTCACCCCTCATCACAAATGAAGGACACTTTTGCCCCAAGCTGGAGATTAAGTGGAACTAGCACTCGGCCATTAGGGAGCTGGTCCAACAAGGCAGCACATGATTTTACTGGAGAAAAAGAAAAAACAGAAATAACACTTCCACATGGAGAATAAGACAAAATCTAAATTTGTCAGAGCGGCTGAGTATATAGGCACCTGCACACGTGGGGGCTGCCGGGCTCCAGTCTCCCTGGGGCGTACAGCACAGAGAAGCAGCCCCTCTGAGATCATAGCCAGGCTCACAGCTATAAACACTTTCTGCCCAGCGGAAAAGTCATCCTTGTCATTTGTGCTGTGATGACCATACAGGATTTGGGGAGGTGGCTGATATACTGGGAAAGAACAGTCAAGTACTTGTCAGTTATAGGGAAATATCTTTTCCTAAGTTTGATCTTTTCTAAGGAATTAGAGACTCATGAGTAAAGAGGATCAGATATAACAAAGGAAGTCCAGTGATAATCCAGAGCCCCCTTGTTTCCATGTGGAATTTAAGAGTAGGGAAGAGGTATGGCCAACAACCTCACAGATAGTGAGGGGTAGACAGTTAGAACCCAGCTCTTCCCACGACCAGCTCTAAAATGCATTCATAAGTTTATAGGCATGGGGTCCCTTCTTCCACTGCTGACTACCCAGCACAGGGTAAAAAGTATTGGTGGGCTGCTACCCCACCCACCTACGTGCTGAAGTGGCATCCAAGATACAGCTTTATCTTCCCAGTAATGAGAAGGTTGCCTGAGCCTAAATCTGTTAAAAAGATTTCCCCTTAACTCTTTTCTTGCACCTCTATGATCAAAGTGCAGTAACAATCCTTATTCGTATCTCTGGCCTTTTGTCCTCCAGCTGCTCTGTCAGTGGTTTTAAGAGGCTGATGTGGGTGGGTGGAAAGGTTGTAAGCTCCATCCCTATCCCTAGGTGTCAGCCTCATTTACCCATCCACCCATAAGCCAGCTATTGTGGCATGAGAAGACAGGACAAGTCATCAAGAACAAATTCCAGTACACAAGCCTGTCTGTGTAAGGAGAGGGCACATTTATTAGAGAGTGTGTGACTCAGGGAGTAGCTGCCTCCACTCATAGTCCTTTGGGTGTGTGCTTGGGCATCATCAGAACTCATCTGAACTTCAACCTAATGTACATCTAATTCAAGATGAATGAAAAATCGACTGGACTTTGAACAAGTTACTTTCACTTTCATTTTCAGATTTCTAATGACAAATGTAGGAGGTGGACCCAGAACAAAATTTACCATCTCTGTCCCTATTCCTAGCCTAGGATATTTTTCTTTATGGGTCGGTTACTTTCTGTGATAAATGCTGATAAAAGTGTGGCAAGAAGCTCAGCATCCCACCTCTGCGCCAACACACTGCAGCCTGCTCCTGGGTAAGCCACTTAGTAGCACGTAATTTAGATAATTTCTTAAACCTCTGTAAAGTTAAGCTAATTTCATTGTCACACTGATGTAAGAATCACACAATTTAAAGGCATGTTTTAAAGAGTGGGCAAGATTATCACAGGACTAACCAGAGAGTTCTCATGACTCTTCAATATAACTGAGAAATAATAGAGCTGGTCTTGTGTCTAGAGAATTGGTCAGTAGGAGAGGCCCTAATGTCCCCTTCCTTGATGAATTAAATCTTGCTTCTCAAATGAAGGCACATACACACAAGTGCACACATCCGTACACGCACACACATCCCCTTAATTTCACGCTGCCTCTCCCCAAATGTACTCACACCGCTCACCACACATCCTTCCCCCAGAACAAGCACTAATCTCCTCATCCTCCTACAATTCCTGTCATCTGGGGGCCCCTTCAAAGCCTCAGTCAGACTCACCCCTGGAGCAGCTGGGCAGCTCCGGCACCCACTGGTCTTGGCCTTGGCAATGAACAGTGGAGGGTCCTTTCATGGTAAAGCCAGGCTGACACGTAAACCTCACCATTTCATGTAAGAATAAGCTTCTGTTCTCAGACATCATGATGCCGTTTTCAACTTCTGGACGCGTGCACTTATTAGGTATAATGCAGCGAGGGGGAGGGCCGCTCCAGATGCCAACTTGATTGTCTTCGCTGGTGCAGTATATGGACAGCTCACCCACGAGGTCAAACAGCTTCCTCTTTCTCTCTCCAAGGTTGCAACAGTAGGTCACCACCGTTCCATATGGAAAATATTCTCTGTTGGTGCTGACAAAGTCTCCGTTGGCGATGGCTGGGGGTGGCCCACAAGGAATACCTGGGAAAAGGGACAGCAAGTTAAAACCCCAATTCCTTAAAGTTATATTCAATCATGACTTTTGCTAACCACTTAGAAAAATGACCCAAATGGCAATATTCAGAAGACTTCTGCTCTTCTCTTCTCTTTGCTAATATACAGACATCTGTTCACACAACTGCAGACTAGATAACCACAATATCATGACTCCTGCTCTTCTCAATGTTACTTCAATAAATGTACTCACATATTATTACCGTCCATATACTTTTCATTGCAAGTGAGAACTTTTATATATCACCGAATTCATTTTCAAATTTAATTCTCTCCCTGTTGAAGGCATTGGTATTTATTCAGTTGGTTATTACTGAGGTACAGCATGGAATATGGATTATCAAATACATAAAGTCCAAAGCTCAAGCACAACTAACACAAAATAGATAGAGCACAAGCATACAAAATACACGTGGCAGACCAGTCACAGTTTCAGAGGGAATAAAAATAACTGAACATCTGTTCTATTCTATGCTGATGAATCTGAAAATGAGAATACTAGAAATAAAGATATATGTTGCTAATACTGACTCAAGAAGAGGCAGAATTTTGAAGAATCAGGAAAAATATATCAAAAACGCTGCTCCTAAAAACATATGAAGCACAGGTCATTTTACAGACAAATTTAAGCTAACGTGCAGCTAACAGATAACTCCTAGACATTTAAAATCATTTTCAAGCATTTAAAATATTTCAATCTTTTTTTAAACATTTTTATTGAGTTATAGTCATTTTACAATGTTGTGTCAAATTCCAGTGTAGAGCACGATTTTTCAGTTATAGATGAACATACATATATTCATTGTCACATTTTTTTTTGCTGTGAGCTACCACAAGATCTTGTATATATTTCCCTGTGCTATACAGTATAATCTTGTTTATCTACTCTGCATTTCAATCTTTTTTGACAAGTACCTTAAGTAGATGCTCATTGACTTATTTATTTTAACTTTTAAAAGCAAATTTCAGAAGATGCATATTTCTTGTAGAAGATTTGTAACATACAAATGTCAATCACCTTTTAGCCCATTGCTAGAAAGAAGCACTGTTAACTACTTAATGTGTAATCTTTAATACACACGCCTGCACTTAGCTATTTCTACGATATCTGTTAGCTGAGTTTAATGCTTCAGAGTAAGAATGTACTTTCTGATTCCATTTGGTAGATTTCTGTCTCTTGTCTATCCATTCGGGCATATTTTAATCTTTTTTCTTAACAGATCCACATGCCTTGTTCCTTTTATCAGATTATTTCCAGAACATTGTTTGGAACATATTCCACATTTAGATTCTTTTGACTTTTCCACTTTCATAAATAATAATGTAGGTAACACCTGTACATTAATCCCTGCAAAAACCCGTGATGAGTACTTTTTTTTAAAGAATAAATCAAACTGTAGAATTTTGGGATTAAAGGCATGCAATCCCTTAAAGTTTTTTTGATGCATATTCGGTACTGACCTGTAAGAAAGTTTCTTACCACTAATCTTACTACCAGTTGGGTTGGAGAATGTTGAATTCTTCAGATTAGCACCAAACCCAGCATTACAGCCTCTTATGCTCTTTGTGATTTTGCAGCTGCTCCCTCCTCTAAGTGCCTCACAGTGTAGGAATCTCATAGCCCAAACAACTTGTAGGAAACTTGGCCTGTCACTGTTCAGACAGAGAAGAAGAAAGCAGGGAGGGCCCAGGACTTGAACACATGACCTGGGAGTAAGAGTTGACAGAGAAGACGCAGGGCACCTTCACCAATGTTGTGCTCCTTTACTTCAGTAAAGACAGTCACCTTCAACTGGAAGGTGTTCAACCAACAAAGGGAAATTTGGGGCTGTTCGAATTGAGTTCAAGACGACTGTTTAAACTAAATAAAATAAATGATTCCCCAGGATAAGGAAAAACCAGGAGGAACTGGAAGCTTGAAACATCGTGAACACTTTGAAGGATATGAGTGTTTTCTTCAAATACCATCAGGAGTATCCCGTTGCCAAGAGGGATGAAATGTGTTCCTTGGAATTCTAGAGGGCAGCTCTAGGATTGATCACGGAATAAACGGGGAAAGAGATTTCAACTCACGTTCACAAACTGGTGGCTCCGTGTCCCAAATGACAGAATCGCCTGAGATGATACATTCAGCAGATGAGTGACCAACAAGTCGATACCTGAAAGCAAAAAGGGGAAAGATCACTGTGCCCTACACATCCCATCAACTTGCTCAGCTCGCGTGCATGGCACAGCTGAAAGACTTCAATCTGAGAGAAGCCTAGGGACTCGCCTAAACTCCATGCATTTTATCTGGCTTTCTTATCTCTGTTTTTCTATCCTTTCACTACTGAAAGGAACATTGCCTTTCTAATTGCTCATGGCTCCCACTGCTTCTTAATTTCTTGGTTTCATTTTGGATTGAACCATGTACCAAAATAAAATAATCCTTTCATAGACCTGTCTGCTAATTTTGTTCTTAACATCGTTTTTTTCTCTCATTTAATTATTGCCACTTAAATTTATTTTGCATTTTCTTGATGTGTGTGTATATATATATTGTATATTGTATATTAGCACTGTTATGTCATTTTAATTTAAGCATATTTCTTTTGAATATGTCAAGATTGTGATGCTTCTGATCGTATTTGGAAGCTTTTGTTTTTTGACAGGGAGATTAAACTATCCACCTTTACTGACCTAAATCATGTATTTGATCTTGCTTTTGTCATCACTGCCTCCAATGGTAAGGATGTAGCAATGAATAAAACAGATCTGCTCCAAACATATTAGGGCTTATTTCTGGCAGAAGAGACAGATATATTTCCCTGTTTTTTTTTTTTTTCTTCCTTCTCATTTGTTACAGGAACAAGACAGGTGCATGTACCTCTTCTAGTTTTTCTATTAACTTGGAAGCTAAATATCCAAATTTTGTTCCATTAGAAATTTCATTTCATGTATGTGTTCTATATATATGTATTATTTATATGTATACATAATATATATACACACATACACAGGTTTAAAATGCATTTTCTGAATCTTGTTGTCAAAATATGTATAGTCTACCCATCTCCTATGTAATAGAAGTTTAGCATGTGTTTTTTGCTATCTCCCATTCTCTAGTTTTATGGATATATTTTTTGACTTTAAAAATGGTTATTAAAGTATGATTACTTTACAAAGTTTTTCTTTTTAATAATTAGTTCTGTCATTATATTCATATTCACCAAGACTGAACCAAGAAGAAACTGACCACTTGAACAAACCGATCACTAGAAATGAAATTGAATTAGCAATAAAAAACCTCCCTACAAATAAAAGTCCAGAACTGGGCAGCTTCACCAGGGAATTCTACCAAACATACAAAGAAGAACTCATACCAGCCCTTCTCAAACTCTTCCAGAAGATTGAAAAGGAGGGAATACTCCCAAACTCATTCTATGAAGCCACCATCACCCTGATACCAAAACCAGGCAAAGACACTACCAAAAAAGAGAATTATGGGCCAATATCACTAATGAACATAGATGCAAAAATCCTCACCAAAATATTAGCAAATAGAACCCAACAACAAAACTTGTTAAATATTTGATCTTGTCTTTTAAAATTTGGTTTTGTTTTTTGGGTTTTTTCAGCCAATTCTCTATCTCAGTGAGATTTACCATTCTTCTTTGAAAAAAAAATATGTGTTCATTGCCTGAGTTTATCTTTTTCTATTTCTCCACAAGTATGCTTCCTGGAAAGTATGCAGGTGTGAGCCCGGGGTCCTTGCTTATCCTTGAATGTGTATCTGGAGCCTCTTGCTGTGACTGCTAGCTTCACTCATTAGAAAATTTGTCTTCTGCAGTTTAGCCTTGGAGAGGACCAATGTGATGTCAGTATAAATTAACTTCTCTTGCAGGAGTTACAGGTTATTAATTTCCTTTCTGCATCCTTTTATTTTGTTACTGTTGTTGTTGTTCTTATCTCGGAAATACAGAAGGACATTCCCTAGTGATGGGAATTTTAGGCGCTTATTGTTTCCCCTTCTGCCATTTTTGTTACATGAATTTTTAATCCTGGTATTCTTTTTCACGTGTCGTCTATTTTCTCCTTTTCTTCATCCCTTTCCACTGAAATCTGGGACAATTCAATTTTCTTCTTACTTTCTCCTTAATTTTCTACAATATTCAGTGTGTTTATCACAGATTTTTTTTAGTTTGATAATTGTCCTTTTAGTTCCTAGGCAAATATTCTTGATTTCCTAACTAGCTTCACAGAGCAGTGTACAACTGAATCTTGTTAAAAGTGTGAACAGGAGATTTCTAAGAGTTCCTCCTGTTTTTTGAAAGTAACTCTATTTTGTAAGCAGAAATTCCTTTTGATTTTTCCGATTGGCCTTTTTAATATTAATTTCCTATAATATATTATAAATTAAACTGTTTTCTGTTCTATACCATTGAGATATTAGTTCTTATTCAGTATATGATAAAGAGGGTATAGTCAGGGGAATTATAGACTGCACTTAAAAATGCTCAGGGAAAGAAACAAGACTGTAGATTTCTCTACTTTTACTTTGTCACATTATACATTGTATAATCTGTAAGTCCTTGGTTAGCATATATGCTGAAGGCACAAGTTTCTTTTCTGTGTTTATCATGGCAATATATATTTGTCCTATATTTTTTTAACTGTTTCAGCTGGTCACATTGGAAGAGAGGCTGATACTCCACTGGCGCTAAGCAAGGCTAAGCATGAAAGGTAGGACTGCTGCCCAGGGCACACTTTACATGTGACATTTTCACAAGGGGCTCTTTGCGAGTTGAATAGTGTTTCCCCAAAAAGGCGTTTTGAAGCCCAACCCCAAACCGCATGAGTATAATCTTATTTGAAAATAAGGTCTTTGCAAATATAATCACATTAAGATAAGGTCATTAGAGTGGGCTCATATCCAATATGATTGGCATCTTTATTGAAAAAAAGAACTTTGGACATTGACTAAACAGACAGCACAATGCCATGTGAAGACACAGACACAGAGTGAAGATGGGAAGATGGAGGCAAAAATTGGAAAGGCACTGCCACATGCCAAGGAAGGTCTGAGACTCCCATGAGCTGCAGGAGGCAAGGAGGGAACCTGCCTCAGGGCTTTGGTGGGAGCATGTCCTGCCAACACCTTGATTTCAGACTTCCAGCCTCCATAACTGTGAGAGAATACATTTTTGAGGTTGCCCTAAGCCACCCTGTTTGTCATACTTTGTTACAGCAGCCCTGACAGACCAATAGTGAATCTACCTTTAAGATTTTCTTTCTCACCTGGTTGCTCCATGGTCTTCCCTTCCTTCAGTATCTGCTCTGGGTCAGGGATTTCGTATGATTTGACTATGCCCTCCGTCCACCCTCCTCCTTTCTACCTGGTGAATACCTCGCTCTTCTTCTACTCACTTCCCTGGTTTCCAGCAAGGATACAGATTATCCCCCGAATCCTCCTGTACCATTTTTCATTTCAATAAGGAGTTAAACACCTATATTCCAGCTTTTTAAGAACAGGTGGTAACAGCCTCGTTTTCCTTTCTGAGATGTGGCCAGATGATAGTATTGCTGTTCTGAAACTCTTGACCCAAGAGGTGTTGCTGCCAACTCACCCTCTGTTACAAGAATATGTAATTCTGGATCTGAACTGGGTGTTTGTGTCTATGTGCACCACGCCATTCAGAGGATCTGCAGGAGTTTTGCATGATCTTCCTTGAAAAAGAAACAGAATTTTAGAGCCAGAAAGAGTCATCTGAACTTTTGTTAGTCCATAACACGTTAGTCCCCACCTGACTGCAGCTTCCCGAAGAGCATACGCAATTCTGGGAACCACAGATTTTGCCACCTTGAGGAACTTCACCAGATTCCTCAGGATCAGCCACTTCCTGAGCACCGCTTTCGTTTTTTTAATTTTATTTATTTATTTTTATTCTTTTTTTTTAGGTGTACTTGATTTAAAATGTTAGTTTCAGGTATACAACAAAGTGATTCATTTATACATATACATACATACGTTTATTACAATACATATATATTCTTTCCCATTATGACTAAGCACCACTTTCAAAAAGACCTCCTACCGATCTTTCTCATTCCTATATTGCGCCTCTCTGAAAAATGTAAAACTTCATTTATTAACAAGTGTTTACGCTGTCATTCAACCAGTACAAGTTAAAAATCTTAAAGTCTGGGATTATTTCCCCGCCTACACTTTCCTTTCCTGACACATTCGTGAAAATAGGACATCTCTAGTGAATAGAGATGTTCCTTCAGTCCTGCCTTGTGGTGGTCATTTCTTGTGAAATGAACTTGTAATGAACATGCCAGTAACTCAAGGCAGTAGGAAGAAATGACCAACAAGAAGAACTTCCACATCTATTATAGCCTAGGCGAACTTATCAAGACATGTCTCTGTTCCAAAATTTGAACATTGATCAGATTTATGGATTTTTGACTGACACAGATGAGTCCTCAATCTAGAGTTACTTACGATTACAGCTGTGTTTAGGTCTTGACCAGACAGAGTTTCCTTGGCAAATGATAGAGAGCACTCTCTTGAAGTAGCTATGGTAACCAGGGAGGCATTTAAAATTCACAGATGTCCCGATGGGAAACTCATCCTTGTCAATCTGTTCTGTAGGCATGGCAAATGGAGGATGCACCGGGGCTTTGCATTGACCTCAAGAGCAAGACCACAGTGACATTAAAGTTAGTGGAGAAACCTCAACTCTACTTTCTCTTTCTCCTCCAATAAGCTTCACAGATACAGCTGTCACCACTGCTGAAAGTCTGTTCCCAAGTCAGTTATATTATTCAGCACAAGGAAATTTGAGCACATGCTTTGTAGACAAAGTTCAATAACTAAGACTATACTATATGAAAGGATATTGTTAAGCACATATTTTAAATACTAGCTTTAGCTACTTCCCCTTAAGCCCTCCCAGTAGTTAAGTTAAAATAATGAAAATGTCATTTAGAGTCAGACAATATGAAATCACAAAGAAATATCTGCTGAAAAAAATATCATTTTATTTTAGTTCTGGAAATCTCTTTATTGTTTTGTTTTGTTTTTTAAATCCCATGTTCCCCTATTGGCACACTCTCTACTAATTAATTCAAATAATGGAGGATATGTTGGTCAATTTTATTAGTCTTCAAAGAATCAACTTTCGGCTTTATTGATTTACTCATTTTTATTTTATCTTTACTGAGATTTTCTTTACTTTATATGCTGTTCTTTTTTAAAAAATAATTTTTTGAGATGATTGCTTAGACCTTTTTTTGTTTTTAGATTTTCTAGTTTCTAAATAAGCATTCAGATGATTATTTTTATTCTAAATATAGTTATTTAGCTGTATTCCACAAGTTTTCACATGTTATATTTTCATTTTTCTGAGTTCAAAATATTTGATAAATTTTTAAACCAAAGCCATTGTTTCATCATTGACCCATGGTTTATTTAGAAATGCTTTACATAATTTATAAACATATGAGGCAGTTAAAAATTATATATTTATTTTCAAGTTTTGAAATTGACTGAGTTTATGGCTCAGCGTATGACCAACTGAGGCAATTTTATCATATGTGATTGTAAAAACTGTGTTTCTGTGGTAGTGGGTGCAGTGCTCTGGGTATGTTAGTAAGGCCCAACCTGTTACTCATATTTATTTAAATCTTCTAATACTTACTGATTTGTGGGGGTCTTATTCTACCAGATACTAAAGGAGTTGTGTTAAAATGTTCCACCTATTGTACATTTGTCTTATTTCTAACTCTATTTTTCACTTTGTGCATATACTTTTTTTTAACATTTTTATTTAAGTTCAGTAATGTACCTTTATTTTTTAAATCATATTTTCTGGTAGATAGACCCTTTTATCACTAGAAAATCTCTCTATCTCTAGTCTGCCTTTGCCTCACATTCTGTTTTGCCTGCTTTATTTGTAAGGCATATAAGAAACAAATAATAAGTTTGTCAATTTAACCCTCAATACATCTGTAATTATTATAAATATAAATACGCAGTGATAATTTAATGACAAAAATCCTCATAATGCCACATTTGCCAAATCAGCTTTCTTTTGGTTCTGTATAGTATGTTTTTCATCCTTTTATATTCATCCATTCTGTCTCTGAACATGTACGTTGTTTGTTTTGTATAGAACGTTTAGTTTTAATTTTTAATTAATTGTGACAGAGGTTCCCAAACTTAGTTCACAGGGCTCTTATGGTCTCAGTAATTTTTTCATGTCATTCCTAGTCAAAAAAGAAATACTTAGCATTTCTATTTATTAAATAATTAGGCCCAAACAACTTAATAAGTCTTGTGCCCACCATAATTCTTAATATGGAATGTTGAACACTGCTCAACTTCTCAAAGCTTGGAATCAGATCATAAACCACCACTTAATTTCCTATTCCACATTAATTTTCATTTGGTATTTTCTCTTTATTATGATCATAGCTGAAAACCCAGCTTTGCAAAGATATGATGTCGACCAAGTGGAACCCTGGGAATCTAATGGAACTAAGCTAATTTGAGCCATTTTCACAATATGTGAGAGAATTCAAGTATTGCTGTGTAACTCACAGGTCCCCTGCAAATTCATAAACACCCCTAGGGCACCTCAGCCCACAGTGTGGGAAATGCAGCAGTATGACAACCTTCGTCTTTAAAGTGGAAATGTCTGTTTATATTTAATATAATTGTTGATGTATTTTGGATTCGATCTACCATCTATTTGTTTTTTCATTTGTCCTGTGTTGTCTATGGTCTTTATTCTCTTCTTTTGCCTTCTTTTTGATTATCAGTTATGTTTATTATTTTACTTCTGTTTCTTTTTATTACATGATTAGTGACACATTCCTTTAAAGAACATCCTTAATTATTAATATGCATCCTTAACATATTAACATGTAAGTAGCAATTATAATTTCCCCAACAATTCATGAACTGTAGAAGATGCTAACTCCATTTAGTTCCCTCCTGTCTTTTGTACTACCATTATCATGTATTTAAATTCTACACATATTTTAAACTATCACAGGTCATGGTCAATATACACACTGCAGACTATGTCTTGGACTGTAACCATGTGCTACTAACCTGCACCTAATGTTAATGGGCTCCCTCAACAGACTCAGCTAAGGTTTTGAAAATCTGTGTGGAAATGTGTAGTAGGCTGAATAGTGAGCTCCCAAAAACATCCATGCCCTGATCCCTGGAAATTGTGAACATTACCCAATGAGATCACAGGGCTTGGCAGATGTAATTAAGTGAAAAATCTTGAGATAGGAAGATAATCCTAGATTATTTGGGTGGGCCCTAAATTCAATCACAAAGGTCCTTATATGAAGGAAACAAAGGATCAAAGGAGGCAGAAGAAGCAAGAGTTTTGAAAATGCTACACTGCTGGCTTTGAAAGTAGAGGAAAGGGGCCATGAGCCAAAGGATGTAGGCAGCCTCTAGAAGATAGAAAGTGCAAAGAAACCTATACTTACTTCCCAGAGCATCCAGAAGGAACATCCAGAAGGAACACAGCCCTAAGGATCCACTTTAGATTTAGATCTCCAGAACCAGAAGAGAATAAATGTCTATTGTTTTAAGTCCTTAAGTTTGTGGTAACTTGTTACAGCAGTAATAAGAAACTAATACAAAAAATAATGGCATATGATGTTAAAAACTTTGGATTCATAGAGACCTGGCCTTGAATCTGATGTCTTCTACTTACTAGCTGTGAGGTCTTAGATGAGCTGCTTAAATTTCTCTGAGCTTCAGTTTCATCTTCAAAAAGCCAATGATAATATTTACCTAATAAGTTTGCTGGAAGGGTCAAAGATGCAAAACACTTAGTAGCATCTTACACATAGATGGCACTTGATTAATTGTAGTTACAGTTATTATCCCCAGAAAAAGGAAAATGCTAACAGGTAGATTTGGATGTTCTGCAAATGTAGGCATGCTCACTTTGCTTCCAAGAGTTTATTTTCTACCTAAGTGTAGAGAGCTAGTTTGAAATAAACCTACTTTTCAGGAAAGCCCTGGAAGACCTCAGTGACCAGTGATCTCAGAAGTTCTGGATGAGTGTGTCCCAGATTCAACCTGGGATTTGATCTCTGCAGCCCATGAGCATGGTTCCCACTGGATCACTGACAGATAGGAGAATTCCTTAAGAAAGTGGATCCATCTAGTCATTTGGCCTGCATAGCTGCTAAGTTGCCTTTTTCCTGTTTATTGGTTTTAATCAGAATCAAGAAATTTAATCTATGTAATTTACTTAAGCAAAGGATGGTGATCAAAGAAAGCTCATATTTCTTACTTATTTTTCTCTAATATTAGACAGCCTTACATCTATCACTACACATTTTCATTATTAAACCAGCAGTTGTTAAGCGAGAGTACCCTTGTCTATGTTTCTTGCCTCATCTTGTACCACTGTGTCCTCTGATTGAGCTGAAATCCTTTTGTCCCCCTTCTTTAGGTTTAAGCTATATGTTCTTTCTTCTGTCTATAATATTCCTTCCATGTGATATACTTTCGTCTTCATTCTAACTTCCACTGTTCTTCCAAACCTCTGCTAAAATGTTGCTTCCTCATTGAAGCCTTCCCTGAGCTTCCCAGGGATTTCAAATCTGAACTACTTCCCTCTACCCCACCCCATAATAATTTATAGTCAGACCATTTACTTTTCCTTTTAAATCACTTATTACAAGTTGTGCTTATTATATTTATGTGCTTTAAAAGATGTATCTATTTCTCTCAATAGATATTAGACATGCATAATCTGAGGGCAAGAAACCCAGTGATTTTTGGTCCTTTAAACTAATACCTAGTCCAGGTGCTTAGCACTTGAATAT